>NW_015540892.1:2879776-2881308 GCF_001515605.1 Sinocyclocheilus anshuiensis
CCACATACTGGTCTGGCATGTATACTACATCGTTTTGATTCGGTTTTGTGGTTTCGTGTGGATGCAGATATTTCTTGAGACGAGGGGAAAAAAAAGATCGGATAGGGAAAGCTCTGGCTTCGTGTGGACGTAGCCTAAGTGAAGTACATATGTTTAGAATGACCTACTGCTTTTGCACAAATGTTTAGTATAGAATACAAAGTGATTGTGACAAATTATCTTGAAGTATTTAGTGACTTATTGTTTGATACAACTACCAAAAGTTAAGACATTTGTACACAAAACTGGATGACTAAAAGTGAAATCAGCTTGATAAACACAAAAAATCCTTAAAGAAATAGCTCAGATAACGACAGTAGATTTGATTTGATTCATTTTAATTATGCCCTGCTTATCTTTCATTTCTCCCATAGGTTTGCTGAGTCACGATGACCCTGTGGAAACAAAACCTAACAGTTCCTACAAACCCTCTAATTGGTTCTCTGGCACACCTGATGATCAAGAGAGGTGAGAATTTGTCAGCCCATAAGGTGTTGTTATGAACAGAAATAATAAACGAAGCCAAATGCTTCGGAAATACATCATTCTGATCAAAAGAATCATCCTAGACAGATTATAAGAGATCATCTCAGTTTATTACAAATTATTTGGCTGGAGAAAGATGCTATGAATGTGTCAATTACTTCTGGTATTTAAAGGAATTCAGGCCATCCAAGTTGTAGACGAGTTTGTTTATTCATCAGAACAGATTTAGCATTATATCACTTGTTCAACCAATGGATCCACTACAATGAATGGGTGCCGTCAGAATAAGAGTTCAAACAGCTGATAAAAACATCACAATAATCCGTTAGTAATCCACTTGCCTCCAGTCCATCAATTAATGTATTGTGAAAAAAGCTGCATGTTTATAATAAAGAAATTAATAATTCAGATGTTTTTAACTTCAAACTGAGTCCCCTATCAATTAATATTGCTATCTCCAGTGAAAAAGTTGTCTCGTCTAAATCAGGAGAGAAATATGCACAGATCATGCAGATCAGTTTACAAGTGAAAACTAGGGATGCACCGGGCCCGATACTGAGCTCCTGTACTCGTACTCGTACTCGTTAAAATGCCCCGATACCAAACGCCAATACCACACAGCATGTGATAAGTGCCATATTCAGACAAAGAAACACTGACAACAGAACAACAGACAGCAGAATGGAGTTAAGGATGTCTACTACGAAGTATATGTATGCAATGAATATAACGTTAAACATTCAGTATTAATGCCTGTATAGCTGATGTGTGCGAGCTGATAAGCAAAGCACGCTGAGTGGATTGAGCGCGCAGCGGCGCAGATGTGTGAGCTTGTCGAGTGAATATACCTTTCTCACAGACATCACTGAAAAGTTTGTAGTTCGGTCGGATATGTAAACAACAAGTAAGTAAAACAATGCACAAGTTACTTAACAGTAGAGAGAGAGAGAGCGCGCACTTCTGTTGTGTGATCTTTGATGTTCACTCACTTAGCACACGCATCATTT
>NW_015540892.1:2881380-2893033 GCF_001515605.1 Sinocyclocheilus anshuiensis
CAGCCTGTGTGAAATGCGCTAGGCTGTACTACTGTCCTCTTGTGGACTACCCGTAAAACTGATACAAATTTGGGACCAAAAATTATTCAGACCAAGTCTGGGAAAAAAAATTTAAGTTCAGGTTTACATGAAGCTGGGTGACAGCATGCCCAGGAGACTACAGGCTGTCATTAAGGCTAAGGGCTGCCCGACTAAGTATTGATAGTTGTGTAAATACTGTCATACTAACAGCTGTCTGAATAATTTTTGGTTGATTGTAATCTATTACATACCTTTCTATCAAAGTTATCTAACATTATCAAGCTGAATTTGTTCTGACACAGTTTAACTCTTGAGTTCTTGTCATATTTTATTACCATTTTCTAAACTATAGCGAATAAACTGTGATAATGTGAGAAATGTTGAAGGTGTCTGAATAAATTTTGGTTTGACTGTATCTATTTGATAAATGAAGTTAACCAACTAACATTATACATACTCTTTTGGTTTCTGTACCCAATATTTAAAAAATGTACAAATGCAATAAAGATATTGGTATCAGTTAGGGCTGCACGATTAATCGAATTCGATTGTCATGCGCAATTTGTTAGTAATGCCGGTTCTGTAGGAAATCATCATCACGTGCTTTCAGATGGAGCAGCATTTACTACAGATAGCCGTAGTTCACTGACAAGTTACGCTAAAAAATCGCAGACAATTTTATTGCGCGATTCTGAAATTGAAGAAATAGTTTGCGATAATGACAGCTGTTTGCATAGCTTCTCAGTGAACTACGGCTCTGTGAAGTAAATGCTGCTCCATCTGAAAGCATGTGGCGATCTCGATTCCATTTCGATTTATCGTGCAGCCCTAGTATCAGTACTCTGTATCGACAAGTACCAAAAATAAGGGCGAGTACTGGAAAAAGTGGTATCGGTGCATCCCTAGTGAAAACAGCCCCAAACAGTTCTAAACAAATATCTTGGTGGATTTTAATGTGAGAGGACACCGGGCGACAGACTTTTTCATTAGAGAAAGCATCATTAAGGATTATAGACTTTATTTTAGGCTAGAGGCGACGGTTTAAAGGGGTTAAAAGTTAAAACTTCTTAATGATAGATTTGTTTATTACAAACCCGCAGCTTTTCTCTTAACAAGATGTTAATTGATGATCTCGAGACATGTCGATTATTGATTCTTGTTATGCTTTTATCAGCTGTTTGGACTCTCATTCTGACGGCACCCATTCACTGCAGAGGATCCATCGGTGCGCAAATGATGTAATGCTAAATTTCTCTAACAAACAAAGAAAAACATCTTCATCTTGGATGGTGTGAGGATAGTAAATATTTTAGAAATGCTTCATTTTTGGATGAACTTTTCCTTCAGCATGGAATGTTCAAGCAGTTCAATAGGGTGACATGAAGGACCTACATTCTTCTCTCAGAAGAATTATAGGGTTGTGTAGAGAAAAAGGGTTCCACCCCAATTCATCCAGTATGGTGGTGTGAAACTGGGGTTCAATCATGGCATCTTATGCTTACAGCAGCAGTGAAGCAACTACCCCTGATGGAAACAGCAAGTCTAAAGAGGTCTTACAGCACCTGGAAGCCCCTTTTGGAACTGATAACTGTTCAGCCTGGGATTCTGGTAAAAAGGTGAATGGATCAGCAAAGACAGTGATAGCCATCACTTATTTAACCCTCCCATAACTTCCTCCTGCTGCCATATTACAAACAATCTTTCAGTTGCCATCTTTCTTTCTTGCCATGCACCTGCAAAACCATATTAGTGAAGAAATCTTCACTTGAATCATTTGAGTAAAAACTCCAAGCTGCATGCTGTTGTTTTTGTTTTCCATTGTTGTGATTCTGCTTTTTATTTTCTTAATGGTTGACATGAAGACTTTGGATAAAGATATGGTCAGACCATGTTCTCCCATAGGACTATATATAGGACTTTCACAAGATACACTATATGTGACCCTGGACCACAAAACCAGTCATAAGGGTCATTTTTTTTTAGATTTATACATCATGAAAGCTGAATAAATAAGGATGTTAATGTTAGGATGTTAGGACAAAATTTGGCTGAGATACAACTATTTGAAAATCTGGAATCTGAGGGTGCAAAAAAATCAAAATATTGAGAAAATCGCTTTTAAAGTTGTCCAAATTAAGTTCTTAGCAATGCATATTACTAATCAAAAATGAAGTTTCGATATATTTACGGTAGGACATTTAAAAAATGTCTTCATGGAACCCGATCTTTACTTAATATCCTAATGTTTTTTGGCATAAAATAAAAATCGCTAATTTTGACCCATACAATGTATTGTTGGCTATTGCTACAAATATGCCCGTGCTACTTAAGACTGCTTTTGTGGTCCAGGGTCACATATGGACAAAAGTATTGGGACACCCCTTCTTTAGAACAGAAAAAGGCACTTCCAAAACTGTGGCAACATAGATGGAAACATAGATTCATGTATTTAAAAATTGTATTTGCATCTCTGTTGCAACAGCTTTGGAAGTGTCTAAAATGACTCTACCCATATGTATAATGCTGGGTACACACTAAAAGATTTGTAAAATCTTATAAGATCTTCAAAATGTGAGAGACCACAAACATGCTTTTTGCTCCTATAGTGTGTGGTGGGCCGTGATGTTCCCCCCACACATCAGGATTTCTGATCGTAAATATTCAACATGTTGAATATTTACGATTCGCGATCGGGGCGCCTCCGACTTTCTTCCGAGCAGATTCAGTCACTCTTAACACACCTCACACCACAGGAAAATCTGATAAGATAATCTTTAGAACCACCAAGATAATCGGGACATTACCTAGGATTGTCGGAAGGGGAGAAATCGGCCCAAAATCAGCCTGATTATCTTGTGGTGTGTACCCAGCACAAGTCTTTGGTGTTTGGTTTTTCAGAATCAGAATCAGAATCAGAAAGAGCTTTATTGCCAAGTATGTTTGCACATACAAGGAATTTGTTATAGTGTCACAAGCTTCCAGTACACGGAGACAACAACAACACACAGATAATAAAAGTGAGATGTGAATAAAATACACATGCATAAATATAAACCACAAAAAAAAAGAATAAATTGTATGTACAGGTGTGCTATAGATGGAATAGTTTTTGGCTCAAGGTCTGCAATTAAAGTCACACCAGAAGTGTTCAGCTGGGATTAGGACTTTGCTTTCTGCAGACCAGTCAAGTTCTTCCACACTGACTGAATCAATCATTTCTTTTTGAACCTTGCCTTATACACAGATGCATTGTCATGTTAGAATCGAAAAGGTTCCTGTCCAAACTGTTGCTATAAAATTAGAAGCACACAATTCCGTAGAATATCATTATATGCTTTACCATTAAGGTTTGTACTCATGGAAATGACTAAAGTAGTCAAACCTGTTCATTAGAAGGGGTGTCCCAATAGTGTAGTCCATATAGTGTATCTTCTGTGTTTTCATGGTGACTCTTTAGGCATACAAATTTGATCAAATTGTTTGCTATGTGGCTATTTAGTTGTAAAGACAAAATACTAATTTGCTGTAGTCAAGTTAGGGTTGCATACTTTGAAAGCAGATACTTTAAAGTACTAAGGTTACTGAACAAAGACTTTTAAATGTAAAAACCAGTTTGAAATTTAACTATAAAGAACTAGTTCTTTTAGAACACTGACTCAAATGACTGTTGCTATGGCTCTGTACCCTGTAACATTAGATCTGGGGTTCTCACTTCGTTCCCTATCATTTTCATCTTTTACTCCGGAAACTGAATCATCTTACTGCATTATTAGTCATTTATTATTCTGCCTTCATGCTTCTCATCTTTCTTTGTATTAATGATGCATTTGTGACATTTATTTTTTATTGCTGGTTGGAATTATTCATTGTGAATTTTGAATTAATCGCATGTAAAGAAAGTTTAATTAGTAGCATTTTATACCATTATATTAAATTGTGGATCATTTTGTTCAATCCTAAAATTATAAACATCTTATTTCCTTACACAGAATGTAATTCATGCTGCATCGGAGATGCAGAAGCTCTCCCTAAGCCAAAAAGAGATTGTGGAAGCCAACAAGTTCAAAAAGATGTATGTCTCTTTTTAAATTTTTAGCCTCTACATTATTTTCCAGATTCACAATAAAAACAATTATTAAATTCCTGAAATGTATTTAGTGTATAAGTATTTGATAATTGTCTCTACAGTTCCCATGAGAAGAAGGGGGCAGCTCCAGTGAACATGTCCAAACTTTTAAGTTTTGGTTATGTTGAGGAAGAGAATAAATCTCTCAATGATGATGATGCTTCAAGTGAGACTTCCTGTTTTTTTATTATAACATCATGAGTGGTTTGAGTTTTGTGTTGCATCGTTAACCACGTACACTAGGAGGCAGCTGCAGTGTTGCTTGGTATGAAATTCTTAAAGCATGTCAAATTATTTCTATAATTGTAAAACTAACTTGTGTGCCTTTGATATTTTAGGTATTACCTCTGAGCAGACCAGCACCATTGCACCAGAGGAGGAACTGGAATAAAAATGATGTCCCCTAGCTAAAACCCTTCTTCATGAATTGTTGTTCTCTCGTATCCACTAGCTCCTTTGAATCAACCACCCACTCTGCTTTATGCAAAAACACTTTTTAGTCATCTGGAATTATTCATTGTGAATTTTGAATTAATCAAAATAATAAAAATTAATAAAAAGTTTCATTAGTAGCATTTTATACCATTATATTAAATTGTGGATCATTTTGTTAAATCCTAAAATTATAAACATCTTATTTCCTTACACAGAATGTAATTCATGCTGCATCGGAGATGCAGAAGCTCTCCCTAAGCCAAAAAGAGATTGTGGAAGCCAACAAGTTCAAAAAGATGTATGTCTCTTTTTAAATTTTTAGCCTCTACATTATTTTCCAGATTCACAATAAAAACAATTATTAAATTCCTGAAATGTATTTAGTGTATAAGTATTTGATAATTGTCTCTACAGTTCCCATGAGAAGAAGGGGGCAGCTCCAGTGAACATGTCCAAACTTTTAAGTTTTGGTTATGTTGAGGAAGAGAATAAATCTCTCAATGATGATGATGCTTCAAGTGAGACTTCCTGTTTTTTTATTATAACATCATGAGTGGTTTGAGTTTTGTGTTGCATCGTTAACCACGTACACTAGGAGGCAGCTGCAGTGTTGCTTGGTATGAAATTCTTAAAGCATGTCAAATTATTTCTATAATTGTAAAACTAACTTGTGTGCCTTTGATATTTTAGGTATTACCTCTGAGCAGACCAGCACCATTGCACCAGAGGAGGAACTGGAATAAAAATGATGTCCCCTAGCTAAAACCCTTCTTCATGAATTGTTGTTCTCTCGTATCCACTAGCTCCTTTGAATCAACCACCCACTCTGCTTTATGCAAAAACACTTTTTAGTCATCTGATTGTTCTCATTTTGCATCTTTATCTAAATGACTTGTTTGTGTTATGCTCACATATCTATGGTGCTTGTGATCAGGATAACTATACCCCTAGAAGGAAGGAATATTTGTAAGTCCCTAAATGAAATCTACAGGGTATATGCACCACAAAATACATCTTGGATGCATGAAGCATTGATACCAAGGAGCTGATTTTCATACTATTCATTCTTCACTTGCACATTGGTGATCATGGCGCAATAATGTGCCAAAACCTTAAGAAAACTAAAGATAGCACACACATAGACAGATAGGATATACCTATGCCACGTTAAACAGCTGTTTCTCACCTCACATTGTCAATGGATATGACAAAATGTGTAAGCTGCAAACTCTTACTACACTTTCCATGGCTGGTTTATACATTACAGTAAGTCTCTTGTTTGAACACTTTTGAGTGTTCTTACAGCCCAGTAGTTAGCTAGTTGAGCGCATGATGAGCACACAAGAAGGTTACCTTACAGTAAATGATTATATGAAGTGAGAACTTTGAGAACAGGAAGGGGGTTTAGGGAGTTCGCGATTGTGAATGTCTGTTGTTGTTAGTTTTGATGTGATAGTAAATAATAACCAGAGATTCAGCTGTTTTGGTGTTCTACGCTGTATAATTTAATGTTTCTTCCTTCTGAAAACAATGTTTACACTTGCTGTCAGTTCCTATCTATAAATGATGACTGAATAAATTTGCATGTGCATAAAATACTTGCTGTTTGTAGTCATTGTTTCACAGGTTGAATGCACTGTTATCTCTACAGATTTTCAATTTTTATTTAAAATGCCTTCTACGTTTCAGACTTTTAGGTGTACAAACGTTTCAAAAAGAGGCAAACATTTTGATGCTAAATAATAATGAATAGATAAGAGAATATAATAATCAAAAACAACAACAGTAATAATATTTCTTAATGTAATATGAAAAGACATACACTTTGTTTTTAAAATAAGTCAACAAGGCTGCATTTATATGATTAAAAACAAAAACAGTAATATTGTGAAATATGATTACAGTTTGAAATAACTATTCTACTTTAATATATTTTAAGATGTCATTTACTCCTGTGATAGCAAAGCTGAATTTTCAGCAGCCAGTATTCCAGTCTTCCCTGTCACACGATCCTAATCCTTGATGTTGAAATACAAATCTTTTTTTTTGTGAAAAAAAGTTGAAAAAAGTTTTCTACAACTATAGGGTATATTATACTACAATACACTACAGTTTTCTGTAGTAAAAACTAAAGTATACTACAGTATTTATTACAGTTTATCAGTTAACTATAGTTAATGCTACAGTATGCTGTAGCATTCATTAACAAAGTGTTGTAAATACTATAATATATACAGTATAATGCACTTTACTATAGTATGGTTCAAAAACACTATAGTGTTTACTATAAATCACTATAGCATTTGAAGAAACCAGAGGAGATAAGAAACAGGAGTACCTGTTCAATTTTACAACAGTGCATAATTTTGTATGCATAATACTGCCGGGATCCACTGCCCTTTTGGATAGACTAAGATGGACTTGAAATGCAAGGTATGGACAGTGTGACCGACGAGACGCCTGAAAAACACTAATAGTCCCACAGGTTCTCATAACAGCCCTGAATGCTGGACTTTGGCTGGCTTCTAACAGGTCCAAGACTCAGTGTGTGTGACTAGTTGGCAGAACATGAGAAGAGGCGCTCCTTTAAGCTAAAAGATGAGGTCCAAGCACCTGATGGGTAAAGCAGAAGGAGTCCGGAACTGAGCTCAAAAAGCTTTGGTGCTCCATCTGGCAGAACCGGTATTTTGCTTACCCTGCACCTCTTTAACTGTTATCACGTAATGTGTGGGAAATGTTTCTCTTTTTTTCTAGACTGCCTTTTGTGTTAATTAAATAGCTAAACTAATTGCGAAGCCTAGTTTTTTATTATTATTTATTTACAGATACAGCTTTATATAATACAGGCTAATATTTGATCGGGCAGTGAAAGATGTTATATCATCTGACAGAAGCACTTAGATCACTCCCAATGGGAGATGCCCTTTTATCCACACGATGGCAATGTTGTCTAATGTTCATTTCGAGAAAAAAAAGCCTCAAGAAAATCGTTTTTATTATCATACAAAATATTTATTGTCCCCAAAGTTATGTGGACTTTGTTAAACCCGAATACTCATAAATCCAACCAATAGAAGACTGAACACATATATCAAGCAATTCAAAGTAACCAATTTGTGGGCGTTTATGCGCACTATAAGCAGATGGTCACTCATGTGACCATTTAGGGCTTGTTGTTTTCGCTCCGTAACCGTCCTTTTTACGTACTTCGATGGGAACTCCATATTTTTGAATCAACTCCTGTTCGACTACATGGCAACACATTTAAATGCCCTGAAACAGCGTCTCTCTATGTGGAGCGGCTGCGTCACGCGCTCTGACCCTCTTGCCCATGGAAGCGCGCGAGACCCAGCCGGAGCCGCCCGTTCATCGCGTGAAAACACATTTGGAAAGAATGTTATCCAGTGATTCAAATGGATTTATCGATCTCTGCGAATAATTTGCATTTCGGCGGTTTTGCGGTAAGTACTGGTGATTTCGCGCAGCTCCAATGAAGCGTTGCTAACATCTGGCGCGCGCATCGCTGCTTGTCATTTATCGGCAGATTTCGTGCATCTCTCCTTCAGTCATTTTCAAAACTGAGCTGTAATAGACGAGGTGGTCAGTGCACAAGCGGAGAAGCGGTTTGCATTTCTGTCGATGCCTGCTTTAAAGCTCATTCCATCTGCCTTTCTTCATTGCAGTGTTTAACTGTGCAGAAAATATGCATTTGTACTATAGCTACACTTATATAATTGATGGCATTGTTTAATGCATAAAGCTGAATAACTTGAGCAGGTGTAGTGTCGCTTCCACCTCTAATCGACATACCTACACCTCCCATCAACATCTCAGGTCCATCATCAGTCCCTGCATGGCGCATTTTATCTATCTGTTCATCATCTTCTAACCTGGGCAATGCATTGCATGTTGCATTATTTAGTCACATTAATTAGAATCCTTGATGACATGTGTTATGGCATCCTACAGTCCAGTATCCCACAGCCTGTGAAGTAGGCTGGTCTCCATTACGACTGATATGCTGTCACTGGGACTCAGGCTGGACCATCTTTTAGACACTTTTCTTAATGCATAATTGAGCATCCCTCTATGTCCTTGCTTTCAACTCCTGCTCTACTAATTCAAGCTCGACAGAATCTAGAAGTCTGAATCAGTCTGGGCTGTAATGGCAGTGTGGTTGCAGTTTTAGCTGCCTCATCATATTGACCAGAGTTTAGATTGAATGCAGGTTTGCTGCTGTGCACCATGTAATTGCTGCTGTGCGGTGATTTGCTTTGAGCAGTCCACAATTACAGTATGTAAAGATTGCAGGGACAATGCATCATGATGCAGTAAGATGTATTCCTCAGAGACCCGAGCTGTCTTTACACTGCATTGTCATGTTACATGGTCTGAAAAAGCATCCCAGGGACTTTTGTGTGTGTATGTGCATTTGAAATAACCAAGGCCGAGTTTCGCTATTCATTAGAAGTGACAGAATGATCTCTCTGACAGACGTAAGTGGTGGTGGTACACAATGTCAGATGATTCCAATAAGTAACAGTTTATTACTTCATCACGGTTAATAGGATGGTTTGCTTGTTCCCCTCATCTCGTCTGTATATAAACCCGGTGCTCTGACTGACAGCAGACTCCTGGTAAATCCAGTGTGGAGGTGGGTGGGGATTTTAAGGACTTCTAAAGTGAATTTTGGATTTTATTCTTGTAAATGCCTGCACAGTGGGCTACTGCCATTTATGAAGTTTATAAGCTTTAAGTCACTGGATTATGTATGGATGTGTGTGTTTTGCAAGACCGATTCTTTTCCGTGAACCGGTTCCTTCGGATGGTTCGTTTCATCAAACCCATTAAAAAAAGCTTCTTTGGTTCTTTTACGTCATCACTTGACTACGTCACCTATACATATTTCTAACAACTTAGTGTATATTATGCTGATATGTTATGTCAAACAAAGCATATGTGCTAAAGCAAATAGCTGATTATTGCATTTTATTCACTAGTTCATCTAAATAGTTCACCCAAAAATGAAAGTTTTCTGGCCATTGAAGATGATGGCTTTCTTTCTTCATAGAACACTAAAGATGATTTTTAGGTGAAACCATGGTCCTTGGTTATTCATAATATGTAAGTCTGCAGGTGCCGTCGCTTTAAGAGTCAAAAAAGCCAATATAGGAAGCACAAAATTTATATTTGTGGCCACTGGCAATATATGAAGTGAAACGATCAGTCTGTGCAAGAATCTGAACATTATTTACAACATTATAATCCATAACCTCAGGCAAACATCTTGGAGCTCAAGCTTCTGTTGCATAATGACAAATATGTGGTAACAAAATCACGCGTGAATAGATGCCATTGTTGTTTAGAACATAGAGGGAGGATGCCTTTGCAGACCATGACCATTGAGTCAGACATTGGATATCACTATTGCACATAAACATCCAGCTTATTTGGTCATGAATATGTGTGCAAGTGTTTGCATTGACTGCCTGGTCATCCTCAAGATGTTGCCTTTTCTAAAATGTTTGAATATGTGTTTATACACACATGTATGTGCATTTTAGTTAGGTGTCGATGCCTAGTTGATTTGTGAGTGTGACTATAGATATTTTTTTCTTATTTGAAATATTTTTTACTTTAATTAGTGTGCTGTGCTTTAGCTGTTTACAGTAAACCCTCTCTTGTTTTGCTTTTAAATCCATTCCCATTAAAGTAGATATGCATATTCTGGATAAATTGTGAATCACTATATAATGGCTTAGAATAGACATCACAATAGAGTGGTGGAACTCTGACATCACTTTGTAGGCCCGGAGAAACCCGGAAGCGAGTTAGCATTTTAGCACTTCCGGTTCCATCGTCCCAGAGTCAATGGGTTTTTTGAATGGGAGTTTGATTAAATCCCCTGAAATAAGGTCCGTGGTTCACACAAGGTCAAGATACTTTCACATTTTATTCTGCGACATAAAAGATACCAGTTACACCCCACTCGTGATTTTTTAAAACTGTTACATTTCTTAAAAAAGACGGTTGCTAACAAGTTGCTAAATGGGACTACAGGCACTGTCGGAGACATTAAACGTCATCACACCAAACAGTTTATCAATTTACAGTATTTTCCAGTCGTAGTATATAGTACAATTAACTGTAGAATTAATAGTTTCCTGCATTTTATATTGTAGTTCGACAATGTTTTTTGCTTTTCCCCGAAATGCAACACAAGTGTTCAGATGGAAGATGCTCGTCTTTTCACTTACTTGATGCGGAGACTCTGGGTTCGTACCGTACGGTAAATTCATCCATGTAAACACCACATTTAGCGGCTTAGTCACGGTGAAAGTGAAACTTTTAACAATGCATAGTGCTTAAAGCCATGTTAAAATTAAATGTTTACGGCCACATGAAGCTGTTAGAAAGCATATAGATTGAGGATTTTCTAGAAGCAAGGATAAAATAACATTTTGTGTAACGTTACCCACCCTAACAAAATGATAGCTGAAATGTGGTACTTTATTCACTAAAATAAGTTTAATCTTACCATATCCAAAAACTCGCTCACTCTGCTGTTATTTAATAGATTAAATTTATTCCAGTTTATATGAAAAGGTTCATGTAGCGTAGGGCGGGACGATATGGCCAAAATTTATATCACGGTATATTTCTTAATTTCGGTCGATACGATATAATTCCGATACCGATATGAACACTATTTAAAAAAAACGTAAGATCTCATATTCAAATTTATGAAAAATTGATTTGCCAAGTCTATGACACCTCATATAAAACCATATAATATTTTAGAAAAAAAAAACAGCACAAATAAATTAATGTTCACCTTTTATTTGTATTTAGCCTTCATTCAAACAAGAAATGTGAAATCACTGTCAAATAATCGTCTCAGATTCACCTAATTAATATTAATATCTTTAACTTCAAACTATAGCCTAACATACACTACCAGTCAAAAGTTTTTGAACTGTAAGATTTCTTTGTTTTTAAAGAATTCTCTTCATTTATTAAGCATTTATTTGATCCAAAATACAGCAAAAACAGTAACATTTTGAAATATTT
>NW_015540892.1:2893772-2894085 GCF_001515605.1 Sinocyclocheilus anshuiensis
AAAAATGTACTCAACTGTTTTAAATATTGATAATCAGCAAATCGGCATATTAGAATGATTTCTGGATCATGTGACAATGAAGACTGGAGTAATTATGATGCTGAAAATTCAGCTTTGATCACAGGAATAAATTACATTTAAAATATATATTCAAATAAAAAGCAGTTATTTTAAATAGTATAAATATTTCAAAATTGTACCGTTTTTGCTGTACTTTGGATCAAATAAATGCAGGTTTGGTGAGCAGAAGAGAATTCTTAAAAAAAAAAAAAAACATTAAAAATCTTACTGTTCAAAAACTTTTAATTGGTAG
>NW_015540892.1:2894325-2924162 GCF_001515605.1 Sinocyclocheilus anshuiensis
AAAATCTTACTGTTCAAAAACTTTTGACTGGTAGTGTAGGCTGATTATTCTTATAGATTGAAACAAATGTGCTTTGGCCAGTATAAAGAGTATGAAAAGTGCTCTTGAGTTGCTGCAGAAAAAAATAAATAAATAAAAAGAACAACGACAAAAACATGTTGCTGGAGACGGGCTTATTGAAAATGCAAACTGATTGTCTGCCAGCAGGAGGCGCTTTGAGAGCGGCAGAAACAGCGGCTTCTCCAGTAATGCTGTAATCAAAGCAGCTCCGCTCATGAACGCTTTTAATCAGATAAAATGAAAATGCCATCGAAACTTTTCTGAAGACAGTCCTTTCCCTTCAGAGATACATTCATATAAAACATGTTATGTTATGATTTTGAAACGTGCAGTGCTCATGTTTATTCAACGAAGTCAAACGCCACAAATAAATCAATGTATGGGAAACACTGGTAATTTATATCGAAATATCGGAAATGTGTTTAAAAATCATATCACCGTTATTGAAAAAAACTTATATCGCGATACATATTGATATTGAATTACTGTCCAGCCCTAATGTAGCGTGGAGTAAAATTCTTCCACAGAGTAAATCCTTTTCACTGAACATGTTAAAAATAAGTTTGAAAAAGTTGTCGCGACCGTGGTGCTGTAGTTCGTTTATAGCCTAAGTTTAGCTTTTAAGTTCTGGCGCTTTTGATTAGGCTTCAAAATTCATAAAAGTTATATTATTTTGTGAAGATTATCTTGATGGACAAAACGTGTGCATTTCATGGACTATGATTGAACACAGAGCAAGCCTGTCGCAATAATCAAAATATCGACTTATCGCGCAATATATGTACATGACCTCAATCATTTTTGGTGACGCAATATATCGCCCATTATATTTACTTAAAAATTAATGTCACCGTGTTTTTATATTGAGGGAATTTTCCACTGAGGGAAAAGACAAAGTTGACGTTACTGTCAATTTTAAAGTTTTTACATACAAATATGTATGGATTTGAACAAATAATTTTTTGTAAAACTAAAAAAATAAATATATTAAAATATGAAAATACATTAGCAAATGATTCAGTGACTCACCTTGAACAGATTGGTTGAATGAATGATTCAATGGCTCATAAAGACATTCACTTGTCACCAGCTGCTAGCGTAATGATGTAGCCCACACAAACTAATGAAACGGACTGAATGCAGAAAGATGCTTGATGAATCAGATTGGAGGATCCAACTATTCAATTTTTATATAATTATAATTTTGTCATTTACAAGATTGGTAATTAATTATTACTTATGTCTGTGGCCATGGTTTAAAAAGATCTGAAAGATCTCTCTAAAAACTAGCCCATCAAGTGATCAAAATAAGTGATTGTTGAACTGTGAGAAGACTTGAGTGGACTATCTAGTTACCTTGTACATGTATCTACTATATATATATTTATATATATACATGAACTATATAAACTTTAATCCAATACTTAAGTTATTATGTGAATGTTACAAATAAAGATACTGTGTGGTTGAAAACACTGAAGCTGTTTTATACATACAAGAGACAACAGCTCTTTCTGGATTAGTGGTGGCATATCAGAGTGTTTCAGAATCATTATCATTTATAGGAATAAGATCCTGATTGTGCAGCTCTAAAGTGCAGACAGACACCTTTGGTCATCTCATTGTGACGTCATGTGTAATGTTTTTTGAGCATCTTGCGCCATGAGCACATATGATTGGGGTCAGGTGAACTGAAACCAGAGGTCCCTTAAATTAGTCGACAAGGCAATTTTGAAATATATACTTTTGTTCCTCTAATCTTATTTCATTATCTAATCTCATCCCGTCTAATCTTAGTACTGCAGAACATCCTATCAAAATTCTGCTCTTCAAAATCACTTTCTGCTATTTGCATGATGTGCTTTTACATAAAAATGCAGCTAGACCAAGCTGAAGATCTTAAAGGCATTAAAGCCATCCAGGATGAGGAAAAAAGAGTGCATCTGCTGATCATACTATTTTTTGCTGTCAGTTGGGGGAAGGGAACAGGTTGTCTTGTCATGCTGTTGCATGCTGGGATGCTGGAACACACGTTGGAATACATCCCTTGTTGCCCTGCCATAATGCTGCCAAGAACTCCAGGCTTTCTGTGCCATTCTAATAAAAGTGAATAGGACAAAGATTTCCATGCAGTTTTCTGGTACACCATCAACATGAAATTAAAAGTCAAATCCCTGTTTGCTTGCTTTATACACGTTCCTGGTCCTTGTGCACGATTCACCAGTTCACATTATTCCAAAGAAAAATGTTTGTCTTTCAAATATTCCATCAAATTGTAAACGATGATATGTCAAGATGCTCTTGCGGATGAACTTGACCTTCTTCAGCTTCTACATTCCAGCCTCCTTAAAAGTGCTTGCCTGCTTTTCAAGATCCAATTAATTCCAGATGGATAACATCAAGCTCTGTCATGTGGGTACCGATTACTGTTTTATGTTGATTTTAAGGAAGTCACCTTCACTTATATATCAGCCAGGCCAATTAGTCAACCAATATTTTGCCAATTTAAGGGTATCTGCATCGTTCTAGTGTTTTTCCTGTGAGCTGAATTTTCAGCAGGCATTACTCCAGTTTTCAATGTCACATAATCTTTAAAAAAAATCATTATAATTTGCTTATTTGCAAATGCTGAAAACAGGTGCTGCCTTATATTCTTGTGGAAATCATGATACATTTTTTAGGATTCTTTAATAAAAGAGCAGCATTTCATTGAAAATAGAAATCTTTTGTAACATTATAAAAGTCTCAGTTGTCATTTTTAAATAATTTAATGTGTGATTTCTGAACAATAGTAAAAAATAAATAAATAATCTCACTGGCCCCAAACTTTTGTTAGTAGTAGTTTGTGACATCAGTATCAGCATCGGCCATTAAAATCCATAACGGCTGACCAGTAAACTCAACAACTGTTGTAGTCCGGTCTTCAAAACTATAAAGGTTTATGTCATGATATCTAAATAAATGGTAGGGCATTGAAATTGCTATATTGGACTATATTTGCAAAGCAAGATAATAATAGTGTATCAGTGGCACTGCATATAAATGATAATAGCTGTGTGTTGTGTGTTCCTGTGTGCAGGGGGAATGCCTACTCCAAGGCAAAGCCCTGTGGAGGAAAGGGAGGTGCTGAGTGGTGAGGGAAGATCCAACAACAACAACATGGCGACTGATGCCACCACCACCAACCTGCTGGCCTCTGTTAAAGAACAGGTATGCCGCACCGTTTCCATCTGCCAGTGTCTGGCTGTAGGGTAGCTGTAATCTGAAGAGCAGCTCAAACATGAGTGGCCACAGATTGTAGATGTATTAAGTCAGCCTTCTGCTCATTAGTCAAAAGTCATATTTGCATTATTAATTCCTGGATGGGGAAAGCTCGCTTTGAGGACACAAATAGCTGGTCTAGACTGAATTTTAGAACTGATAACCTTGTTTCCTCTGTTGGTGTACAGTATGGTTTTATTTTATTTTAATTTATTTTTTATGATGTCACCATCCTATTTGTTTAAGAACAAGATTCTTATTTACCTGTTTCCTCACATCAGGTTTGAATTTGAGAGCTGATGAAGTCCAGTTTTTCCAAGTTATTTATTATTCCATTTCCATATTTATTACAAATGTATTTTAAAAGTTTTTCATCATATATTTTATTTTATATTTATTTGTTTAATAACAAGTTACTAACTTAATTTTTTTATTTTATTACAATTTTTATTCCAAATTTATTGTAGTTTTTTGTATCATATTTGTATCATAATATGCATCATAATTTTTTTTGTATCATTTTAATTTATCAGCCAATTTGTTTAAAAACAAGATTCTTATTCAGTGTAGGTTTACGCTGAATTTGAGGGCTGGTTTTTAGTTACCAATTTTATTTTATTTTTTATAACAAATTTATTTTAGTGTTATTATCATATATTTTAATTTATCAGCAAATTTGTTTAAAAACAGGATTCTTATTCAGTGTAGGTTTACACTGAATTTGAGGGCTGGTTTTTAGTTACCAATTTTATTTTATTTTATAACCAATTTATTTTAGTGTTTTTTATCATATATTTTAATTTATCAGTTTAAAAACAAGATTCATATACAATGTAGGTTTACGCTGAATTTGAAGGCTAGTTTTTAGTTACCAATTTTATATTATTTTTTACAAATCTTTGTAAGTGTTTTTATTGTATATTTTATTTTATTACAAATTTTTGATTTTAGTTTATATTATTTTGTTTAGAAACAAGCTGATAAAGTCTAGTTTGAAATCTAGACCATTTAATTTTATTTATCAGATTTTTTCTTCTATTTTTAATTATATATGAGTATAGTTCATCATTTTATTTTACCAGGCAAGTTTGGTTAAGAACAAAATTATTATTTAAGTGTTTTCTCACATCAGGTCTGACTCTTCGGCCTTCTAATCTGTTTCACAGTTCAGTGTCATGAAAATGACTAATTAAACTGTTAACTTAATCATTACAAATCTTGTTGATGCTGATAGCTTTCATTAATGCTGCGAGTCTCTGTTAAAATCTAACTGATCGTCCCATTACCAGGCTTAACATGTTTCACTAGCACACCAGAAACTGCAGCATGGATTTCATTGCATTGTGTGTGTGTGATTTGTGTGTGTGTGTGATTTGTGTGGTCAAGTCTTGTCGTTTCTTTGTGCTCCTCTTGGACAGAATCAGGACATAGGCAAGTATTGTCACTCTGAACAATAGGTTGAATAGAAGAGGCCTGGTACAGCTGGTAGCTCACAGCATGGCACAAGGCAGATAGCCATTGCCTGACTTATCTCGCCTGGAGAACAACACTCAATAATCTCTCCTTTTCACTGGCTACATTAATTGCAACCTCTTGTAATGCTTGCCGGCTTGAAACCTGCAATACTTTCAGAATATAATATTTGTTTCAGAACAGTTACAATGCTCCAGATTCATTTCGTTGCAGTCTAACAATGGCAAGCAATCATGAAAATATGCAGTGACACACACAACAAAGTGATATTTTTTCTCCTCAGAATACTATAGTCAATACAACAGCAATGTGGGCTGTTTATATGTGTGTGTGAGAGAGTGTGTCTCCTTTAAGGGAAGCTGCATCAACGAGTCTGTCTCTATCACAGAGAGGCAGGCCAACAGTGCAGCCTTCTCGCCTTCCACACACACACACACACACATAAACAAACACACATGCACTGCACACACACAGAGAGACTGAGGCAAGAGGAGGGGAAGAGGCCACAAATTCAGAAGCAAAGAGCAGCGAGACAGGATGGAAGCTGAGAAGAGACAGGATTTAAAGACAATGGATTTTGAAGCTAAATTAATGTTGTAACTGGAAACGGGTATGATGTGTGTACTGCCTACACATGATGGATATGTTTTTGATGGTAGAAGGCAGCAGTGGTGACACTTTTGTCCCTCCTGTCTTTCTGAAGGAGCTTCAGTTTGAACGGCTTACCAGAGAACTTGAAGAAGAGAGACAGATTGTGGCCAATCAGCTGGAGCGATGCAGGTTGGGGGCGGAGTCTCCAGATGCTGTGAGTGACAGGTAAGAGGCAGTTTTGAAAAAAATGTTTATTAATGTGTTATGTGAGTGGAATTTATGTTTAGAGGTCTGATTTAAAGAAATAGCTAATTTAAACATGCTGTACATTTACCTTTCCTCATACTATATGACAGGGGTCGGCAACCTTTTCAGCATTACGTGCCATTTAAAATTTTTCTGGTTAACCACTGTGATAAAATACACCCCCTCCATCATTTTTAAATTATATGATAAAAAAACAATAAGCCTATTTGATTTTCATGCAAATAGTTTCTGAAAATGTTTTCATAAATAGTTTTTTAAACTTTTCAAAAGTTTCTTGCATTAAACCGTACAGTTTAATCACTGTTCTATATTAATGCGCTGCTTTAATTGAATTAATTGCGCGCGCACACACACACACCACTCGCACACAGAGATCTGAGATCGCGCTGTGCAAAAAGTAACATTCAGAAGCTCATAAACTTGTTGTCAGCGCTGCCACGCAACTTTTATTAATCGATACTGAATCGCTACATTATATTTCTCAGCAACTGAGGGGGGTAAAATCGCTGTTTTTTAAGTAACTAAACTCATCTTCATTGTTTGTAGAGATGGCTTCACGAGAGAGAGCGGGAGGTTGCCGCTTGCAATTTACACATCTCTCTCTCTCTCAAAATGGCCATATTTGAGAAAAAAAATCGAGTAGTTTGCATCACTGGATATAGCTGTCGGTCATTTATCATTTCTATCATAAAACGTATCGTTAAAAGTTGACTAATATTAAATGATTTGCAGCTCCATCTTACCTCGCGCTCTTTAACGTTAAACGGATGCTTCACGCTCTGCTTCTGTGAACAGTAAACCCCACCTACTTTTATTTGATTGGCCATCTCAGTCATTTTGACATTGACGAGCGCTGTTAGACCGCTGAGGCTTTGATCTGAAGCGCCTAGTATGTGCAGCGGTCGCGCACGCATCCGTAGACTAGCGCAAGTTTCTCACACTTTAATAGTATTTATAGCTCCTAGCAGGCTGCGTGACAATGAGAAGTTATTACCTCAAAATGTACGTCATTATGCAGTTTTCCCTATTGCTCGCGTGCCAGCGATGATCCCTCTGCGTGCCACTGTTGGCACGCGTTGCAGACCCCTGCTATATGACTTTTGATTTCCAAATGATGTTTCTTTCATATATTGAAAGTAAAAGTGTTATAAAAGTAGCCCATATGACATTTTGTACACCGTGCAATAGCTTTGTGTGAAGAACAGACTTAAATCCCATCTCTTTTGCTGTTGCTCTTGAATCTGCATTCCTATACATTCAAATATAGTGCCCTGAGACACGTAACCAGGTTTAATATCAGTGATGTCAAACATCATGGAGTTTTTGCTTGCCTTGTGATACAAGTTTGGAGTAAATGATGGCAGAATATATTTATGAACAGAACATCTGTACTGCTTTCTCGTTATTACCATGAGGCCTGCTCAGCATGTTTTTCCTCTCAAAACATGCGCATGATTGTAAATATTTGATCACTGTTGCTGATGTGGTTTTTAAAAGTTTTAGTTAGCAGTGGCAGTACTGAAGGAAATGAAAATTGTGTTGTCATTTACTCACCTTACACCAAACACAAAAGCAGATGTTTAAAGCAGAATGTCCAGGGTTACTCAACACTGAAGGACAAAGAGGAGGATACCTAGCAAATGTTTATTTTGTATGGTGTAT
Organism: Sinocyclocheilus anshuiensis; assembly: GCF_001515605.1. NCBI lineage: Eukaryota > Metazoa > Chordata > Actinopteri > Cypriniformes > Cyprinidae > Sinocyclocheilus > Sinocyclocheilus anshuiensis. The sequence continues at coordinate 2,901,640 of NW_015540892.1, forward strand.
TTGTCTTTTTTTGGAGCTTTATTATTATTTTTTATTATCTTTTTTATTTTAATTTTAGCTAGAGTTTTTTATTAAATTTTTAATTAATTTTAATTTTGTTTTGTTTTTATCATTTTTAATGCTTTTTTCCCCGATATGTCTATATAGTTCTTATAAATTGTTATTTCAGTTTTAGTTTGAGTTATTTTAGTACTTCAAGTTAAACTAAAAGAAAACGATGAATTATGCCTTGGCAACTGAAATAAAGTACGTTTCATTTTTTATGTTTTCTTTTATTTTAGTTAACATTTATTTTATTTTATTTTTAGTTTATGGTTTTAATTTTGATTTTATTTTTAGTTACCGGTAATAACCCTACAGTTCAGTTTTGTTGTATGGAACTGAGCAGCTTGAACATTCTGCTAAACATCTTCTTTTGTGTTCCACAGAAGACAAAAATCATGCAATTTTTAATTTTAGGATGAAATGTTTCATTAATAAAATAAGAAGTTAAAATGAACACCAAAAATATACATTGTTACATAATTTTTACGAAGAGGCTTAATTATTGCACTTTAATGATATTATCTGAAAGCGTTCAAACGTATCTCATATGAGTGTATCCGTGGCAACTACGCATTTAAACCCTCCTCCCTCCACACATAAATGGATCATTCTTACGCCCCTGCCTACACGTGAAACACATTTAGCTGTACAGTATATGTAGTCTGTGTACATACTGTACAGAAACACAGCACTCGCTGTTCTGTTTCTCATGGTGTGTGTCAGTATGAAGGACAAGTGTGCAGTGAAGCGCAAACTGTTGTCTCTCTTTCCTCGCTGAATAATTACTTTTATGGAAAGTGGGTGTTTGTCAATTTACAGTAAACACATTCAAGCTTTAGGGTATTGCGAAAGTTTCTCGTTTAATGAATGTCATGGAAAGAGTGCTCTTGATAAATCAGAGATGTTTGCTACAACCATCACTTCAGAAAGATTTATATTCAATCTGATTACGCTGAAGTACAGTTCTTCCCCATCTCTTGCTTTGCCACAGTGAACTCTTTGTGTCTGTATGTGTGCATGCACATGTCAGCTGCCCTGTTTGTTCTCCTCATCTGTGAAGGAGTGTCTGTTATGTTTTTTCAGATGGCTTGTGCTGTTTTGCCACAGTATACAGGATATTTTTTCCTTTTGCTTGAAGAAGGTCCATGTGTGCATTCTTGCTACCATGCGCCCTGCAACCCATTACCTTTAACCTTTCTCTGTGTGGCATTCCTGCTGTCCCCACTGTGCCCCCTTTCAGCTGTCGCTGTACACTGATGACCGGTGGGTGTCCTTTGACCCCTCCTTTGCAGACAGTGTCGCTTTTTGGCAGACATTAGCAGACACTCGTCTGCTGTTTTAAGACAGTGGCGTCTACATTCTGTCATTTATTCAACCTGAACTCCTAATACCACGTCCTGTCATTTCGCTCTTCTTCAGTTCCTACAAATGCACAAGTATGTTCATTTCTTGTCGTAAACCGGATAGGATTTTTAAAAATTTGTGTCAGAGAGATGAACGCGACAGTCAGTGGACTGTAACAATGTGATTGATGTTCACTTGTAATGGTTTCCTAATGCTGGGCAAATGGAGCGGATCTTTTTGCTTTTCATTGACTTATTGGAAGATGAGATGGGCCATTCTACAAAACGGATGCCATTTGTGTTTCTCATAAACGTGTGAAAAATAACTAGAAATAGAAATAGCTGATGTCAAATTTTAGACATGCACAGTTCACTATGATTCACTGACTAACACATCAACAAAACAACAGTAAATTGATTTTAATTCTCTATATTTTTTAACATTTATTGATTTTTTATTGTCTTGTTATGAGGATGCCTTTTTGACCAGGAATAAAATAAAAAATAAAAGTTAGTTTATTGTATTGACTCTTTCTATATACTGTACATATGTAGTTTTAAGTTAAAAGGACTAGCTAGTTAAAAATGTACTAACCCTCAGGCCATCCAAAATGTTGAGTCTTCATCTTTACAAATGTTGTTAAGACTGATAGTGTTCATTAATGCTGTGAATCTCTGTTAAAATCCAACTGGTCATCCCACAGTTCTTCATCGAAACAGATTTGGAGAAATTTAGCATTATATTATGGATCCTCTGCATTGAATGGGTTCCGTCAGAATGAGAGTTCAGAAACAGCTGAAAAAAGTAATCCACATGACTCTAGTCCATCATTAAAATATCGTGAAGCGAATCAAGCTGTTGATTCTGGCTAAAATACGAGTCCTCTATCCATAATATGCTTTCTCCAGTGAAAAAGTCATCTTGTTTGAATTTGGAGAGAAATATGCACAGATCAAGCACTGTTTACAAGTGAAAACAGTCCAGAACAGTTCTAAAGAAATATGTTGTGGATTTTGATGCGAGAGGACAACAGGGGATGGATTTTTTTATTCACTGCAGGGAAGCGTCATCGTGGATTATGGACTCACATCATTGAGACATTCACATTGTGAGGTTTTTACAAGCTGTTTGTACTCTCATTCTCACGGCACCCATTCACTGCAGAGGATCCACTGAGCAAATGCATTTCTCCAAGTCTGTTCTGATGAAGAATATGCAACTCATCTACATCTTGGATGGCCTGAGGGTGAGTACAATAGTTTGGTGCCAAGTTTTACACATTAATAAATAAATTGTTTTTGTGAATAGTCATCTGAGTCATGGTTTAGATTCACATGAGATGAAGATTACTCATAATTGTTTTCTATACAAAGTGTTTTAAATATACATGTGTGAGTCACCCACCTCAGTATATTTTGCCGTGTTGAAATGACGTGATTCGTGGTGTAAGCAAACGTCTAGGAGAATCTTCACACTCATAGGCTTTCGTTGTGTAGATACACTATTAGTGTAGTGTAAAATTAGACAATGAACCACATTTTTTTTATAGTGCTTTTCCAATGGAGAGAACATGAGAATCACTAGCTAAAGAATGACTGAATACACCTTGTTTTCGTTTCATTAGGTTTATCAGTGGGGGTGATCGTAAAATGTCCGCCCCGTTAACACGATTTTTATAGTAAGCAAGTGATAATTGGAAAGTGTATATTTAATACCAGTAAAAAATTGTCTCTTTAATAAACATTTTCTAGCTCCATAACCTTGAACTCAAGATTGTTTAATTAAAGCACAATATGTCAAAATACATTGTAAAACTGTCAACTGTGTTACTTTTCTGAAGGCATAATTATACATATATTAAAATTAGTTAATGCCATAATATATTACCACTTAAAAACAATATTGATCAGTTTTTTAAAAAGTTACTTAAATCAATTTAACAAGCTGAAAAGGGCACTCGTTTCATAAAATGCCTCAGATGTTTTGTGCACCGTGTGTGACATTGTTCTCCTCCCATTTAATCTTTTTTTCTTTTCTCCTCATTTTTTCCAGCTCTTCTGAGAAGTCTCTTCTGTGGAGATCTGCAGGTATTTTTGTCTGGTTCTCTTCCTGCTTGTTATTTTTTCTTGTCACCTGTTGTAAATAAGAGTAAGCAGAAATATGACATTTTAGACAGCACTGCAGTCACATACATACAGCACAGATCACATAGTCTAGCTTGGAACGATGACCCTTAGATGGTTGAGCTGGCTGATTTTTGTACTCAAGGCTCTCTGAAGCATTTAGAGGACATTTGAATGTAATTGAGTGTAAATATTTTCCTGACCTATCTTTTCTCAGTGTCTTTATGGTTTAGTTACAGTATCCCAAAGCTGCACTATGTTGGCTATGTTATTGTACGATATTATATTGTAATATTTGGTATTTTTTATGTAACATTGATAGCACAAGAACTGTGCCAAGAACTCTTTCACTCTTGACAAACACTGTGTTGTGGGTTCTGGGCTTTTTCTTTTTATTCTGCTCTAAAAAAAGACATCAGACACTGTGGTCTTGTGATCTGGTCACCCAACCTAATGAACAATATCCCATGAATTATTCCACTGAACTACATTTGAAATCTCGTTTTCTCTCTCCAAATCCTCACAGGGCAGCTCAAACTGTTTTCTACCCTTTTCTTCAGTTTTAATTCCTATTGTCATCTCTTACTGTGAGAATGTCTTTAAAGTATGGAAACACAACAGACCAGACACCTTATTACACCTAAAGCATTTTACATTATCTGTCAATGGCTATTATTTTGGGTAAATTATGGCATATTTTAGGTTAATGCTCCCTCTAAGTATGTCAAGGGATGAAGGTAACTGTATCTTGATAATTTTCTCAAATACTTAAACCTGCTCACAGCGTGTTAACCCTTTGGTCATCAGAATCCTCAGGTGCAGGTGTGTCTAAGCCGTCGGATGGTTGCTCCTCGCCCACATTTGGGGTCAGAGGTCAGGGGTTACTTTACTCTCCTGAATTGGAACAGATCTCCCTGCGTGAAAGTGAGGGTCTGTTCATTCACACGCCACATTGCCTTCTGTCACTTCTATGTCAACAATTTATATTCATGATGCCTTTATGCAATATTCCAAGTTGAATACAACTAAAGATCTATGGGCAGCATCTGTGGCCTACTGTTGATTACCACAGAAAATAGTGTGTCTCTCAGTTTATACTCTACTGTTAAGATGTTTTTATGTTTTGGAAAGATGTCTCTTATTCTCACCAAGGCTGTGTTTATTTGATGAAAATACAGTAAAATCAGTAATACTGTGAAATTACAATTTCAATTTAGTGTGATGACAAAGCAAGGCTGAATTATCAGCAGCCATATAGTCTTCAGTGCCACATGATTCTTCATAAATCTTTCTAATATGCTGATTTGTTATTAAAGTTCAAACATTTATTTGAAATACAAATCTTTTGTAACATTGTAAATGTCCTCACTGTCATTTTTAGACGCATTTAATGCTTCCTTGTAACGGTAAAAAGTCTTTATTCACCTACATTGGAAACCTAGCTGGGATGCACTTGCATTTCATAAGCTAATTACATTTTGTAATCCTTTTGAAGCAGACCGCTTTTATAGGTCGATGAAAGTCTGGTTATGTTTTTTCTGATGTAATACTAGTTAATGAAGTTTGCTCCATGCAAACAGTACTTTCACATGTACAGAAGTTATGTCTTTTTATTACTGTGTGCACACAGTGTAGCAAGCAAATACCAGGTTAATTTTTAGCTGGTTGAATGATTGGAACTTTGAAATAAATAAATAAAAAATCCACTTTTTTAATACTTTGGACTGAAGTACTGTATAAATACTATTACAACCAATACCATGGCATCTTTGCACTATGGTACTGCTGCTTTTGGTCAGGAAACACTTCTGGTGTTAAGGTGCTGGTTATACTTAATGTGATCTACAGCTAGCCTGGTAGGCTTCTACTTGAAAGAGATTTACTGTGTATATTAGGGCTTTTACAGTGCCAAGATGTAAGTAGATGATACCAGTACCTGTAAATATAATAACTCTCACTGAGCATACTAAATAATTAAATATTAATATCATTATAAAACAATCAAAATAAAACAATAGCATGCAGCCTTCAGTTAATTTTCAATTAGGTAAACATTACTTTTCAAGCGTTTCAAATAATTATTCAACTAAACAGTCAGTATCAAAGTACATTATGAATACATTAAATAAATACATTAAAAGCAGTGAATGTTGTCCTCTTTTTCTTGCAAATATTAATGTTTGATTACATTTTAAAGGAGCATTAAGTAGCCTGGATCTCATTTTAAAATGGTAACATATTAAGAAAAAAAAAGTGTTTTGTCATTTCAGTGGTGTACACTCACAGTACTCATAATAACTTTATATAAAAAGTGTTTTAATTATACATGGTGCGGGTCACCCCTCTCAGTGTTCGCCATGTTGAAATAACCTATCCTCACGCTCATTGGCTGTAGATACGCTGGTAGCGTAGTGTTTGGTGACACAAAAGCGAAATTTAGACAATGGAACACGAGAGGTTCAGTACGTAGATACAGGTGATTTTATGACGGATGTGATGTTTTTGGACAGGTAAGGGAATTATTGTGTGGACCGCTTTTTAATTTAATTTACATACAACTGAGAGACGATCGTACTGAACTAACTTACGTCGATAGATGGCAGTGCAGCCTCTAAAAACAGTGCTATCTACTTAAAATATGCAAGCGATGCTAACGCTGTTTTTTTATTTTTTGTCCTGTCTAGATTAATATGAGACATAAACGACTGTTTATATAATACAGCTTGCACATGAACGATCAATTGCACCAATTATTGATATTGCAGTAAAACTGGTATTAAAACCTGTTTATGTTCATTGTCGATAGTACGAATGTAAATGTGTCTCATTCATTTTTACAAAGTGAAAGACGGGTCGTCATTAATTAATCGACATCAGGCCACAGTTTCTATTGATAGAGCTTGGGCTGTATTTAACCTAGAAATCCATAGTTCAAATAGATTTGTTTTACCATTTCTGAACATAAAATATGTTGTCTATCTCAGTATTTTTCTGGTGTGCCTTGCTGTTTCCTTTGCTCAGGGTCTGCGCCAAACTCGCGCAGCTCGACTCAAATGAATTCGTATTCGGATAGTGGATATCAGGAGGTGAGTGGTTACTATAGTAACACCGTGACGCCCAGACGACCGGAAGGGAGGTCCCAGTCGACAAGCTCCGCCCCCAGTGGAAGCCCCACCCTCGCCATGAGTTCTAGGGCTGAAGGACAGGCCTCAGCACAGGTATGAACACAAATACATAAAGAGATAAATTGCTTAATTTAACTTTGCATAGGTTATAACGCTTTTCCAGATGTCATATATATGTGCAGTTTTATCAGGGATTTTTTCAGCTATTTTTTTCCGACCTGAGAAGTCGGAATTAACTTAATCACTAAACAAACTGTAATGTGCTGCGTTTTCAAATGTATTGCATGCATGGACTGCTTCCGGCAGCGCTGCAAGTGCTAGCGGCGCCATCTATCGGCTGTGTGCGGGACACCCTTTGCATCTCAGACAGGGTCTAACTGCCCGGCGGCAAATGCTGGCAAATGAGTTTGCTAGAAAAATACACGATGTTCCTCGCCATCTAGTGCGATTATCAAATCTCACAGACTGTAATTACAGAAATATGTAGCCTGACGCGCTACATATTTCAGAGTGAAGCGCGGCGCTGCGTTTGACTACACGCGACTATCCGGTGTTTTCAGAGCGGATTGGTTCGCACTACGTTAAGTGCCGTTACAAACGACCTCCACATCTGCAAGAGCTGTGATTTTGGGTCGCTTATAACGTGCATTGGAACCACAAATCTATCCAAATTAGTCATGAGAATCTGTTTGTCAACAAAACTAAAAGCTATAAGGACTTCCTGTTTTCCGCCAAAATAAAAGCTCTCTAGGTTTCACGTTTGAAAGCAAAAATCTAGACACATAAACATTAGTATAGTGATTAATGTTATGTCTGTGAAATTTATTATAATAACTAATTTCTTAATGTTATTTAGTAAATTATAGTATGTTACGCACAATAGTGTATTATGCATATTGTTTTATTCTGTTAAAACGTATTATGAATGAGTTCCTGAAGTTTTAAATACCTCTTGTGTAAAAGTGGATCATATCATAATTGCTTTGTCCTCCTGTCCTCAAGATTTAATTTTGAGGCTAAATGTGGAAGTGTCCGTGCATGGAGCCCATAGAAGGGTATTTTAAGTTTTCTTTCCTTTTTTGTCCTTAGCTGATCTCAATCCTGATGTATCATTCATCTTCCAGTATTTTTACAAATAAAATACCATTTGAATATTTCAGTTATAACTGTATTATCACAGTGTAGTGTGTATGTTGGTTCTTTCTAGTGTTTGATTGTATGTAATCTGTTTTTCAGGTGGGCAGCAGTGGCCGTGTCATGAGGCGTGTCAGTTCTGTTCCCTCTCGTGCCCCATCCCCACTCTACACCCCGTCCCCGCCTGCATCTCGCCAGCCTCTGCGTACATCCCTCGGAAGCCCCTATGGCTCACCTATAGTCTCAGAGCCCCGTCCTTTACCTAGTATATTTCCTGGCACCACCTTGCCTCCGGCCTCCAGCCATGCTCTCGACCCAGTGCACTCCAGCTACTTGGGACGGCATGGAAATGGGACGGGGTCAGAGTCTGGGTCACCAACGCTCCTGCGGGCCGGTATGACTGCTCAGCCTCAGCAGTACGGGACCCTGGGGAAGCACGATACACGTGCATATGACAGCACTCACTCTTCCTTTGGGTCTCGGGCCTATGACATCTTTGAGAGGATGGTCCTTTCAAGACCGGATAGCCTTACAGGTGGGTTACACACACAAACTCTCCTATTATTATTCTACTACTTGTGATAGGTTTGGGGTCAGTAAGATTTCATTTTTTTGTTAAGTGAATCCATATTTTATAATGTTATAAAAGATTTTGAAAGTTCTTTTGAACTTTCTATTAATCAAACATTGTATTATGGTTTCCACTGAAATGTTGAGCAGCACAATCTTTTTCAGTTTTGACAATAGTAAAACAAAGTTTATTGAGCACCAAATCAGCATGTTAGGATGATTACTTAAGGATAATGTGACACTGAAGACTGCAGTAATGGCTGCTGAAAATTCAGCTTTTTTTCCATCACAGGCATAAATTACATTACGCACTATTACTGTTTGCACTGTATTTTAATTAAATATGAATTAAAATGCATAAGATGTGAGAATAATAGATTTCTTCTAAAACATTTAAAAAAACGTACTAATCCCAAACTTTTTTGGCTTGAAGCAAACAACAGTTTTCTGATTCATAAAAGTTTTTTCCATAAAGTTTAAATCCATAAAACGATTTTCTCTTTTATCCTGACCAAGCCAGAACTCTATCAAACGTAATTTCTGCACCACTCTTGAAAAGTTATGGATTTAAGGACAGAGATTTGAATATGTGTGAAACTTACTTAGCGTTGTATATGCACTATATTATACAAGGATTAGTAATGCTGTCACTTATCGGTGTGTGTTTGGCTCGCATTATAAAATCTTCCCTGGCTTAAGAAGGTATTTCTTTCCTGAAAATCCTCTCGTGAGGTGAATTTTCAAAACTTGGAAAAAATTGTGAAGAATTCATTAAGCATTTCACAGTTTAGTCTCTGACATAATGTATTCTGTCTGTTAAAATCTCAATTATAAGAGCCACAGAAAGAAAACTTCACATATCTCTGGACATAAACTCAGAGAGACTGACACAAATTGGTTCTCAAAGAAGTGCAAAAAAGATCCTAGTAATTGCTCCTACACGAATAATCATAACCCTCTGATTGTAAGATGCTGTGTGCTAATATGAGTTTGTGAATTGAAAGTGCTGAGGTGCATTAATATAGGGCCTGTATAGCATATTGTTTCGAAATCGTATTACAGTCTCAATTCCATCAGCAATAAACATCCACATGAAACCGGAGCTGCATGGATATTGACTGTAAATGTGTGTGTACGTGCGCATATCTTTATGCTTGTGTGCTCTAGTGTTTTGTAGGATTACTCCGATGATAATCTCACATTCTAGCTCTGTGGGAGACTTTCTCAGATGTGCCCCACTGCCCCATTTATGCCGTATTTCTCTGTAGATCATGCATGATGTAAAACCTTTGAAAACTACACTTTTAACTCCAGATCCTTCAGAATGAACTATTGCCGAATTTGGAGATGTATGAAGTGATTAGAAATTTATGAAAGACAAACTGACTGAATTCTGCATGGTGGTTCCAAACCAGTGAGCTGTGTAGCTTTGTTCGGTTCACACTTTGCTTTATTATATTGCTGGTGTCTGATTGACACATGAAGAAAGTTCTTTGAGAGTTCTCTTTCATTTCAATGCTAATGTTACACTGACTCAACATTCAGTCATAGTATAAAGGCAGAGTAGGGCTATTTGCTTATTCTTTTTAACATGAAGTACAATAGTATAACCTAAGCCCCTTGGACCATGGAAATACTAGAGTATCTGATTATAATAATCATTCCGTATCCGTACCATACTAGTATTAACACTGTACCAGGGTTTTGAGATTCTGATGCTCAAGCTCTAGATTTGGATTAATTTTGGTTTATTGTCTGTGTCCAGCTTACTAATGAAATCTCTTTGCAAGTGCTGTAAATTCTACAGCATTTAATTCTTTCAGACTGGTTCATTTTTGAAATTCATGAAAAGGGCCGACATAAAAGAGTCATTCGTCTGAAGAATCAGGCTTCACTGTATATTTTTGATTCACTAAAAACAACCGGGTTTTACACTGGTTGCATTGTTTTTGCTTGCAGCCCATGAATACTGTTCTTGCCATTATTTCACAATAGAAAATATCCTTTTCTTGCTTCACATCAGTACAACTGCAAACTCATATTCGCACTCTTTTTTTCCCCCATGGTGCTGAAGATTCAAATTCTGCCGAACAAAAATTGATGTACAAATACAATTTCATTCAGGAAATGAAAAAGGCAGTTTAAGTTTTTGGGATTTTAAGAAGTGCTATCAAGATCATTCAGGATGAGTATCACAATTAATCGAAAAATCATAATTTTTGATAATAAAAAATGATTATCATTTTTACCCCATCATTTTTTTTGCCAGCAAAGCTAACATTGTATCAAGTAAGTATGGTTATCAGTTGATGCAATTATCTCACAATGGCCAAATATTGCCTAATTAATCAAACTGGTCAATATATGCCTATCAATACTGACTGGAGTGTCTGATGATAGTGAAGTCAGATGATAGTTTGAAGGCAGAGATCAAAGTTTGTCTGCTCAGGTTTTGATTCAAATTTCTGATTAGATTGTGGTCAGATGAGTTCCATTGAAAGCTCTGGTTGTGAATGTCAGTCTCACAAGGTTGCGTGGTTATACATGCCCTACAGCTCTTAAAACTATTATACACTAATGAGCATGCAGTACAATGTCAGTACAAGCCTTCACAAGGTTTGTCAGTAGATTCAGTAATTATACTCCAAGAGTTGGGTAATTGGGTATGCAATTTTGGGTAGGCGAATCTATTGTATCCTGTTTGCCATGAAATCATGTGTGGGAGAAAGGCTGAAACCTCTGGCTAATTCATCTAAATTGCACAATTAATTGTATGCGTATCTCTGATTGTGTCAGGCAAACTGACATTCACGTCACTAACAGCAACACAACGTAGTGCCTTCTTTCAGTATAAAAACTGTTTTTATCTCACGCTCTTAGATGCTGCAGAATACGCCTCTTTCTTGTTCAAGGTCGTTATCTCTCACAGATACACCTGAAGGTGTGAAAGTCCAGTGGAGTGGTTAATTACAGCAGATTGTTTTTTATAAAATACAACTTCCATCTCCACTTGAAGATTTGAGAGCTTCATTTGCCTAGTGAAGCACATCGAAAGTCTTCGTTATGTAGTTGTACAGCTGCTAGACTGGTTTTGCTGATGAACAAAAATTTCACTAGATAGACCAACACCTAATCAGCACAAACGAGCCTGGATAGAAATTCATGCTGGTCTGTGCCGATCCTTTCAGTAGAGTATACTCGTTTTGAGAAATATTGTATAGATTGGATAAACCAGTCAAAAGAGTGGATTTGTCAGTGGGTTATTGATGTAGGATACTGGTCAAAAGTTTGGATTAATTAATTTTTCATGTTTTTGATAAGCCTAGTATGTCTATTAGTTTATTATTTTCACCATGGTTACATTTATTTGATTCAAAATAGTAAATTAATAATTAGTATTGTGAAATATTGCAATTTAAAAGAACTGTTTTCTATTGTAATATATTAAAAATATACATTTTCAGCATCATTACTCCATTCTTCAGTGTCACATGATCCTTCAAAAATCATTCTATTGTGTGCTGATTTGGTGCTCAAGTAATATTTCTTATTAGCAATGGTAAAAACTGTTTTTGCTGCTTAATAATCTTTGTTGAAACTTCCTATTCAACAACTAATCCTGAAAAAAATGTATTGCAGTTTCCACAAAATTATTAAGCATCAAAACTTTGATGATAATAAGGACAATAATTAATAATAATTGAGCACCAATTATATTAGATGAAGACCAGAGTAATGGCTGCTGAAAATTCAGCTTTGCCATCACAGGAATAATGCCATTTAAAAATATATTAAAATAGAAAACAGTTATTTTAAATTGAAATAATAATTCACAATATTACTGTTTTTATTGTATTTTAATTAACTTAGAGAGCATAAGAGACTTCTTTCAGAAACATAAATAAATGTTCATTCCAAACTTTTGCCCACTAGTGTATAAACTCATGAAATCAGGGATATCACTGAATGAATTAAAACTAAAACCATAAGAAATATTTTCATTACTTGAAATTAGTGCTGTCAAACGAATAATCACGATTAATCGCATCCAAAATAATTTTTTTTGTTTACATAATATATGTATGTGTACTGTGAATATTTATTATGTGTATTTATAAATACACACACATGCATGTATATATTTCAGAGAAATGTTATTTTTATATGTTAAATGTATTTATTTATAATATAAATTATATGAATATAAATATAGACATGTAAATACATGTAAATATTTTCAAATTATATATGTATATGTGTGTATTTATATATACATAATAAATATACACAGAAGACAAAACACATATATTTCTGCAAACAAAAACTTTTATTTTGGATGCGATTAATCACGATTAATCGTTTGACAGCACTACTTGAAATATAATAAACATGAACTGAAATAAGACATTAAAAAAACTTTTTTTATTTCAGCTGGTTGCCAAGTTTAGTTTAAGTACTAAAACTAAATATAGACATATTTAAGAAAAACAAAAAAGTCAAAAACCTTCAATAAATTTACTGAAATGACACGGTTGTAAATCTCTGATCTTCATCTAGGCTTGCAAACCTCTTATAGTCAGAACAGCCAGTTAGGCCAAGGCTCCCCTGACTGCCACGTCACACCAATCTATGAAGACAGAACCTTCCAGAACCCTCTATACCAGAGCCCCACTCACGGCTCCCAGAGTGCTATCTCCAGAAACAATACAGGTATGTGACGAATGTCCTTCATGCACCACTGATATCTTTGCAAACTCAGTGAATGAGTTCTGACATTTCCACAGTGTTGATCTTAACAATGTCTGCACTGCTCACTCTCTCACTCAGGGTTTGGTACTTTACAAAGGACCACTAGTCAGTGTAGCACTCTGAGGTTCCAGCGAGGGTTGTTCTCAGTGGGCTCTGTGGCAACGCACTCTGACACCTATCGTCCCGCCCATTACCACCAAACCGACCCGAACTACACCAGACATGCAGCTGCCGTCGACAACACCGTCACGCGCTCGCCTTCCATAGACAGTGTTTACAAAGATCCCAGGTGAAGAGCTGAACCCAGTGATTCCAAAAACATTGCAGAAAGCTTCCGAAATGATTTAGGGCCACATTTGAAGTCACTGACATTTAAAACGTGGAAACTTTGCTTGTAAATGAAACCCAGCATGTATCTTCCCTTTTTGCTGCATTATTCCAACTTATTTGATTTGTTGAGCCTCCACTACTTTTGTGCGTATGTTGCTTTGTAATCATATTTCTGGGCATGTTTGTTTTGCAGACAGAAAAAGAGCTTGTAAGAAAATGTAAACCAGATCGCCTGAGTGCTCATTCACATTTGCAGTGCATATTTTAATGACAAATACGATTGGAAAAAAATAGAAGCTGGACTGATTTTTTTTAATGTGGCTAGTTATTTGTCCTGATGCAACATGTAAACACAAGTAATTATGTATATTTTATTCAAATCTGCAAACATTTCTTTGTCAAATTCTTTGTTCATATTTGTGTGTGTGTGTGTTTGACATCTGTTTTCTCTGTGCCTGTGGGGGGGTTAGAGAGTTTGCCTGGAGAGACCCTGAGCTGCCAGAGGTTATCCGAATGCTGCAGCATCATTTCCCTTCTGTCCAGGCCAATGCTGCAGCATATATACAGCACCTCTGCTATGGAGACAACCGCATAAAGGCAGAGGTATGGTTACACACACACACGCATGCCATACAAATAGGCACTTCCTATTTATGTCTTCTGTTCTTCTCAAATACAGTTGACTTTTTGTAACTGAAGCTTAACCAAAAGCCTAACCATTAAGAGCAAAAAAAGCATTATTTAAATGCTTTATGCACATTTGATTGGACAAAAATCTTGGACATAAATCTGTGTAGCGAAGGATAAGGCTTCAATATTAATAATAACTGTACATTTTAAACTACTATTCAAAAGTTTGGGCTCTGAAAAATGAATGCTTTTAATTTAAAGGCAAGGCCACTTTAATTCATAAGTAACAGTAAAGGCAATGGCCAGTGACAGTAATATAATGATGCACGTTTATTTTAGAATAATAAAATAACAAATGCTGTTACTTGCGCTATATATAAATATACAGAATGTTTCTTGAACCAAGGATCATGTGACACTTAAGACTGGAGTACTAGCTGCCGAAAATTCAGCTTTGCCATCACTGGAATAAATTATATTTTAAAATATATTAAAATAGAAAACATTTAAAAATATATATTTATCAGTATAACCGTTTTTACTGTTTGATCAAATAAATGCAGCCTTTATGAGAATAAGAGAGTCCTTTCAAAAACATAAAAAAATCTTGGCAACACCCAAAATTTAATTAATTACTTTTAATTAAAATGAATTAAAAACTTTAATTAGTCTTCTCCGATCTTCACAGCTATTTAGTATATATAAAATAAATGTAATTCTGTAGTTGATTTTTATAATCTGAGTAGTATTTCTCTGACACAGAAACAATGGGGATCTTAATTAGCATTAAACTTGAACAGATAAATGTAGGTTTCATAAAGCTGATATAACTTGGTAATTCTACAATTTGAAATCATAAATGAACAACAGTGTTTAATAAATTCAATAAAAGAAGTAAGAAGTAGGGACTACTATGTACAAACTCAATCCAGTGAATTAGTGGTTAAAGCGAATGAGTTCATTTAGAACACAATGTGAGCGATGTACAGTGTTTGAAATAGAAGTTAAATTACTAGCATTCTACTAAAAAATGTTTCTGCTTTTAGTTAGTTTGCATTTGCAGACTGCATAAACAGACAGAAAAGCACACATAAATGTGAACACTTGCACTCTCTTACTGTATGTTTTCAGGTGTGTCGACTCGGGGGGATCCGACACCTGGTGGATCTGCTTGACCACAAAACCCTGGAAGTTCAGCGGAACGCTTGCGGAGCTCTGCGCAACCTAGTGTACGGAAAAGCCACCGACGATAATAAAGTGTGTGTGAGGAATTCCGGTGGAATCCCAGCTTTGGTTCGCCTGTTGAGAAAAACTCCAGACGCTGAAGTGCGAGAGCTCGTAACCGGTGAGTGGGTGTGTGGGGTCACATGACTGAGTGCCATAAGAGAGTCTTTCTTGTGCTTTTTCACTCCCTCTCTGTTCCTTCGTCTCGCTCTTTCCAACTCACTTTCTTCTGCTCCTGTGGCGAGATCAGTTTGCGCTGTGAAGCTCAGATCAGAGATTACAGTCAGTGGAACTCCGAACTCAGTGGCTGTGATTAATGTGGAGGGACAAAGTATTTGATTAAAAGCTGAGCTGACACAAACTCACACACACACACACACACACACACACACACACACATTCTCTCCAAGCTGGATATCCTAAGTAGTGCTAGATAGATATGGGGAAATTTTACTCTCCCAAGCAGTTTTCTTGATGCATACAGTGTATTTTACTGTCATTTCTCAAACAGAGGCAGCAGGTTTGTTCAGCAAAGATAGAGCTCTTTCTGCTCACACACATACACACAACCACAGGGACTATTTTGTGTTAGTGAATTCTATCTGCAGGACTTTTTGTTACACTCCCACTGCCTCTTTACAGTTTTATTACACACCTCTGAATGTGTCTCTCGTTTTTTCTAATGAGCTATGTTAAATGATCAAGTGTGTTAAATTACTTATTATACCTAAACAGTTCACCTAAAAATTCTTATTCAGCCTCTTATCAATGCAACAGATTTTTTTAAGCAGTTTTACTGTCAGCTGCTCAATGGCATGTTTTAATTTGATAAACGAATTCAAAAAAGCATTTAGCTAAAGAATTTAAACAACGCCATTGGCAAAACAAATTCTAAAATGCTATTTAAATTACAAAATAATTTATTAGTCAATCATTGTTACATTTAACTTCATTTTAATACATGAATTAAATAAAGTTACTTAAAATAATTAGTAATTTTATAAAATGCAACTGCGAGTAAATTACTCACATATGTGACTAAATTTCACACTAGGTGACTAAATAATGTCTGTCGTTATGATTTCTGAATCTGAAGGATCATGTGACACCAAAGACTGGAGTAATGAATGCATGCAATAAGTGAAATGTTTTAAATTGCAATAATATTTCACAATATTAGCATTTTTACTGTATTTAAGATTAAATAAATGCAGCATAAGAGAATCTTTATTATTCCAAACTTTTGACTGCCTGAGTATATATAAGTTAGTTTTTTTGTAAGTGGCAACTAATTTTCAATTTAGTTTAGTTCAACTTCAATTTTATTTCCAGTGTACATAGTGGGTTGAAATAAGTAATTTATTCTGTTTTATTAATTCATAAATTTGATTCCTTCATTTTATATTAAAGTGGCACCTCTTTATTTAATACTGTACTGTTGCATTTTATATGTTATATACCATGTTTTTGGGGTCATGCCTTGACAGGAGTGTTGTGGAACCTGTCGTCATGTGACTCTGTGAAGATGACGATCACTCGGGACGCTCTCGGACCACTTACTAACACGGTTATTATCCCTCACTCCGGGTGGGGTGCGGCCCCTCAGCGAGAGGACCAGAAACTCAAACTGCACTCATCTTTGGTCTTGAGGAACACCACCGGCTGCCTCAGGTATGCCTCATGTAAATTTGTACCAGCCTAATTATACAGGGCTTCCTGTTAAGATCAATTAATCAATAGTCATTTAGGTAACCTGCTGACTAGTTGATTTTTGTAATATATAGTTTTGCACATCACTGGTTGTAGCAGCATCACTCTTCATCCTCAGAGATTATCAATATTTATACTATTTATATTTCCAAGTGAGAATGACTGTTTTTATCTAAATCAGATAACCATTGTATTGTTGACCGCATGATTGTGTGTGTGTGTGTGTGTGTGTGTGTGTGTGTGTGTGTCTCAGGAACCTGAGCTCAGCTGGAGAAGAAGCCAGAAGGCAGATGCGTTGCTGTGAAGGGCTGATAGATTCCCTTCTCTATATAATCAAAACCTGTGTAAACACCTCTGATTATGACAGCAAGGTTAGAGATATTCTTGAGATTGCATAAAAAAATATAAATAAAACCATCCAGTTTTGATGTACAACAGTCTATATATTGTTGGTAATATTTGGAACATGTTTGATACATTCTTGCCAGATATTTGACTAATTTTCAGTCTGTATATCTGATGACAGCTGGGAACTGGCAGAGGCTCATGATGCTTATAAAAAGGTGTTACATGTTTTCTGTGCCACTCCTTGAAGGGCCAAAAAATGTTGAGTGCCTCTAGTGGTGGAGCTCAGCATTGTGCAGCTTTGGTTATTTTTTATTCACGAAATCTTAGTCTTAGCATGCCATCTGCTGGAACAGGAAGCATTGAAATGCTTCCTGAAAAAGGAAGAGGAATCCAAAAAGATATTTTAAATATTTTTATCACATTTATTTTAAATAATTAGTAATAATAGTTATTATAAGAAATATAGTAGCGATTGTTATTTTTAATTTAAATTTAATTAAAACTTTTCTAAAACGGAACAAAGTTATTCTGATTTTTGAAAAATATCCAGGACAATATTATGAGGATTGGGACTGTCGATCTCCAAAATATTATATATTTCTTTCCTTACCCTTTTTCTCTTTTCCTGTGTTGTTAGATTGTGGAAAACTGTGTGTGCACTTTGAGGAACCTGTCATACCGTCTTGAGCTGGAGATGCCTCCGTCTCGGCTGATGGGAACCCAGGATCTGGACACGCTCCTGGGCCCTGACGCCTCCAGTAAACAGGCCGACTACAGCTGCTGGGGGCTCAGAAAGAAGAAGAAGAAGCGGTCCTGGCAGGATCAGCAGGTAATCTATCACTAAATTAAATGAGCTTGGACTCCATGTTCTGAAAGCTTATAACTGCTTTTGTGCTCAGTTATCAAATGATTTGGGGTTGTTGGAAAGAATTTCGCAAATAGCTTTGCACAAGCCAACAGATGATTTATAAGAGCAAGGCACCAAAAGCTGTACATTTAAAATAACTGTTTTTCAGCCATAGTCATGGAAAACCTGGAAACATTAGTAAATTTTAAAATGGGTATTTCTAGCTCTGGAAATCATGGGAATTAATAAAAATCTTTAAAATGTTATGGAAAAGCCATGGAGATTCTAATAACTCATTTTCAGTTTCAGCTCAGCTCTAAAAGTTTTAAAAAAGCTCAGCTCTAAAAGTTTTTGAGAGTAGCCTATGATATTATTTTTCTAGTTTTATTTTATTTTAAAATTAGTTGTCATTTTAAATAATTAATGATTATATAATAATAAATAATATGACTAAAAATACTACTAATAAATGAATAAATAAAAAATGGAAATTAATTATATATTTTTATATTTACATAATTCTTTTCACATTTTATGTTTACAGAAACTTTTTTTTGTTACTACAGAAAATAGACATGTGCCGGTATTCGGTAATGCGATATATCACGATGATGAAAATGCACGATATTGTTATCGTGGGCGCTTCAAAATACCGAATAATTATTTATTACTAATTATTCCAATTTTTTGAATGCATTTTAAGAATATTTTCCCCATCAACTGGTCACAATGCACAACACTGCGCTGTATGCTGCGTCAAATACCCGTGTGCACTCTGATGTAAACAAGCACGGATGAGAAGTGCATGGCGGAGCGCGTGAGAGACGCTCTGAATGAAAGCCAAGCGCACATTCACTCTCTGACAGCAGATGGCACTGAACAGCAGAAATGCAGACGTTACCCCGGGAACAAAGCAGCTGCACTACTTTCTGTTTCTGAAACGCATTTAAATAATTTAAACAGCATTCAGATTTGTGTATTCGCTACGGTGTTCATCACAGCACCAAATACTTAAATATTTAGGCTTAATAGGCTATTTATTTTCAAACTTTTTTACATTTTAATCTGGACTACAACATGCCCTAGATATTGTTTGACAATGTTTTGATTCTTTATTGTTCCGTCACACTTTACATTAGAGCTTCATTAGTTGGCATTAGTTAATTCATTAGTTAACAAACTGCCAAAGAAAAAAATCTTCTAAACATTCATTAATCTTTGGTAATTCCAATAGGCCTATTTAATAACACGTTGTTAAAATCAAAAGTTGCAACTGTGTTATTTAATGAGCTAACATGAACTAAGAATTGTATTTTTTTAACAAAGATTAATCACTTTTGTAGCAAATGTAGTTTTTTCTTATTGTGAATGTTAATGCATTAACTAAGGTTAACGAATGAGATCTAATTGTAAAGCGATACCGATTGGTCTTTATACTTCTTTTGCACTTTAATCTGTGTAAAAATGTTTAACTTTGTACGTTGTTTTGTGTATTGCTTTATTGTATTTAAATGTTCAGTTATTTTTGTTATAAGAAAAAAATTATTAAACCTGTTATACTGTATTATGACAACACTTTTTTTGCAGCTAAATTTCAATATCGTGATAATACTGTATAACGTTAGCAATTAACCGCAACATGAAAATTTGATACCGGCGTATCCCTAACAGAAAGTTATTTTTACAGAATGTTCACAGCTAAAACTAACCTATCACTATTTGTGTGCTCCTGTGATGCAGTGGGATGGTGTGGGGCCTATTCCAGGATTTTCTGGAAGTCCAAAGGGGGCAGAGATGCTGTGGCATCCATCTGTGGTAAAACCTTACCTCACTCTGCTGGCAGAGAGCTCAAACCCAGCCACGCTGGAAGGGGCGGCTGGGTCTCTGCAGAATCTCTCCGCCGGAACCTGGAGGGTAAGCTGCTTGTGGTCACTACAAGAAATTGAATTATACAGCCACAGTGTTTAAAATAGAACTGAATTATATGAATGCCATAATTGGCTGGTGGATGAAGGATATGTCCTGCACAGACATACACACACACACACACACTATTTGACCAGATGTAGCTTCAAGGTTCTAATACAGCAACAGTTTTTGTTTTCTTTCCTTCATTTGCGTCCTTTATTTTGGAAATGCTTCTAAAGTTAGGAGTAGACTAGTTAACTAGATACAGTGTCTTGATTCCATCACTGGTTTTAAAATTGCGCACACGTTAATGCAAATTTTTGCTTTACTAAAAGATAACAACCTTTTTCTCTCTCTTTCACCATTCAGTTTGCGGCCTACATCCGTGCTGCTGTACGTAAAGAGAAGGGTTTGCCCATACTGGTGGAGCTACTAAGAATGGATAATGACAGGGTGGTCTGCTCTGTGGCCACTGCTCTACGGAACATGGCTCTGGACGCCAGGAACAAGGAGCTCATTGGTCAGTCACTCAAACTTATTGCTAAGAACTCTTTACATTCCATTTTTATTATATGTTGGTTTTATGTGGCCATTAAAAACTGCATTGCATCTTCAAAAATAAATGTTTCCTGAATTCGGTTGCTTTGATAGGAAAATACGCCATGCGGGACCTAGTGACCCGACTCCCTGGCAATGGGCCCTCCCTGCTGTCAGATGAGACGGTGGCGGCGGTCTGCTGTGCGTTGCACGAGGTCACCAGCAGGAATATGGAGAACGCCCGTGCTCTCGCCCAGACAGGCGGCATCGACAAACTGGTTACAATCAGCAGAGGACGTGGGGAGAGGTGCATACCACTTTTATAGGGCTGTTTGAAGTGGGCAGTTTGCCGTTGCCACATTGTTTCATAACAAAATCTTTTTTTTTTTCTTTGAATGTCGTGGTATGTCTAGAATAATATCTTGTTCTCTGTGGCAGGTACTCCATGAAGGTGGTCAAGGCAGCAGCTCAGGTGCTCAACACTCTGTGGCAGTACAGAGATCTGCGTACCTTCTACAAAAAGGTACATGTTCTCAGCCATTGCTCTGTGGTGAGGGACCCTGATGTTCTCGTGACATCCATTCTGTGGGATCCGATCAAAAGCGCACAGCAAAAAATATGAGTGTGCACTGCAAATATGTTCACAATCAATATTTTTGTCTTGTTTTTAAGTGAGAAATATATAGCGATATACAATATATATATTGTATATATATTTACAAAAACAAAAGCTTATCAATAATAGCAAAGACCAATAGCAACGAATTTTTGGCAGCATGATACATAGAGCACCATAACAGAATCGATGACGATAACCGACAAATTAAGAGGCAAACAGGGCAATATATACAAGCAACCAAACACAAAAAAGGTGGTGAACATAATCAGTAACCATGCTCACTAACAGGAAATAAGATGCATTCAAGTCCATCTGTGAAGTTTGTATTTGTGAGCTTAGAAGTCGTAATTATGATGTCAGGTGTGTTCAAGTCAATTTGGTGGGACCAAAATGGTGATGTACTATTTCTACATAAAATTCAGCGAGATTTTTTAACTCTATTTCTAAAACATAATGAATAGAAATGCACTTAATGTGTGTTCTGCTTTTTTATGTTTTTATTTCAGTTGATGAAGGTTCTGTAAATTGAATGGTTATATATTTTCTATCATAATTGTACAATACAATGGTATTTTGTACATTCAACTTAGTTTTGTTGTAAATATATTAGTGCTGTCAAACGATTAATCGTGAATATCACATACAAAATAAACGTTTTGTTTGCATAATATATGTGTATACTGTATGTGTATATTTATTATGTATATATAAATACAAACACATGCATGTATATATTTAATAAAAATATGTTTTTTATGTATATTTTTGTATAATATAAATATATAATACAGTATATAAATGTATATACATGTAAATATTTTCAATATATGTACTGTATGTGTGTGTATTTATATATATAATAAATATACACAGTACACATACATATATTATGTAAACAAAAACTTTTATTTTGGATGCGATTAATCGTTTGACATCACTAATATACACACACACACACACACACCTGAATGCAGTTTGAATACAGTTTGTTTTTGATAAAAATGTTTTCCAAATGCATGAATTTCATATTGCTTTAGTATGTTTTCTTGAATTAGAAAGCAATTTCTATGTGAAGAATATTGATTCATGAAAACATCACACTAACAAACGCAACTGCATTTGCTTCTAAAGGTATAGGGCTTGTGTTGGACACCGAATGAAATATATGAGCATTAATTGAGGAGGTCAAGAATTCAGACTTGGAATGCGACCTCTGACCTCTCTTTGAGCATGAATGCCAGCGACACAGCAGGCGTGGAGATGAGGTTAATCGGACCTCT
>NW_015540892.1:2925386-2942564 GCF_001515605.1 Sinocyclocheilus anshuiensis
AAATATACACAGTACACATACATATATTATGTAAACAAAAACTTTTATTTTGGATGCGATTAATCGTTTGACATCACTAATATATATATATATATATATATATATATTTATAAATTAATTTTAGCTTAAAGAAGGTTTTAGGTTTTCCACTTGTAATTGCGACTTTGTGGTTGTGTTCATGTGCATTCAATTCGATCTATTCGACATGACTTAAAAAAACTAGGAAACTAATGAAAACTAAAAATCAGATAGATAGATAGATTGATAGATATAGATTTTTCAGTTTTGTGCTTAACTAGAAAAATATTACTTTATGTGTTTGTAGTGTATACCCTAATGGTTTGTGGAAACAAATAGATTTATTTACAGATACCTAAAGTACCTAAATATCAATCATTACAACAATAGTTTAAAACATACCAAGGAACAACCTTCTCATCAAAAATTTGGAACTCAGACAAAATGACTTAAAATTGAAATACTTTGTCTTGGTTAATCTAATTGCATCACCTGAGATGGATAATAACAGTAGATGTAAACAGGAACTGTGTGTTCTGTGGTTCATCAGGATGGATGGAACCAGAACCACTTCATCACCCCAGTGTCAACACTGGAACGAGACCGTTACCGTTCCCAACCTACTCTGCCAACCAGCAACGTGCAGATGTCACCTGTTATCCAATCAGGTGGGCCATTACAACAGCAAGGAATTGTAGGAAATGTAATTCTGTACAAGCTACAGAAAAATTACTCACTTCTTATAAATGCTGATATTAATATTTATTAATTTGGCGTTTTATTTTATTCTCCTGTTTTTTTTTTGTACTCTGCATTGGTTTATTGTTAATCGTTATTTGATTTTTTTCTCCACATTTAGGAGGTAGTGCCACCTCTTCCCCTGCCATGTTGGGTATAAGAGGTCATCACTTAAATCAGCGGAGGACCCAGTCGTCTATGCAACTTCATAATTATTATGGAGACGCCAACAGAAACACAAGTCAGTATACAGGTGAGCTTTCCTTGAGTCCTCTGTCCACTTTATAACAGACAAAAAACTAAAATATTCAAAGATCCTAATTGTGCACAATTCTTGTTATTCTTGTGTCCGTCAAAATGTAATACAATTTTCTGATTTGAAAACATATTTCTGATTTGACTTTTCTACTGATGTTATCAATGCTGTGCAGTCAGGGAAAAACAATATTAACCAATAAACTTAAGTTTTTCCCCTCACAATCCTTGTCAAGATCCAATCAAATGCCATTGGATGAAATTAAGTCCCATTATATACTGTACATTATTACTTCCTGAATATTCAGCTTTACTTAGAAATATGTAGCATAGTCGTGTGGTACATCACTCTTGAAAAACAACAGAAGAATCTGTCTGTGAATTAAGAAGCTGGACTGATGTGCTAATAGATATTTCACCCATGCTCTCTTCAACTAATAGAGCAATCAGTTTCATTCCACTGTCTGGTCGGAAGCTATAATGGCCATTCATTTAAGAGCACTTGACCTCCGTAGTTACTCTTTATTGATTGGTGGTACTTCGGCCTGGAGGGTCTGATTATGTGGCTGTGATTCAGAATGCGTCAGATCTTCATTAGGCCTGTTGAACCATTTCCGCCCATCTAACCCTCAGCCCTGCTCTCCGCCCTAACTGAGGTCTTCACAGAATTAAAGCTTCACCACAGACTGTACATTTATATAAAATACAAATATAACACCTTTAAACGTCACATTATTAGAGAACATGGATGATTATAACTATACCTGGTAAATAGAAAAGTATTCATTCTGTTCTTATGATAGAAATCGTATTTTAAAGGGGTCATATGATGTTGCTAAAAAGAACATTATTTTGTGTATTTGGTGTAATGAAATGTGTTTATGCTTCTTTCTTTGCGTGAACGTGGGGGCGTGTTAGAACGAGCCGTTTTAGGTAGGCGTGGTTGACTCTTAAATTTTACAAAGAATATCTCTTTGGATTTGAGACTTTAGTCTTTGCAACTTTACAGATCTTCTTTATGCACCAAGAGCTTGTAACACTTCAAAGAGAAAGGAGAAATTGAAATCGCATCATATGACCCCTTTAATGTTTGTGTTCATCTATGTTCAGGGTCTGGAAAGCAGTCTGCCTATTTTATCAGTTCCTGTCCGTCTCCTTCAGCCGAGGAGTCCCGCAGATCACAGGTGAGGTGAAGAAAGGAAGTAAACAGGAAGAAATTGCTGAATCTGAAGCCGGCTGAACCCAGATGCCATATGTCCACTGTAAATGATAACCATTGACGTGGATTTAATGCGACTAATCCCAACAGATGAAGTTTACGTAATCCATTGGGTTTATTCCTTGATCATTGCCCACAAATAATCTGTGGTGAAAAGCATCTGGGTTTAGTAGCACACACCTTATAGAATTCACACCTTATAGAATATAGAAAAGGCAAAATATTCACTTTTTGTAAGATTTTCACTTATTCTAAGTCTTAATAAATTTAGTAATAGCAATAAAAAGAATGTGTGTTGGGATAAATCAACATACATTACACTACATCATGACACTGTAAATGTAAAGATGTAAAGGCCTGTTCACACCAACACGAAATGTCTGTGTGATAAACATTTTAATATGAATGATGAACAGACTCAAAAATTCACATGCCATCAGTGTGACAGATTTTATTTTACACATTGATCTGAAAAGACAAATTGCATGTGATAATTGGACTAAATATTTGTTACAAACTTTTAATGCTTTAATGCTGATATTTCTACGAATATTAGGTTTTGAAATATTGTTTACTGTACAAACATAAAAAGACTGACAATTTGAGATCTACTTCTGACATAAAATATAGGATAAGATGATTTTAGTATGTGGTTATTATGATGTTTATTCTTCGGTTAATAACTGAAATAAGTTTTTTTTTTTTTTTAAACAACCTAAAACTTGTTTCATAGCTTTTTTAACATTTCTCATTTTCATTTAATTTAACTTGATGTTCTAAAATAAATACCTAAATCTAATTTGGATAAAAACATATGTAGACATCTTTAAAAAACAAAAACTAATAAAAATGACAAAACACTCAACAAAATGACTAAAACTAAAAATGTAAATAAAAACAGAAAATATATTCTAAAAGAATATATACACCAAAACATTTAATAGTATTAGTAATATTTGTTTAATAGTGTCTCGATTATACTAAAATAACATGGGGCTGAAAATAAAATAAGAACCTAAATAATAAATAACTTAAATATAATACTATAATAAAATAAAGTATTTTCTACAAAAAAAGAAAGAAAGAGATAGAGACAATAAAGACAAAGTATTATCCTTTAGATAATTTTATATAAATATATATAATAAACAAAATTCAGATAAAGTCACTGGATTTTAATAAATGGTGTCAGTAATTTTTTGTTTATTATTTGGTTATTCTTTTTACCTATATAAATGATGATCAAAAAGGCACTCTTTTTGTCTGCTCTTCTAGCATGGCTGGCTCTATTACCCAGAGGAGGGAAATCAAAGCACCTATGACACTTTTGGAATGTACCTGTCATCTCCGATGGGCTACGAGGATGCGTACCTGGACGAGCCGGTTCGTTATCCTGTGGTGAGCGAGAGGCAGGTGCTCAAACCCAATACCAACTACGTGGACTTCTACTCCACCACACGCAGGCCTTCATACAGAACTCAGCCCTACCCGACCTCACCTGACTCATGGGTGTAGGCATGTACGTGTGTGCGTATTTGTTCATGTAACGTGTAGCCATAGATTTGCAATATTGCAAAGAGGTGTTACTCCTTAAGACATATCTGGGTCAGTGGATTCCAAGACCGTAGTATGGACAAGCTGTTACATATGAAGTGACTGGTTCATTATCATTCGACAAATTGAATTTGTTTTGTGTGTGCAAACAAGCCCGTGCAGCGACATTCATTTTCATTTGGATGTTTGTGTGTGTGTGTGTGTGTGCATAAATGACAGATTAAATGCTCAATTAAATGAACTTGAATTAGTCTGACCTGGGATTGAGTGTGAGCCAAAGACTTTACTTTTCAGTATCTGCTGTTTTTAAACAGTAAAGCGTGTTTAAGGTCTGATTTACTGAGAACTTGAACCATCTTTTTATGATTTGATTTTTCATGTTTTTTTAATGGCATGTTATTATAGTCACCTCAGTTTGGAGCCAAATGAAAAGGTGTAACTAAATTACATATTGGCTGAAATGGCTAATAAAGAAATAACAGCAGTGTTAAAGAAAAAAAAAAGAAACGCTAATAATAATGTTCTGTGCATTGGAAAACAAAAACGTCATTTTGTCTGGTCTCATTGCTGTAACCTACCTACTTAATGTAAAGATTAATGTATGTTCCATGGAGTCTTGTACAACTACGTCAGTTTATTGTACAACCGTGATCTGTGCTACTAAGCACAAAAAACTGTGCCATGATAAATCGCTATGTAGAACTGTGTGTATATGTAAGAGACCTTATGGAGGCAAAAGTTATTACTATCAAAATATTTAGATGTAATAAAGATAACATTTGTTTTTTTTTATATTTGATGTTGGATTATGTTATTTATTCATCTACCATAAATTCAATTTTATTTTCAAGTGGTTTTCGCACTACAAATTGTTAAAACATTCTATTAGAGAATAACCCAGAGGACAGATTTCAGCTTTGCAATAGCTTTCATTTGGAAGAAGCTATTTATCACTACAGCATTAATATGCTTATCAAATTTCCATTCAGAATCAGAAATGACACCTAGATTTGTAACATTGGCGTGCATAATAGCAGACAGTGGCCCTAAGCTATTCACAAGTGAAGTCCTCGCAATATTAATGAGTAAGATGTTCCATCGATAGCCACACGGGGGCGCTGAAGACTCGAGTGGGAGCAGCACCATGCTATTTCAGCAGATATAACAGGACAGATATTATAGACTAGTGGTTTGAGGGAGTGAAAACCCTTGATACATATCAGTATGTTTATTTTCTTCTTCCTGGTGAGTTATTACTTCTACATCATGTTCTGTCAGCACATATTTATAAGCGGTCAGTTCCGGCTCCTCTGTATCAGATGAACAAAAGGGTCATTCTCAACTACAAAAAAGAAAGAAAGAAAAGGAAAAAAATGAACATGCTTGTTGTGTAATGTTGGGACTTTCAGAAATGTGCTCTGGTCAAGTTCATAACTTTTTATAAATTATAACTTGCTTAACAGTAAATTAGTCCTATTATGCTAACAGGTTAACTTTATTCATTACTCCATGAGGAGATTAATTTACATTAACATTAAATTAACTTATAAGTTAATTTGTTTTTCTAAAGTTTTATCTAACAGGACAAAATGTTTTAAAGTGAGACAAACCAACTACTACCACAAAATGTCAAATTCAACAGATCCATCACTGTTTATTTTTTACTTAAATTTTTTAGATTCAATCTTTAGATTTATTTGATAAATCAAATAAAAAAACAAACAAATATGAACACATTTTAAACTCTTCTTATTTTATTAAAACTTAGTATTGTTTTTATGTTATTGTCATAAATGAAAAGCATTGCATTTTTCCCCACCAAAAATGGTGTCACTTCCTGGAAGATGATGTAGCCTAATTGTTAATTAAAAAGAAATATTATATATAAAAAATGGAATAGGAAATTGAGGATTTATGGGAAATATAAAAAAATATACATTTCCGAGAAAACAGTTTGATCTCCGGAATACAAATTAAGATATTTTTTTATGAAATATGAGAGCTTTCTGGCCCTGCATAGACAGCAATGCAACTGAAACCTTAAAGGCCAAGAAAGGCAATATAGACATTGTTAAAACATCAGTGGTTCAACCATAACGCAATGGCATGCATTGTGGTACTGTCCTGAATGTGCAGCGAAGACTAACATGTCGCTTCATTACATTAAGGTTGAACCACTGATGTCACATGGACTATTTTAACAATGTCCTTACGACCTTTCTGGGCCTTGAATATGTCAGTTGCGTTGCTGTCTATGCAGGGTCAGAAAGCTCTCTGATTTCATCAAAAAATATCTTAATTTGTGTTCCGAAGATGAACAAAGGTCTTACGGGTTTGGAACGACATGAGGGTGAGTATTTAATGACAGAATTTTTATTTTTGGGTGAACTATCCCTTTAAGGTATTTGATGGAGACATGGTATTAGACACCTCTTAAGACAGATTTTGTTTCAATTTACATTTTTAGATTTTATGTTTTATTAATTTAAAATACTAATATGCTTTAAGGAAAGAAAGTATTTAACTGTCCATGTGAACAGACTTTTCCCAGTCAAAGCGGTCAGTTTACCGCGCTGTTTGTTCAGACTGAGGGAATCGCGAGAGGGAGGAGCTGATGGAACGCACGGCCGCCCTCCCTCAATCACTCGCTCCCTCGCTCCAGTTATAAACGTAAATACTGAACGGGAAGCTCGTGTGTGTCAGGCAGAGACTGGGCGGTATCTCTCTTGAAACAGGTAAGTTTTCTACAAACTTTAAGTCTGACACAGTTTGTACATGAAACAAAGTAATAACGGACAACCTTTGCCAGTTTTGGTGTTTTGAAGTTGATACTCAGAGGCGCGTTCGTGTAACTGATGTATCAAACATGCGTGTTTCAGAGTATGTTACCAGTTGCGTTATTTTCTTTCTCACAGTTGTTTTATAAGCATCCTTTGTTGGACACATAGTTACTTTTTCAGACTCAACATTAGTGATTGAGTGCTCTGTCATGCTGTGATATTTCAGTTGTCACGTGCAACACTGATCAAAATTTGTACACAAACCAGTTCATTAGTTTGCAATCCTGATTCATATTTGTTTGCCTTTTTATTATTAGTCAATCAAGCCAGTACTATTTTCTGTTTTGCACACAAAGTATGTAACCGCTGCTTGAATTTTATTTAGCCAAAACACTGCACAAGACTTGAGGTAGGCATCACATGTGGATTCTGTACTGCAAATACTTACAGTCAGGAACTTTGGACCTTTAAATCAACACCTAAATCCTGAGAGTTTATTTTCCTCTGTATACACATGCTCATTTTAGGAAAAAATGTGAGGTACCGCAGACTTTCCAGCCAGGGTCATGAGCCAACTGACACTGAACAGGTGTACACACACACACACACACACACACACACCATGCACACGTTACACTAGATTTGACAAAGTAATGGAATGTGTTTGTTCTTGCATTTGTAAAGGTCAGCTGAACCAAGACTGTGGCCATTCCTCCATGTCAGCTTGTCA
Source organism: Sinocyclocheilus anshuiensis (assembly GCF_001515605.1). Classification (NCBI taxonomy): domain Eukaryota; kingdom Metazoa; phylum Chordata; class Actinopteri; order Cypriniformes; family Cyprinidae; genus Sinocyclocheilus; species Sinocyclocheilus anshuiensis. The sequence continues at coordinate 2,932,681 of NW_015540892.1, forward strand.
TTAAACTCTTGCATTTCTTGTCTGCTTTCCACACTTTACCCTGAAGCCTCTTGATTCAGTTAGTTAATGTTTTCAGTTCAGTAGACATCTGTTATTGCTGCCTTCGGCCAGAAAGTAATCAGATCACTTGCGGTAAGCAGAATAGGATTTCATTTTTAAAGCTTACTGCCATTGTTCTGATCACTGAATCTGTTGCATGCTTTATTGAACCCTATCGAAATATATTGAATTTTGCAAAAGCAAGAGCATGGACCACATGCCTTGTGGGTTTTCGTGAAAGAAGATATCGTCCTTATGCCGCTGCTTAATCCTTACAGTTCCTTTAGTGTCTTGTACTTCCACTGTGAGCATTCCAAGCACTGTTTCCATAACAGTGGAGGGGTCACAATACTTGCGATAATTTGTTCCATCTTCAGTTAGGACAGCATAACTGTTGCTTGATGGAGCATATGACTGAACTTCAGGTTATGAAGCCATTGCTTCACAATAGAATGCAACAGTCAGTTTTCCGGAAGTAAAAACTCCATTTGTTTTCTCTATGGGGAATAGATTTTTAACAATGACTTACAGACCTGTTGTGAACCCAGAGGTTCTTAATCGATGGTATGTTTTTGGTGACGCTACCTGTTTGCGTTATTTCAAATTATTATTTAAAGGAATTGTTTAACAGTTTAAATTTGTGGTGAAAACTACATTACCCATGATGCTGTACAGGAAATTCCACCAATATTTGTGTGTATAGACCTTATGCTTCAGAGAAACAAGTACGCAGCCACCTTTAGAATCTTGTCTTTAAACTTCGTTTTTGCAGTAGCTCTATATAGCCAGGGCCGTTTTAACCATAGGGCTAGGCGGGACTGAAGCCCCGGGGCCCGAGCAAGGAGGGGGCCCATGATTGGCTGTGGAGTAGATTGACTGGAGCGCCGATCGCCAAAGCCACCACGCCCCCCACTTATTAGCGCTGTTATTTAGTTTACTTTTCCGTAAATTTCATGCATTACCATTTGAGATTGAAACGTAAAGTCTGAATTTGGTTTACCAATCAAATGCATTTATTCTATATTCGACTTCTGAACGATATGCGCACGTATCTATCAGGTGATTGCTGCCCAGTATGTCTGCATTCACCTCTCTTCACTTTGTTCTGGAGTAATTCATGTACCGTGAAACCGGTATAATTTTGAAAAATACCGTGATATAAATTTTTGGTCATACCGCCCAGCACTATATCAGTGCCTTTTTGTCTCATGATGTACACCAGTAAGGTTTTTTTTTTCTTCTAAGGCATATTTATAAAAATTACTTAAAGGGGTCATATGATGCTGCTAAAAAGAACATTATTTTGTGTATTTGGTGTAATGAAATGTGTTTATTGTTAGAACGAGCCGTTTTAGGTAGGTGTGGCTGACTCTTAACTTTTATAAAGAATATCTCTTTGGATTTGAGACTTTAGTCTTTGCAACTTTACAGATCTTCTTTATGCACCAAGAGCTTGTAACACTCCAAAGAGAAAGGAAAAATTTAAATCGCATCATATGACCCCTTTAAATGTCCTAATTTAACTTACTAATCCTGGCTTAGGCCCTGTTTACACTAGTGCGTTTTCATTAAAACGGCATTTTAAAAGAAAAAGATTCTCATCTACACTGCCATTTTCACTGCGTTTCAGAAACTATCTCCATCCACACTACACAACCGAAAACGCATGTCACATGACCTTTCATGCAGATACAACCATAGATATGTATAGGTAGATTCCCTATTATTTAGATGGTGGATTGGAGCGGTCGAATGGGGAATCTACCTATACATATCTATGGGTTCAGCAATGAGCATGATGTTATTGTTTACACGGTCATCAAGGATACGCAGAGCAAATGTGGGCAGCCACGTCATAATTTTCAAAAGTCTCAGTTTTGGTCTGTTTACACTGAAATGCAACCCTGGAGTTTTCAAACTAAAAGGGGGTAGGGCTGGGCGATATGAGCAAAAATTCATATCTCTGTATTTTTTGGCTGATTTGTGGTATACGGTATATATCTCTGTATTTTGTATTTGGATTAAACAAATAAATAAAATGAATGTAACCATGTAGCCATATATTATGTGCAAAAAAGGGTTAAAATCGCATTATATTCTAACACTGTTACATTGCAATCTAAGAACAAAAAAATAAGGCTTTTATAAAGCAGAAGTTAAATTTACTAAACTAAAAATGAAAATAATAAAAAAGCACAGAATAATTGAGTAAAAAGGCGATTTTGATTATCCCATTAGAGTCACTTTACTGTTAGTGCTATCATACAAATACACTTCAGTGTTTCCCACAGACTTGCACTCTATTTGTGGCGGCATATATATGCAATTTCATTCTCTGCCAACAGGAGGTGCTGTTGGAGTGGTAGAGATCGAGGTTTCCCCGGTAACGGCTGTACACAAAGCAGCGCTCCGCTCACAAACGCTGCTTTATCAGACATTACATGCAAGATGAAATGAAAATGACATTTAAAATTTTCTGAAGACAGTCGGTTTCCTTCAGAAATACAGTGATATAAAAACACCCGCACCGGTTTCAATTTTGAAATGCTCATGTTTATTCAACGAAGTCAAAGCCTTTTGGAAAATCTATTTGTGGCAGTCAGTTTTGATATTGTAGCGGGCGCCACAAATAAATCAATGTATGAGAAACACTGCACTTACTTGCAGGTTTAAAATTCTACATGCCACATCTATTGTCCAACTACAAATATTTCAGCAAAATGTATATTTTAGTCAGAGCTATTGCGCTCCTATTTCATGCTCCCTCTGATTGGTGCACGTGCGCACGGCGGCGCTCGTTTTAAATGAAGTCTGTGAAGTTTAGCGGAGAGCACCGCAAAGCAGAAGGCTCATGCAGTTCTGACAGCAAAATGGAAATATTTCCATGGCTTTCTAACATTTACACATGGACAATATGCCTGTGAAATGTAAGTTATGCATTTTAGGAAAACAGCACATCTCAAACACATTAAACAGCTCGCCTCTGTCAGCGGCATACGCAGCCTTTCTGACAGAGCATCTGACAGGCCGAGCCGCTTTAAACTGAAACTATAAACTATTGGCTACTATGTCTTACGAGTTTTTTTTTAAAGCCCTTCATATAAAGCTTGTCACATGTTTAGAACAAATTGTATTATGCACTTTCTCTGCAGCAGTTCAGTCTGTGTCCTCCCTAGATATTTTTTCAAATGAGCTCCTATCAAACTCGATATTGACGATATTGCTTCATACCGTATCACTTATTAAAAATATATCGATATATCGTACAAACTCGATATACCACCCAGCCCTAAAAGGGGGTCTGCAGCGTTTTCAAAAGTCTCCTTTTTCGAGGGTCGAAAACGTCAGAGTAGTGTAAATGACAGGCATAACAGTAGCAAAAGTTATGCTTTTTAAAACTAAAATGCACTAGTGTAAACATAGCCTTAGTCTAAGCCCTGTCTATGAAACCAGGCCTAGAAGTTACAGAGGATCGCAGGACATGACAAAAATGGCAACATCTTCTCAGAGCAAAGTAGTAAAATTATTTATTAAAATGTATTAAAATAACTTTTAAATAGAAGTTTGTAATGTTGCGATTATATGTTGTTGCTGGTGGCTTTAAACACCTTAAAAAAGGCTTTTTTTAAATCCATGTAGGAAAAATGAGTGAAAATAATTATTCCGGAACCAGCGCCACTGAAAAAGTGGGCAGACACTAATGCACTCTATAATGTTGAACTTGAAAGATACAAAAAAAGTATTTTTGAAGTCTTCTTGTTTATTATGTTTAAAATGACTGTTATGGTAAAATTGTGTGCATTTTGTTTTGTATTTATTTTTTTTTTAAATAAGAACATAACATCATTGCTGAACTGTGGTGAGCATGCATCACTGGATGTCTTCCACCGTTCTTCAGAAGCCTGTGACTTGCAAAGTCGCAATAAAACAAAAAGGAATGTTTGTTTTCGTACAGAGAATTCTGGCAGCTGAAGAGAGAGTGCCACAGAAGTAGTTCTGACTGGAAAAATCATAAAATCCTAATTTAATCAGCGTAATTATTCCCTCTGTGATTTCCAGAAGCGATCCAGAGAGTGATACACGCTCTCCGTGCTATAGTATTTGTTTGGATGTCGTGAACACTATAGCTTTCCATCTCCCTGTCAACACCTTTAGAGCATTTCCCATGTTTACTCATTAATGGAAGTACAGGCTTGCACGGTCCTGCTGTTCCTTGAGACACTCTAGTGTTTTTATGGCAGACTAATGGTTTAATTGGCTGTGTTTAACTCCGCGGGAGAGAATGAGCTAATGTTTGACCTGAAAAGAGCTAGAGTGAAAGGGTGGGCTGGTTAATGTCCATAGGATGTCTATAGGGTAGTGAAATGAAGCGTGGATTGTTACTCACTGCCATCCAGAAAGATTCAGAGACACTTTTGAACATTCTCTTTTTCGTCAACACACAGTATGTCGATGGCAAGATTTAACTTTGGTTTGTGGCTGTATTGAAGTGGGATCTGAAATAGGAAAAATTGCCTCGCAGTGTTTAATGCACTTCAGATGTCAAAATGACCAGAGAATCAGTTATAGATCATCAGATCTACTCTATAAGTTTAGGGTAGTCATTGGTCTACGCATTTCATCAGGATGATGCACCATGATGTCATGTTTGGTAGAATGGAAAAAACAGATGTCATGGTGGTTCAGGGAATAGATTGTCTCCTCATTTGTGTTACATACACACCTCTAGAGTCACTTGAGCCTTAAAATCCTTGTCACTCTTGTACATTCTTCTGAAATTTTCCAGGTTAATCTTGTGAAATCTTTAAGAAATGTTAAGATCACATTTTAACCCAAACCCAAATAAAAAATAAGAAATCATATTTTGCATAAAGAGAATGTATAAAATTATTTATATTAAGACACTTTGAATGATTTACCTTGTCACTTTTTTAGGACAACTAAGCAAAATTTTCCCCTTGCAATTACAGTAATACCTCTGGTATTTTTTTTCTTGCAATTAATACCCCTGGTATAGGGATGGGCGATATGGGCTTAAAAATGTATCACGATAATTTCTGATATTTATTGCGATAACGATATCAATGACGATAATTTAGGGAATCCTGTTTCTTTAGAGAAAAGTATTATCTTTCCTATTTTTACCCAAAATAGGGTGTTGTGAGCAGTACACACGTAATGTAATGACTGTTTAATTAATACTGGAAGCCGGAGGGCGCCCTTGTGCAGAAACTCCACAAATGCATAGTAGAAATAATGCTCCAGGAAATCCCTAATATGGACAGAGGTATCCAGTGATCGCTGTTGCTGAATAAAACGCAAATAGAGAAATTTTAACTGAGGAAACCTGAAGACAATAAACATGCGATTGCACAAAATATATGGTATCGGTGTTCTTCCAGCAATCTTGGGTATTTTTATTAGGATAAAATATATCTATAATGCAATGCTAATCGACATAGCCTTTATCACTGTATATAATGCTATAAAATAGTATGATTTCTGCCTTATTCTGTGATATGAAACCACATCTGATCACAAAAATAATTTATTTCAAACCCCGACTGTTATGAAGTTAATATGGAGAAAAAGCATGTCAATAAATAATATCTTTGTCGGACAACAGGTTTAAACGACTCATACACATGTAAAACTGTATCGCACACGTGCTACTGTAGCACATTTACTCAAGGCTCAGCCCTATTCAAACCTGTTCCAGATTGTAGAAGGAGCTACTCAATTTCACATCCACCTTCCTTCACGTCACTCCACACAGTCGCACACAGAAATATGTCAACAACTAGACTTTATCGTTATTATCGCGGGAAGACTAATTCTTATCGTGGGGAGAATTTTTACTGGTATAACGCAAACGATAAGATATCGGCCATCCCTACTCTGGTATTGTCTTTGCAATTATTAATCAATAAAATTATTTCATTTGAAAAATAATAAATGTTTCATAAATAGATTGAAGGACAACAAATGCTACCATAATATATAAAATATACCCCCCCTCCCCAAAAAAAATGTCACATTAAAGAAGCTTTTAGGATGCTGATAACTGAAAAATGACTGATATTATAATTCTATTATACTTGGTTTAAAAAAAGAAAAATTGAAAGGCACTAAAAACTAATGTGTTTAATGTGCACTTTTAAAGGAAAAGTATTCTTAAAGTGTTAAATATTTGCCATAAGCTATTGTTATCTCTTTAAATTGGTGCTCATTGATGATAAATATTAAAATAGACAGAAATATCTCAAAAATAGCTGATTTAATAATATTATCATATAAAAAAGAAAATATTAATTTTTTAAAAGGTGTCAGCTGATGACTGATATGATTTAAACTTCATAATATTTATCTTTTGTCTGTTTGTTTTTGCTTGATTTTGGAGTAAATTATTACCTGCACACCTCTTGGTGAGCTTCACCCTCTCACTGCTTATCGTGGAAATGAATGAATCTGACAAGTATGTTCTAGAACTCTACTTCTGAAAGATCACAGAAACTAGTTCTTGCATAACTGCTCACAAAACCAGTAACCTTCTGTCTAAAAATCTGCTCTTGTTAGGCCTGAAAAGCTTGACAGCTTTTGATGTGAGGGCTGCACATTTGTATAAGACCCCCCATATGTCTTTTTCAAATGGTTAAGTGGGGAGGAGATTTAGGCCAGATTGTCCATAAAAGGAAACAAGGCCATTTTCCCTTAGGTTTTATGGCTGAAACCTATTTAGAAAAAGACGTCCTCATTTCCCACTCACTGAACGAGCACGTCAATTCTGAAACCCCTAAAACGAGTCGTTCATTTGTGCTGCGAATGTATTTCTGAATGTGTCATTTGAATGAAAAATTCCCATTCAGCTGTTTTATATTTTCATATACTATAGCACTTAAAGTCTACAGCATTATGAGACTAAATGCACTGCAGTGTTTTCCTGAATGCATGGTTTTCTTTGTTTCCTAAGCTTTTTTTTAGTCATGTTTTGCTTTCATCCCTCAGCATCCACCCCAGTCGCCACCTTATTTCTTGTCGTTCTCTATTTTTCCCCTCCACCCTCTGATAAATCTCAGCTTTCATCCAATTAAACTCACATTTAGGCTGCAGTCATGGCCCACAGAAACCTGCTATTACTAGAAAGTACAACTTAAAACGTTATTCACGGTGGAGGGCCAGTGGTGGTCAAACCAGAGCTTTCCAGTTGCTTGGTTCCAACTCTGGCAAACACACTACGGTGAAGCTCTAATGCACTTTTCTGGAGTCTGTAATTTAATTTTCAGTCACACGCAGGGATGATTTGCTCTGGTCTTTTTTAGCTTCTCAAACAGAAATCGGTGAATCGGTGACTTTAAAAGTAGACCGACCATTATTGATATCACTTGTGATGGTGAATTGGTAGCCAATATGCAATATCTATAAAAATGCTGTCATTAGTACAGAATTAAAGGTAATCTTTTTAGTATTGGATAAAAAAAACAGACTTCAGAAGATATAAATGTTTCTTAGTGAAGTTAACTTATTTTATAGAGTTCTGCCTGTATGTGCTCTGTCTCTGTAAGGCAAAGGCCTGTTTTCCCTATATCCAGCACCATCCAGATGGAGTTAGTAATGTGACGTCACCTCTGTGACATCAGTGTCTTTGCAAATCTGTACAGTATTTGGCTTGACAAGCCAGGCATTATGAATTCCATTTTGCACATATGTGTGTGACCCTGCTTCATATTCCTGGGGTGCACATGTGCCAGTGTATATGAAAGGGAATGATGGCTGATGAGAAAATGACATCTTTGGATGGGCACAATATCTGTGATGTGTTTTTCATGATGTCATTTAGGCTTGTGTTTCAGAACCATGTCGCTGAATGACAGGATGTGGCTCCTTTCAAATCCAGGCAATTAGTATTGAATCCATTGAACCAGTGCTGCCTTTTAGGCTTGAAGATAATTCGTTTTAACATTTAACAGAACACAAACTAATCAATCCCAGAGTTTGTCTCCAAAACTGTTACAAATTATAGTAAGTGCACAACTGTGATGCATCATTTATAAGGCATAATGTGCTTCATTAATTAATAATTTCATAATTTACCCTTATATGGTTTTGTTTCCTCTCATTTGTTGTTCTTTTTATTTGATTGCTTCTGGTTGGCTGTGGCTAGCAGTCCTGTGGCTGAGGGAAAGAATCAGTAAAATTGGTTGCGCTGTATAAAAGAGCTGATGGTGACAGTTTTTAAGCCCAAACCAACAGTCAGACTCGTGTCTTAACTCCCCAAGTAATTTTTCCACAAAAATATATTGCATGCTGCCTACAGCTACTCTGTTTCCTTTTTTTCTGCTTTTCTGTGATGTTCCAAGAAAAGGATTGTTTAGGCAGAAAACAAAGTATTAGTGAGTCCTTCACTCATTTGGGCTTTTGAACAACATGGTTCAAAAGCTTAAAAATGACCCTGGGTTAATGCCTCATTCTGTTCATACTTTACTCTGGGTTATTATTTAAATCATTAGTTATAAATTAATCTCAGGTTTTGACACACTGTATCACTGTTTCACACTGTATATGTATGAAAATAAATATATTATTTGCATATTTATGAGGTTGCAACTCTCGCACACTTTGGAAATAGAATCGACCATTAGGTAGTGTGTGTGTGTGTGTGTATGTATGCATGTATGTGTATATATATGTGTTAGGGATATGCCGGTATCAAATTTTCATGTTGCGATTAATTGTTCATGCTTTTATCACGGTATACGGTATTATCACGATATTGAAATTTTGTTTTAAAAAAGTGCTGTCATAATACAGTATAACAGGTTTACAACACTTTTTCACACCACTATATATATATATATATATATATTTCATATTCATATTCATATTCCACTATAGGAATATTGCACTTGAAAGACAGAGAGTAGTGAAACTATCAAGCGCTCAGTCAGAGTGTTCTATGTGTATATAAATATGTATATTCTGTATATGTACATGTATATACAGTGCACAGCATAAATGAGTACACCCCCTCTAAAACTTAACAAATTCAGCAATTACTCTTTATTTAGAAGACATGTTAAGGTTCTTTGTAGATGTAATGTTCCATCAAGCCTGCTTGATCAATTACCAAAGAAGAATGCAAAAATTATTCAGCAAAATAAGATTTTCTTATCAAAGTGATACAATTTTGTGTTGCAAAAATGAGTACACCCTCCTGAAAGTTACTAAAAAAAAAGTGTATAGGTTTAAGGCTATTTTTGATCAACAGGTAAGTATATTGAACCAAAACTTTTAAAGACAAGTAATTTTGCAAAAATGAGTACACCCTCATGAAAGTTACTAAATAAAAAAAAATAAAAAAAGGTGTATAGGTTTAAGGCTATTTTTGATCAACAGGTAAGTATATAGAACCAAAACTTTTAAACTTTTAAAGACAAGTAATTTCCTGACAATTCAAAGTGTTATATAGCCCACTGAATCATACTCAGACTTAATGCCGGCAGCAGTGGAACCACTTGGGAGAGAACTGCCAGGTGACACATTTCTTAGCATTAAAGAGGACAATGGTACAAGAGGAATACCAAATTATTGGTTTAAGTGTGAAAATATAGCAGAAGTAGCACCAATATTCAAAAACTATGGACTTGTGATAAGGCTCCTGAAATAATCAGGTCTTCTGACATGCATTTCATTCAGTCTTAACACTCTTGAGCAGCTGTGGGGGATTCTGTAGAGATGAGATTAGCAAAACTCCCCATTAAAGACCAGAGCATTTAAGGAGGTTGTCCAGGAGTTAAACAGGACAGATGTGAAAATTTGTCATGAACTTGTACACTCAGTGCCAAGAA
>NW_015540892.1:2943276-2948198 GCF_001515605.1 Sinocyclocheilus anshuiensis
ACTGCTCAAAACTCGCGTTTGAATCATCAGTGGCAAATCCTTTAAATGAAAACGTTCTTGCAGTCTGTGAGTCAGAACAGCCGGCATTGTAGTGTAATCTACCAGGATCAGGAAACAGTCCTCCAAAAATTCGCTGGACACATCTGAATAATTTGGGTTGAACTGTTCTGGAACAGTGTTGTAAATACTACTTAACCACTGGTTTGTTGATATTTGTGTATTTAAAATATTTTTGATTGACATTTAAACTCCTATCTGATTTTCTATATTTAAAAAAAAAAAGGTATTTTTTATTTAGGCTAGTTATATTAATTTTTGGGCTACCAAAATCTGAAGAGTACCTGCCCGAAGGGCTACCAGGGATTTTGAAATTTTGTGAGCCCTGCTTAGCCTCTAACTCAAACAATGGTGAAGTAACATCTAACAATAGCCAGTGGCTAAAGATAGACATTTATTCGCCTAGCATAAAAAATTTAGTTGAGTGATTTACTCTCATTGTAGAAAGTTGGGTTAAAAGCATTGAGTGGACAAATACAGATTTAATAGATGCCAGTTAATGCATTTAGTATTGCTGTTTGACACTTTAATGATTTATTAACATTTTCCTCAGACTTGGAAGTTAGATAGTGCTTTTATGACTGTACAAAACAGTGCTGTACAAAACTATTTAATGAGGCAGGCATTATTTTATGTTTGGTTGTCGGTTGCTAAACTTGTAACTTGTTGTTTCACTGTGTTGTAACTGTGTTGTTTCGCACTCTATAGCTTTTTCACTGTGATATGGTGGGCATTACCTGTTCTGGAGAAGATGTTATAATACAACACCCATAAAATTGATTGCCGTTTCACAATTGCAAGTGTGAAACATTGTTTAACGTCTTCATGAAATGAAAATTCATCTGTTGTATACTGTATGTATAATATTTTTTTTGTTTTAGTTTAGTTCATCATTTTTTTAATCCAAATGTCAGACAGAGTTCATGGTAACGTATGATTGGAGAAGATCTGCCAATCATATAGTCCTCTTAAACCTCGCCCCTGCAAACTCGCATTCATGTGCCTCTAATTTTGAGTGCAACGCCCACATCTCAAAATCCAATGAGAAACTAATGCACAGAGCCAAGTCCTCACCCTACATTTTTTCTTTTTCAGTAATCTGTTTCACTTGGATGTGCATCACAATATGGAAAAGATCTGTCACTTCCAATTATATGCTACTTTTTGGACGTTCAGTGTAGTGTGAAATGCTTTGATCCACTGAGTAGTAATTTAGTTGTAATAGGACAGTTAAACATCTACAGCTGGATTCCAACAGAACCCTGGAACGGACACTCTTCTCGTGTCTCCTAATGAGCAAATATCCACCTCTGACCTGCCTGTCACTGTGAGACCAGCCTGCAGGCCTGGATACCCAGATAAGCAGACAGATCCATTCTGCTATTTTAGAACGAAGTGGAGGTTTGGTAGAAGGGTTGGTATTTCCTGCTATTGTCTGAAAGACGTGTCAGTGTGGACAGCTGCCGTGTGGACACATGCAATGGACTCCTGAAGGACAGTGGCACACTAGTTTCCCTCTTATTTTGAGCGGTTTATAGCAACTGGTCTTTCCTTGCCTACTAAGGTCTTTCGGTTTTTCTTCAGTTTAAGCTGTTAAATGTATTTTTATTTCACATTTTATGGATTATGTGAGTGGCGTGCAACAGTTTACAGTGTGTGGTTAACACTGGCAATCACAGTTTCTTTATTTATTTGTTTATATGCCTAAGACCAGGCAGCAGAGCGTTAATTAGATGTGGAATGTGGGAATTTCATCAAACAATTCCTCCCGTCACGAGGTGGCAACACAAACATGCATAAAATGAATAGGGAGTTTTGTTTTCCATTGTGTCGTCAAGTTGTTGGTGACTTGTTTAAATTACTCGTCCAAAGCATTGTGGTGTTATTGACCAGATCTTTTTCCTTGATCAGTTGCTAACAGTGTGCTCTTCTTTAATAAATTTGTGTCTCTGCAGGAACAAAGGACTGTGGTAAAAGTGGGAACTGTACCATGCTTAAGGGAGTGCTGAAGAAAGGGCGAGAGGGAGGAGGAAGAACTGGCAAAAGAGACACAGGTAAGCTGCTTTATTCCCAGAAGGAATGAAAATTATATTAATAAACTGTTGCTGAAACCTTTTGAACTGTACTTTGCTGTTGGCTGTTGTGTGTATGCTTAATTTAATTGCATAATTGGCTTATGGCCTCCAAAGAGATTTATAGAGCTGACTGGGATTGGCCAAATGAGATTTAGTTTTTTTTCTTTCTTTATTCCAGCTCAGGCTGTGACTTGTCATTGAAAATGATCTGAAATGATAATTTCACAATCGTATTAAATGATTTTATAGAATAATAGTCACCCAAATGTGTATGTATGTATGTATGTACCCAGCAGGCACACAATGTCAGAAGACGATGATATTTGGTTAAATTTTGGTTGTGGCATCGGGTGACCAAAATTCAATGTAAATTCAACATCTAATGTTAATGTTAAATTGATGTCCAATACCGACGTCAGCTGACATTGATAGTTTGTTATTTTTAGGTTGTGTAACCAAAATCCATTAAGTCAACATCAAATTGACGTCCAATACTGATCTTGATATATTAAATCTCCCAGTACAGTTTTCAGCCTATTTGCCAAAACTTTGGCTATTAGTTTATAATTCGTTGTTAAAAGTGGCACAGGCCTCCAGTTTTTAAGAACACTCAAGTCACCCTGTTTTGGTAATCGTGTTAATACTGCCCTTTGGCAACTTGTGGGAAGGCGTTTTTCTTTAAAACATTCTTGGATCACCTCATGAAAGTCTTTTCCAATGTACTTCCACACAGCTTTATAAAAGTCCGCTGATAGTCCATCAATTCCAGGTGCTGGAATTGAAACAATTCAAATTTCTCATGAAAATCTTTCTCTTTCAACAATGCAACATTAAATTTCCAATAAGGACTTTTGAATTTGGATTGTCTCAAAACCATATTGACTGTAATAAAATGGTGATCTGATAGACAACATGGAAAAATATTACACCCCATTATTCTATTATTTTCAGCACGCTTGACATAAAACCTGTCAAGTCTTGCTACACTTATCATTCCCTGTGAAACTTTTGTTCATGTATATTGTTTCATCTCTTTACTCCTATCTCTCCATACATCTACCAAATCATTCTGAATTGTAATACTTTTTAAGAAAGAAGCCGATACAGGATGTGGTTCCTCATTTCTATTTAAAAGAAAATTAAGGGTACAATTCAAATCCCCACCAACAATTAAAAACCCATCCAAAGTATAACTTTTAAAAAATTCTCCTAACTTTCTAAACATGAAGATTCTATCTGATCCTTTATTTGGAGCATACATATTTATGAAAACAAATAACTGATTATCAATTTTAACTTTCAACATTAAAATACGTCCTTTCTCTATTTCCATTTCTGATAAAATATTGACATTAAGGTGAGTTGAAAGTAAAATCGCTACACCTGCACTGACATTTGTGCCATGGCTTAAACAAAATTTTCCTTCCCAACATGTGCTTTATTTTTTCCATTTTGACAATTTTACATTATCTTTTTGAGCTCTACGTACAATTGTTAGAAACTTTCTCAGCCGAAATCTTTTTTGTTTTGAAATGACGTCATAGCCAACCATCTTTTGAGCGATCACCACTGATTTAACAAACTTATTAACATCGGGGAAGAAATTTACAACATCAACCTTTTTCCCTTTAGTTAAATCCAGAAACTCATTTAATTCCTCGACAGAATAAACGTCATCCAAAGACTGACTGCAATCAATCTCTGAAAACTCAGAACAATTATCACAATTCTCCATCAGTTCTTCTTCGCTATTTTCATTCTCCACAGATGCATTAGACTGTGACCCGCTTAGACTCAGAACCACATCACTATAAACACGTTCATTACCCTTAACAGCAACAACATCATCCTTCAAAACATTCGGGCCAACAGCATTATCACCAGCTCGCATAGATGAAATAAACTCGCTCACCTCTAACTTTGAACTTTGATCTATAGCACTTTGCTCGGCTGAAGAACCGGCCTGGGGAACAACGCTGGGTTCACCTGCCGAAGCCGAAGCCTCCAAATCATCATCATTAACCCCATTTGTCTTCAGTTTTTTTTTCTGGAATCATTACATCCTTTACAGCTATAGGCCGTTTTCCTTTATCTGGACTTTCGTTATTTTCGCTTTGATCGGTTTGCTCATCATTATTTCTGGCGTTCTTTCCATTTTCTGATTGTTTCTTATATGAACACGTGAACTTCTTTTGTCCCAAATCACCACATTCAAAACAACGCAAACTATCTGTCGTTGCAAAAATCATATAGGAACCGTCACCGTGTTGAATGCGAAACGAAATATCCAAAGACTCAGATTGCACATTTAAAAACATGAAAACTTGTCTTCGAAAAGACAGCACATGTTTTAAAACTGCATTTTTACACCCGAGCGGAACCATCTTAATGGATCCAGCAAACTTTCCAAAGCGACTCAGTTCTTTTAGAATTTGCTCATTAGAAATGAATGGAGGCGCGTTTGAAATGGTGACCTTCGTAGCAGGTGCACGCAAAGGCATTACTTGCAGCAAGGTGTCGGAAACAACAATTCCTTTTTCAACAAGGCTGTTTACGAGTTTCTCATCTTTAAGAAACACCACCACAGCCTTGTTCATTCTAGAGGCCGATACTATATTTTCGTGCCCTACAAACTCGCCCATTGCTAGAAGCACGTCTTCTACCGTAACCGCTTGATCCGAGAAAACTTTACATCCATTCCTGATAGAGAACCCCGGCGTTCCCTCACCTGAGAGAGACGCCATGGCTTCCCTCATCAAGGAAGGAATCACACCGGTGTTTTTCTTAAAC
>NW_015540892.1:2948311-2948916 GCF_001515605.1 Sinocyclocheilus anshuiensis
TCCCTTAACAAGGAAGGAATCACACCGGTGTTTTTCTTAAACGAGAGAGAGAGGGTGTATGTATGATTTACCACCGTTTTGCCCTGTTTCTCTATTAACAGTGAAGCTGTGGCTTTAATTCCTTTAGAAACTGATGTTACCAGCTCCTTGTTGAGAAAGATAATGTAGCTCTTGAGCGATTAAGCTATTTAGTTGATAAAATTGCGGGGCAGCGCTAATTAAGCTATTTAGTTGATAAAACTGCGGGGCAGCGCTAAAAAGTTTGTTCCTGAATGTCTCGAGTGCGGCCGCAACGTGATCTGTGTGAGTGACTGAGCGTGGGTGTGAAGACAGCGCATTAGTTTAGAACTCTTTTAATTTTAATTCTTTAAACGTAGAGAGTTCGTTCATTTGTGCAATGATAACCTACCAGCAATGTAAATATGATTTTTTTAATATTAGAATGAGTACATTACAATATAAATTTATTAGAAAGGGTACATTATTATTTATGGGCTTAAAAACAAGATGCAAAGAATATTGTACCTGGTGGGGAGTGACCAATGTAAACATGAAACATATGCCATTACCTATATTGTACTGTGGTACAGTTATGGAGGCCCTTC
>NW_015540892.1:2948969-2949696 GCF_001515605.1 Sinocyclocheilus anshuiensis
TGCCGTAACGTTTTCATTTTTTTTAGTACCGACTTGGTACCGAAATACCGGGTCTTTTGACCACACTACCCTATAGTATGCAGTGTTTAATAAATAGCTGTTTTACTAAATTCTGCTTAGGTGAAATTCAGTGCAGTCCTGTATCGTGATATGTACCATATCGTGGCCTCTGTATCGTGATACATATCGTATCGTGACCTTGCTGGTGATACACAGCCCCATATATATATATATATATATATATATATTAGTGCTGCCAATCGATTAAAAAAAATGAACGAATTAATCGCAAACATTTTCTGAAATTAATCGCGATTAATTCCACCTAACATTGAAGTTTTTAAAAATACTTTTACATTGCAATATTTTCACATTCAATCTTCAAATGAATGTAGAAACAACATAAAGACATTATATTTTTTAAGTTTGTATAATGGCATCTTTATGACTGAATGCCAGTATCACTCTGATGTCTCTATGAAATAGTTTTTTCCCCTAATATTTAACCATTGATTAGCCAATCAACATTACAAAGCTATCAATTTTTAATATTTATTAGACTACTTAAAATAACTTCTAATTTAAGTGAACTTAAAACAATCTTCACATAAACCTGTTATAATGTCATATTTACCTGTGCCCTTCAGCAAGTTATCAAACAATAAATTCTAAATTAAATATAGATGAATACTTAAAGCTACAAAAGTTATTTATTTCCTCTTTTTTT
>NW_015540892.1:2950053-2950999 GCF_001515605.1 Sinocyclocheilus anshuiensis
ATCTAACCATTGACTAGCCATTCAACATTACAGTATAATTGAGAGCTATCAATTTTAACATTAGACTTTAAAAAATATCAACTTCTAATTTGAAGTGAACTTAAAACAATCTTCACATAAACCTAATAAATGTCAGATTTACCTGTGCCCTCCAGCAAGTAGGAAATATACAGAAATTGAATAAAGTTATCAAACAATAAATTCTAAATTAAATATAGATGAATACTTAAAGCTACAAAAGTTATTTATTTCCTCTTTTTTTTCTTTTGATCATTGATTACCAGACATAACACCAGCTGGTTATTAGGGTTTTTGTCTGCTGTCCCTTTAAGAGCTGCCGATGCTGAACATGACGTGGATCTGACACACATCTCTACCTATTCTGACCCACTTCAGTTCTTAAAGTCTCTAACGAGTTGAATCGGGTGTGTTAGATGGGGTATACTGTGCTGGGCTGCTCCAGGACAGTTTGAAAAACCACTGCATTTCAGAGAAATGTTCTTAAATGTGACTCATGTAACAAATACATACATGCACAATTTTAAGTCAGCTTTAATTGCCTTTTTGGTAACTTCATGACTTAACTGACGACATAACTACTACGACATTACATGCTCGTAGTTTCTTTAGCGATTTGATATGAAATGATACAGGCTACAAGCACGCGCTGCGAGCACAGTACCGTTTCCGCGCTCGTGTGACTCGTGCCTGACGCTGAAGTGAAGCTGGAGCGTGCGTCTGAAACATCTCCCGTTTGATGTGGTCATAAAGACGTTCTGCGTTTAAATAAACAATGGTTCTTGTCACGAAAAAAAGACAGAAGCAGCAGTTGTGAGTGGGGTGGCCAACTGTAGCCCCGCCCCTGTGTTAATGGCGCTAAATATTTTTAACGCGTTAAAATAAAAAAATTAATCGCCTGCGTTAACGCGCTAATTTTGACAGCACT
>NW_015540892.1:2951310-2956924 GCF_001515605.1 Sinocyclocheilus anshuiensis
TATACACATATATATATATACACACACACACACACACACACAAAATTCTCATTTATTTATATATAATTTGTGTGTGTAATACATTTTTTATGGAACACAAAAGAAGGAATTTTGAATAATGAATGGAGATTGGAACTCTCAAAAAGCATGCAAATTCATTCCGAAAATGTACAAGTAGTCCATATGACTAGTACGCGATATTCAGTATCTTCAAAAGCCATATAATACTTGCTTGATAAATAGGCCAAACTTTTGTCTTTTCATTGAAAATTCTACTTTCTGGTGGGCTGTTGTGAGGAGTCCGATTCATAAATTAATTATGAAGCAATCGATTTACTGAAGAAAAAAAAAGACTCTAAAAAGTTATTCTTTACCGACTTGGATGTCATGGAATCACAAACTTTACTTTTCTTATTAATGCATCCAGGAGAGCTAAGGGAAGAACTCAAAGTTCTTTATTATTATTATTTTTTTATTAAACAATGACATACGTTTTGGTCTGGTCATCACAAAATCATCACATAACTTCAGAAGACTCAAAATATAAGTAATGTGGACTACTTTTATGGTACTTTTTTGTGTAATTTTGTAGCTTCATTGAGCCAATTTTTGTGTTCCACGAAAGTCATATTAGCTATGGAAAGACATGAGTAAATAACTTACTTTTCGATTTTGTGTGAATATGCCTTTTGAGAGTCTCTGCGCTTTCTCACTTACATCACTCTCTTGAAACGCCAACCACTGCAACAAATAAGAGTTACTTCATTAATGATGTCCCGTTACCATGACACCAGTTCCACATGATCGTCCTTGTATCCACTCAGCTCAGCTTCTTGCTGAATTCAGCACTATCGCTGGCCCGATACCTCTCTCCCAACGGAGCCTCTCAATGGAGCCATGTTCCAATTAACCTCATTCATCTCTGCTCCACTCACTCATTTAAGTATGTCAAGACAAGTTTGAGAACTGCCAAACAAACACTACCTGACCCACATACAAGAAACTTTTCATCTGCTAATCTAACTCAATGTCTTCTTTCTAAGTCAGGAGACTGCAAATAAATAATTTCCCTTGTATATCCTCCTCTCTTCAATGTAGTTGATTGCCACTTTGTTCATTCTCTGATGTGCAGATCTGCTCTACTAACATCGGTGAACTCCCTCCGGTTTTGATGCTGACAGCTGACGAAGTCTGTCGGTTAGAGACAACACTTGTGTGTCCTCTAAGAGACATATTGCTCATGAAGTATTTACGACACCTTATGTTAGCTGCAGGGGGATGGAGAGAGTTATCCAGCACACATGACGGATCAGATGTCACTCTTACACGCTACAGTGCTACTTTTTGTGGCTGATCATCTGCCTGGAAGCTCTGTTCTCAGTTGCGAAAATAATAAAGCGCACCAGATACACATGTAGCGAGGTCATGAGAAACCTTTCTGGTGTCAAATATGACCATTTTTTTCTGTTGTCATTAGTGTTTGAGGAAACTGGATTTCAGAAAGCTGCATACATGTAATTTATGTACAGTTTTTCTCAAGACACATTTCCTAAAAGCTACACAGCAACTCGATTTTACAAACTTTTAAGACAAAATCAAACGCTGTTTGAAACTAATTTATCTTTAATATAAATTAAACTTTGCCTTCAAATGACATAGGCACCAGCAACTGGTATACTACTGTACCATGCAAAAGTTTGTGGATGTACTTTTTTTATTTTATTTTATTGTTTTTGAAAGAAGTCTCTTATGCTCACTTGCTAAGGCTGCATTTATTTGATTGGAAATACTAATTTATTTGATCAAACCAAGCCATTAGAAATCATTCTAATATGCTAATTCAGTGCTTATGAAATATTGAAAAGCCACTGTGTGTATAATGTTCTCAAAAATATCCTACTATGGCGAGAAACATTTTTCTGCTCATACTGATGTCTTTCATACGTATACCTTTCATGGTCAACTACAGTAGGACCGATCTCATCAGAAACAAACAATCTCATTGGCCTACGGTCCCCCTCCTCTTCCTCCTCCACATTTTTGTCCTTGTACTCTTCCTCTAATTTAAGCACTTTTTTTGCATTGTTTGTATCCCAAGACAATGAATTTGTTCCATGATTTTGATTAGTGTAAGAATAATTTTGCACATTGAGAGCTTGGTGTAAAATGCTGAAATTATGTGTAGTGTTTTGAGGAAATAAAAGAAAAAAAATGAACAGGTTTGAATCTTGTGTGAATCACAGGGATGCTTAATGTTTTGAGAAAGGTTTAATTTCAAAATGGTGTTATGGTTTAGGATATTTATACTGTAGATTTTAGAGCAGTTGCGATTAAAAACGGTAAACTATCATGTGGACTACTTTAGTACTTAAAAAAAAAAAAAAAATGTTTTTTTTTTTTTTTTTTTTCATACTTGAAGCTACTCTTTGTAGCTTGACCAACCCAGTCCCCATTCACTTTGATTACATTTAAAACAAGAAGTCAGGATGTTTTTCAAAAATACATTTGTGTTCCATTAAATTCATTCTTGTTATGGAATGAAATTTGGTTAATAAATAACTGAATTTACATTTTTTTTTGTGTGTGTGAATATTCTTTTATGGATTTATAGATTTTAGAGCAATTGAGAAAAACTGTAAAATGTAGTGAGACACACATGACTAGCAAATAGTTATATATGTTTATATTCAAAAACTTAGTGAGCTGCCTTGCTGTCTATTCACTTATTAAGCAGCGCCCTTCTAATGCAGCAGCCTAAATGATTTGGAACCTCATACTTGGCTGATTTGGAATGGCGTACATGTGCAGCTACAGAAATGGCACACAGAAGACTCGACTCACAATTGATTACAATAGAGTTTGACACTTGCAAGTTGCTAAACAATTGACACAAAGTATAAATAAAAGTGTCCATTTTTAATTAAATGTACATCTTTTTTGATACTCTGTGCTATTGAATGACTTTTAGAATTGACATTTCCCTTGACTCCATATGGAATCACAATTTTTGCAGAAAATTTACTAGTCATTCTAGGATTGCCTTTTCAGTGAAGTACATATACAGTGCATGCAGTGCTGCATTAGAATTTGATATCTAAAAGATATATTACAACCCTAAAATGATCCCTTAAAATACTATCTTGGAAGTACAGACTTATTGAGTCACAGATTTTGCAAAGTAGTCATTTAACGAACATGTTTTCAAAAACATTTTACATGGATGGACACCTTATTGAACTTGTCTTGCTCAGTGGCACAATGGAGATGGCTAATGGATCCCTTTGTGGGATTGAAACCTATAACCAGCTCAGATGTGTAACCATGGAACCTAAGGCTGTATTACAGAAACTTCTTATCTTAATTCTTGATTTAAGTTTTGAAAAAAAAAAAGTGATATTTCCTAAGTAAAATTACCATGGTTAGTTACTAAAGGCTGGAATACACTACACAACTTTTACCCAGATGTTTGCCCCAAAAAGTCTTTTGCCCAAATTTTTTGCCAGAAGTTGGAGCCAGGCTATAGATCTGAGTTGACATCGTGTATGATGGTCACAGACTCTGATTTTTCTTGATTGATTGATTGATTGATTGATATTTTGAGCCGATTTTAGAATGCTTGGCCTAATGCTTTCATTTGTCATGAGTCTTCTTGTCATGAGTTACTTGGTGTTTAATTCTGAGATTTTTCTCTGTAACTGTTACAAAGTCCGCAAGTTTATGATGCCTAGTGTTTTAAAATCTGTTTAGATTTTAAAAGTCATGTAGTGCATTCCAGCCTTAAGCAGATAAGATTCTGAGTGAGGATGTTTCTCATCTCTCAACTTTGGATATCACATACACTCTTTTTCCCATACAGTAGAACTGACACCAATGATGGGCCAAAACATTCTAAAATCAGTTAATCAGTGAGGACTGCTGTTTTATTGTTTTTGTTTTTTTTGTCTCATTTCAGTCTTTTCTGTCTTTTTTTTTTTCTCTCTCACTCCTTTTTTGTGGATTTGAACTCTTTAATCCCTAAGAAACATATTTTGGTGGGGATTTCTGCTTTCATGCATTGACCCTTTTTCATTTGGAATGTCAGATTGAAGTATTCTCCTGGCTTTGAACTGAGGCCTTGTAAAGGTCGGATCACAAAGGATTTAGCTTTAAAAACCGGGTCTGTTTGATGCTGGGTTACAGTTAGGGCTGCACGATTAATCGAATGCGATTGTCATGCGCATTTTGTTAGTAAAGCCGGTTCTGTAATCAACAGGAAATCATCGTCACGTGCTTTCAGATGGAGCAGAATTTACTACACATAGCCGTAGTTCACTGACAAGTTACGCAAAAAAAATCGCGTCAAAATCGTGTGTTTATTAGTCACGTTGAATCAATAAAAGCAGTTAAATCTTCTGTTTATCCAGCTACCGCTATAGGCATTTCCTGGGTTTCTTCTGCGAGGCGTATTTGGAGTTTCAGCGCGAGAGCGCCCTCTGGCCTTTGGATGGAGATTTACTGCTGATCACAGAACCGTGCTTCACTGAAAGATACGCATGACAATCGCAGCTTCTGTTGAATCGCGGTTTCGATTCCATTTCAATTTATTGTGCAGCCCTAGTTACAGTGCAGAGTGATACAGCATGACTCTGGCCTGAGATGTTGAGTTTACAACATTTGTGTGAGGCTTTTACTGTCCTCGGGTATAAATCTCTAGGAGTAGAGTGACATTCAGAAAGTTGATCCATCTGCATTGTGTGTGTCAGGGTAAGGTTTATGTTTTGAGGCCAGTTGTGTGTGTGTGCACATGTTTCTGAAGGTTCTCTTGTGTTATCTCCGCTGCTCTGGTGTCCAGTTTCCCCTTACTCAGCAGGGACTCCTCATGTTATTTAGCAGAGTCAGATTGTTTATAAAGACACACAAGATTATTGTCTGTCCAGCTATTAAAAACACACTTGCAACCAGATTTTAATAGTGAATTTAAATGAAGTAGTTTTAGCTAGCAAATATGCTCAGTTAATTCTTTCTCAATTATTGCCAGGGGTGTGAAGTAACGAATTACAAATACTCACATTACAGTAATTAAGTAGTTTTTATCAGTAATTGTACTTTTTTGAGTAGTTTAAAAATTGTGTACTTTTAGTTTTACTTGAGTACATTTTAAGTGATGTATCGGTACTTTTACTCCGCTATTTTCCTCCGTTTGTGGTCGTTACATGCTTATTTTAATTTTATTTTTATCCATCAGCGTGATTGGATCGAGAGATAGTAATCGGTCTCGTGACTTGTCAAATCAAATTGTGCATAGAAAACTTTAACCGCCAACTGTTTATCATAGCTGCTGGAAGTGCATTCTTCAAGCATCAATTCAGTCACATCTTTCTCTAACTTAACATGTTAAGGTAAATTTTGGATTTCTGCTTACTAAATGATTTGTATATAGGCTATGCTTGCCTATCTACACGGCCTGAAATTTGGTGTGAGGTTGCGGGTATTGCATAAAGTGTTAACTCCTGCAAGTACCACGTTCGGTAAATTCCCACTCACTTATGAGAGCGCGATCTGCGCTGCCTCGTCTCTCTCTCGCGTGCGTTCTGCAGCGGTCACTTGGATAAGTCGTTGTTGCTTGTTGAACTTG
>NW_015540892.1:2957442-2962026 GCF_001515605.1 Sinocyclocheilus anshuiensis
GCACTTTTACTCTGCTATTTTCCTCCGTTTGTGGTCGTTACATGCTTATTTTAATTTTATTTTTATCCATCAGCGTGATTGGATCGAGAGATAGTAATCGGTCTCGTGACTTGTCAAATCAAATTGTGCATAGAAAACTTTAACCGCCAACTGTTTATCATGGCTGCTGGAAGTGCATTCTTCAAGCATCTTCTGTGTTTTTCTGTCAATATGGGGTGCTGTGTGTACATTAATGAGGAAAAAAAATTAACTTAAATGATTTTAGCAAATGGCTGCAATATAACAAAGAGTGAAAAATTGAAGGGGGTCTGAATACTTTCCGTACCCACTGTAAATGAGGACGACTGTACTGAGAATAACTTTCATCTTTTCTTCAACTGAATACTGTTTCCGTGCTGTTTTGATGTATTTTAAAGAGTTGGCAGTCAAAATTAAAAAACTGCTGGATGATAGATATTCTTTATTCTTTGACAAACAAGATAATGTGAATTACAGAATGTACAACGTTTTTTTAAATGTATAAATTGCGGTGTACAGCGTTTATTATGAGGGGGTAGAATCCACAGCTCAATACTCACTACTCAATACTCATGAGTATTTTTAAATAGGCTACTCTTTTACTCTTACTCAAGTAGTTTTTTGGACAAGTACTTTTACTCTACTCACACTACATTTTTTTGGAAGGTAATGGTACTTTTACTTGAGTATATTTTTTTCAGTACTCTTTCCACCACTGATTATTGCAAACCCAAAAATTTTAATTGTGGTATTTTCTCTCCTTTATTCCAAACATGAATGACTTGCTTCCTTTTGTGGAACTTAAAAGGAGTTGATTTGCAGATTGTCCAGGCTGCTCTTTTCCCTACAAGGAAAGTGAACAGGAACGTAAGATGTTAAGCTCTGAAATGGACACAAAATCTCCATAAAAACCATCCATATGAATTGTGTGTTCTATAGATATTGTGCAGTCATGCATTACCATGCAAACGTTTGGGGTCGGTAAGATTTTTATGCATATTCATTATTCCAGTCTTCAGTGTCGCATGATCCTTCAGAAATCATTCTAATATGCTGATTTAGTGCTCGGGTAACTTTTTTTTTCAGGATTCTTGAACTGCATTTATTTGAAATAGAAATCTTTCAGATCATTATAAATGTGTTTGTCACTTTAAATCATATTATTGTGTCCTTTTTGAATAAAATTATTAATTTCAATAACAAAATCAAAAATCTTTCTCTCTCCAAAGTCTTGAAATTTTGCCCTCAACTATAATTTTTTTATTTCTTGTTTAGGGGGATAATTTAACTTGCAGCAAAATTGAAACCTATTGGTAATTTTACCAGATCTTTAACCATTAAAAATAGGCCAGTCAAAATATAATTTGCCTTTTTCAAGTTAATTTGAGAAATGTTAGCTAATTAAAAACTGCTACTGGAGCATAATACTTGGTAATGATCTTCTCTGAGATTGTATGTTTGAATTTCAGTAACACAAGGCCTAATCTCATTATCAGAAACACAGCTGGCCACACTCTCAGATGAGTGAGCTAATCATGGATAACATTCTTTGAAATGCCTAAGAAGTTCCAGCGGTGATCAGTCAGCATGTGCACTAATCTGACAGATATACCACAGGCATGTGCTACAGTGTCTGAGTTCTGGAGTCAGCAACCTTTAGAATTCTGCCATCAGGAAGAGAATCAGGATATAGGAAATGTTGAAAATTTGGGAGCAAAAGATAAAATGAGGCTAAATTACAAAAGGATGCTGAGTCATATAACAGTTAAAGTTGCTGTAGGTTAGGGATGATTGATTTTATCTGGCTTATAACTCCAAGATGTTGTCGTCCATCTGTGGTTTTGCATGTTTTGATTAGGGACAAATACACTTGTCAACCATTTTCTTTCTCTTTAAGAGTCTGCATTATATTAGTCATCACCCAATCTGTTCTTGCTGTATACAGTACTGTTTAAAAGGTGTGCTTTTTTGTGCTAAATTATGGGTAACGATTTAAGTGAAATGTTTATTTTCGTTTTTTATTTTAATTAGTGCCCTAGAAATAGACCAAATTCTTAAATATTTCTTATTTTTGTCATTTCTTTGTTTAATTTTTCCACAAAAAAAAAAAAAACTGAAATTGTTTATCTTCAGGTTTAAACTTTTTAAATCCTTAATTTTCGACATGGAAACTGAAGACTTAAAAACACGATTGGTTTGTAAGATCTTTGTTTTTGAAAAGTGTCTTATGCTCACCAAGACATTTATTTGACCAAAATGCAGTAAAAACAGTGTAAAACATCATTGCAGTTTATAAGTGTTTTCTATTTAAATATATTTTAAATTCTCAGTAGCCATTATTCCAGTCTTCAGTGTCACATCAGAGAAATCATCCTAATATGATAATAAATGTTTCTTGAGCACCAAATTAACAATGTTGAAAACAGCTGCTTAATATGGTTGTGGAAACCTTGATGAATGAGTGAAAAGTTCAAAGAACGGCATTTATTTGAAATGGAATTTGTTTCCCTTCTTTCCTCGTTGTCATCCTACGTCTGTCCTTGCCTGTGTTGATTTTTTTAACTTCCTGTTTGTGTGAAGAAGAGTTGGTAACATCTGGGGTTAAGGTTTATTGTCTTTGTTTTCCTCTACTGTATGTTTCTATCCCTGTCCATGTGTTCTTTTACTTAATTTCCTTCAGAAGTTGAGCAGTCGTCACTTCAGTCATTCGCTTTTTCTGATGGTGTTGCTGAACTCCAGCGTACCTGATTTATGCCACATTCTTATGATGATGCCAAAACGCCAGCATACCATGTACATTAAGAGTCCATTTACAGCAGCATGAATGTTTTTTTCTGTCTGGTTCGGTCTGTCCACATTTGACTAAATATAGGATTCAGCAAATCCTCCGTCCAGCACCAAACCCTCATTTCGACTGAATTTATATTCTGATAAATATTTGATGTCTTATGAATGGAGTCTCTGGTTGGTATTTTGGTCAGGCCTCAGTGTTATGAATGCAGGGCTGTAATTATATCAGAGCTCTCTGGAGTAGACTGTCATTAGTCAGACTTGATTTGCTGGGCTGTGTTAAGAGGCGACCAACCACAAATCTGCAATAAAAGGGAAGAAAAAATTTTCAAGGGAAGGCACATTTTCCACCCTATGGCCAATGTTACATATAGCCTCCATACTGGAGTGAAACCTTACCCTGTGGTCAAGTATCATTTGAATCCTGAAAATCATTTCCTTTTTAAAACAAAAATGCAAACAAAATTGCTACAATTGAATAAAATTTTGTTGTGGTTTAATTTATTAGCAAAGCTATGCTTGAAAAACACTTTAAAAATATTTTAACAAAGATAGTAAAAGTATGTTTTACAAAAATAGTATTTTTAGACTTTCTGCTTCAAATTTAGTTTAATTCAGTTTGTTACTTTTAGGGATGTTCATTTTAACCGGTTAACCGACCATATGAATTTTGACCGATTAATACAATCAGTTAAACGGTTTAAAAAGTCATTTAATGTTGTCAACGATAGCCTCGTGGGCAGCGCGTTGACATGTAGCGCCATTGCGCTTTGGGCGTCCCGTGTTCGAGTCCCAGCTCGCAGACCTTTCCCGATCCCATCCCCCCGCTCTCTCCCACTTTGATTCCTGTCTCACTACTATCCTATCAATAAAAGGCAAAAACGCCAAAAATAAATCTTTAAAAAGTAATTTAATTATTTATTTTTTCAGTAATTCATCAAAATATTTAAAAAGGTTTGCTGCATGGTTAAAATACGCGTATTTAAAAAATGTGTTTTATGGGGGAAAAAACATAAGTCACGTATAAGCCTCATTTTATTATTTGATTCAGAAATAGGCCTAATGCCGATGCGAAATGTTTACAAACATTATAATAAACACTGTAAATATAGTGAGGCTATTTTAGTTCCCCTCACTCCACAACAAATCCTTTCAATTAACACTACAGTATTTAGAAAAGAACAAGAATCAAAAATATAAGAAGCAATAGCAAAACAACAAGCCAAAACAAATTAATTTAGGCTAAAATGAAACTGAAACCAACGTTGGGTCTCTCATTCCACACAAAATCAAATGTTTCCGTATTCGTGATGTATTTGAATGGCAAATTATTATTTATTATGTACTTCACTCGCGTTCCAATATCCCCGTAAAACAAAATGTTTTTCAGAACATCACGGCGGTACTGTGATAACACTTAATGGCACAGATTTTACTACATATTTTTTACTAAATTTTTTTGTTTTTTGTACTACATAGTTTTTTTTTTCCATATGTTTGACTTACTGTATTTTATTATGATAATGAACTTGCTGCATTGCAAAAACGCCAAAAATAAATCATTAAAAAGTAATTTAATTATTTATTTTTTCAGTAATTCATCAAAATATTTAAAAAGGTTTGCTGCATGGTTAAAATACGCGTATTTAAAAAATGTGTTTTATGGGGGAAAAAACATAAGTCACGTATAAGCCTCATTTTATTATTTGATTCAGAAATAGGCCTAATGCCGATGCGAAATGTTTACAAACATTATAATAAACACTGTAAATATAG
>NW_015540892.1:2962273-2962481 GCF_001515605.1 Sinocyclocheilus anshuiensis
CCGTATTCGTGATGTATTTGAATGGCAAATTATTATTTATTATGTACTTCACTCGCGTTCCAATATCCCCGTAAAACAAAATGTTTTTCAGAACATCACGGCGGTACTGTGATAACACTTAATGGCACAGATTTTACTACATATTTTTTACTAAATTTTTTTGTTTTTTGTACTACATAGTTTTTTTTTTCCATATGTTTGACAAAAA
>NW_015540892.1:2966193-2973184 GCF_001515605.1 Sinocyclocheilus anshuiensis
TTATGTACTTCACTCGCGTTCCAATATCCCCGTAAAACAAAATGTTTTTCAGAACATCACGGCGGTACTGTGATAACACTTAATGGCACAGATTTTACTACATATTTTTTACTAAATTTTTTTGTTTTTTGTACTACATAGTTTTTTTTTTCCATATGTTTGACTTACTGTATTTTATTATGATAATGAACTTGCTGCATTGTCAAGGTAGCAATGCTTAACTGTGTGTGCGCATCTGGCGCAATTACTTGGAGTAATTAATTTTTTCGTTCTAACAGTGGAAGAAACTAATCCTTTTAGTCCTAAAGATAATCGGAATTGTAAAAGGTTTGCCTTTATTTGTGTACATTCACAATAAAAACAAATCTTTGTGCTTTTGTAAAATAAGCCTAAAGAAAAATAGGATGCCGCTTTCTGCTGTCTGTTTCCTTTTGCGCAGCAAAAAATTAACCGAAACTCCACATACTAGGCTACTTGTTGCACAGTTTTTCTTTCATTTTTTTACTTTATTTATTATTGAAGTAAAAATATGTTTCTCGTATAGGCCTATTTATTCATTATATATATATATATATATATATATATATAGCCTAGCTTTATTATGTTTTTCTCCACTGGCAGAAGCGCTGCAGGTGCGTGATGTGATATGATGATCATTTGAATCCTCATGTTCTGTTGTTTGCTGCTTTTTGTGCATGTAAAATGAATCCCCAGGAAACAAATGTTAGTATTTTTTAACGGGTCACAGACACTTATCCTTTGTAATTTAATTCAATTCTAACAATCGGTTAACGGTTGTCGGTTAGGAAAAATAACCAAAATGAACATCCCTATAGTTACTTTTTAATACAATTTGTTACTTTGCTTCTACACCAATTTTGTACATTTATTTATGCATTTATATATTTATTTATTTTTACTAATAATCTAATGTTAATAAGAGGATCCCTGGAGGAATGATTTATATATTTTTTTATTTATACGATTTATATTTTGTTTATACGAATATATTTTATTCTTTTTCTTTAAAAGATTTAATTTAATTTTAAGATTTAAATATTTCATTGTGCATGCTCAATTCTCCTTTTTTGATTACTGTTACGGTCCTTTCGAGGTCTAGGGAATTGGTCCGCAACATTTAAAACAAATAAATTCGATGAATGGAGAGGAGAGCAGAAAAACAGCCAGGACGACAGCATATGGCAAAAGGCAGTAATTTATTCTACAAATGGCAGAAGGCAGCAACTTATTCACGTAGCTGTCCAGAAACGCACCAGCAGCGCGTGTGCATATTTACAGTGCCAAAAATAAAAAGTGTAATACAAATAAACAAACAAAAAAAGGGAGAGACGTTATGGTGGCACCTAAATCAAAACAAAAAAACAAAACCAAACAATGCTACACTAAAACGCCCAAACCCACTAACCTATCCTAACCAAATAAAAATGTGAAGCAAAAACACGAAAGCTTCGGCATAGGCGACGCCCTAAATACCCTACACTAGCTAAAACAGAAAAAATACACAAGAGGCGCTCACCCACTGACTGGCACATAGTTGTAAGACATGAAAGTCATACTGAGCAACTTGAGAACGAGAAAATACACAGAAGTGAGGCACAACTCAAACAAATCAAAAACATACACGCTGATGCCCGGGAGCTCGCACAGGCTCTCCTCTCAGAGCACAGCCAAAAAGTCTCGTTGCACACCCCAACAGCACTCACTGCGCTGCCCTCGCCTTCCAGGCCGAGCGCACCGGAAGCTTTTAAAGCCACGGGCCGTCAGCTGATTCGTCGCAGTATGGAACACCCTAATAATGATTGGCGGCGAGTCACCCACAAACAAAAGCAAAAACAACAACAAACTCCCAGGGAACGTAACAATTACTATTACCTTAAGTTACTATTAAAATTAATCTTCAAATCTTAGAATGAATATCAAGTGATACCTAGATTTACTTTGTAAAACTTTTTTTTTTTTTTTGTAAAAGTGTTAGGTTTTGTGCAGCTATTAGTTTTTGTTTGTTTGTTTGTTTTTAGCCACAACATAAAAATAGTTATCAAATGTTTTAGACAGCCTTAGACAACTAAACCGTGCCAAAGTCTTTAAGAATGGTGCAGTCACGGACAGGTAAGTAATATGATTATTGTGGAAACTGACTAGTTGAACAGGAGTAGCATATTGATTTTATGTATATTCTGTTTTCAGTAAAGCTGTGAATTAGTGTCAGCCTGTTTATTTATTTATTTATTTTTTCGTTTCATTTACGCACAGAGTAGTTTTATATTTTGGTCTCTTTAAAGGGGTCAAAATAATGCGATTTCAAGTTTTCCTTTCTCTTTGGAGTGTTACAAGCTGTCCGTGAATAGATAAGATCCCTAAAGTTGCAAAGACTAAAGTCTCAAATCCAAAGAGTTATTCTTAATAAAAGTTAAGCCCTCCTAAAACGCCTCGTTTAAACACGCCCCCACATGTCTACGTCACTGTATGGGAAGATTTGCATAACACCGCCCAAATGTTCACGCAAAGAAAGGTGTAATTTTGATTCTCGCTATAGTATTGTTGTTGCCACCGCCATGTTGTGGAGATGCTGTCTTTCGTTGTGAAAGCGAAACTACTTTGTTTGGCCTTCCAAAAGAGGACACAACTACAAATCAGTGGTTAAGTTGTATTTACAACATTTTTTTAGCAACGTCATATGACCCCTTTAATCAGTCTTTCTCCAAAATGACCGCAGGGATGTCCTCTACATAATATGGCGGGTTGTCCTGTGAAAATCTGCATTCTGTTGGCTTTTTGTTTAAAACCAGCTTCGTTTTGGCAGTAAAGATCAGCAGTAAACCCTGTTGCGGTGAGAGGAACTTTAGGCCTTGTATGTTTGGTTTGGAATGTTAAAAGAGCTTAATTTTCAGCTTTCTTCGAAAGGGCTTATTATAGGAGGAGAAAGATGTATAATATTACTGTTGGTCATGAGACAGCCTTAGTAGTTTGTCTGTATGTTTTTATAGTGGTTTTGAAGGCTTGGATACAGAAAGCCATCGGTAATGATACCTAGCTAATTGGATTTCTGACGTCCAACTGGAAAGCATACAGACATTTTTTTTTCACTTCTCAATGAATCGAATTTAAGACTCAAACCGTTCTAAATGTTCAGTGTTTGTTATTGTGGCTGTATAAGTGACTCATGTTGAATGGATCACTTACACAGGATTCTGAACTTTCATGTTCAGCTTGGTTAAAAAAGTGCAAAATTATTTGCATGCAGATATAATTCTAATCAAGTGTCCAAAACAAATATATATTCTTTTTTTTTCTTGTCTTTCTTATTTTTGCTTAGGAAGTCAATCCCTCAGCCCCAGTTTCCATCACAGAGTTCAGGAAGAGGAGATTGTGGGTGTTCAGAATCATGGGAGTGGGCCGCTGCCAGTACAGCCGTACCCTGCAGAGGAGATGCTGAGGCCGAGTTTGACCAGAGGAGTGTCCGTCTCCCTCCCTTCCTCCCCCGTGCTCCTTCCCCGCCAACCCTATCTTTCTCCAGTCCGGTCCAACAAGTCACCAGGTACATAACAGTCACTTTTTAAATGTACTTACTAGGAGTGTGCGATATTGACAGTTTGAATAAATGACTCGACTCATTAATACATTGATACTTTTAATACATTAATACGCAGCTGATTAATACACATCATTGTGATATTATCATATACTATGCAATATTATCCTTGACTTATCATAGACTATGCATTTTTTAGACTATGCATTTTTCTTGTATCATTCAAGTAATTTTAGGTTTCACATTACATACACTACACATCCATTCAGAGCTGATGAAAAATGAATTTTTACAATGTGAGATAACATTAAAGAAAAAAGTAAATATATATTTACAATAATAGAAAAAGGGATAGAAACATTTTTACATTTTAATTCTAGTCAGTTGGAATAGTGATTTAATATCTATCCTAATGGGTACGTCTGGCACTTTGGGTACTATCCAAATGGTATTTCTGGTACAAGTAGTATGCTGTATATCATATACTATAGACACATCAGTCAAGTTTAAAGTGCTATGGTTTGTCCTCTTTAAGAAGTTCTGCAGCTGTGATTTATGTAATGCACAAACTGTGCCATCTATTGGTGCCGACTTCACAGTGTAGGCCAATGTTTCTCCAATTTTTTGACTCAAAAGCCCTTTAACATTCAAAGGCCCCACTTTATATTTCCCTACTGTAAATCTGCTGCTTGTTTTCGAAATGTTATTAGAAGAAACTGAGTGTCACTGTATTATATGTATTTAATATAACAAAATATTTTGGTTGATTTTATGTATGTGTATTTTTTAAAAATAATTTTAATTAAGTTAGATTAAATATAAAAGTCATCCAGTGGCCCACCTGCCCCAGCAATTCTCAACTGATATTTCACAGGCCTGTTCTGGTCCTGAACAGCAGGGCACAAAAAAAAGCCAAATGAAAATATTCAAAAATGTATTATAACTGTATAATTATGCATAGTATGACAGCAAAATTATATATATATAATATTATATATAATATATAATATAATATTTTACAAATATTTACATATAAATCGTAATAGATTTAAGTTTGATTCAAGTACATATTTGATAACTTTTGTACAATAAATAATGTTTCTGTGATTCTCAATATCAAATGGGAGTCCCGAAGCAAACCATTTAAGATCCACTGGTTTGTGTGACCACCAGTATCACTAATGTGTGTACTTATGAACAGCAAGGGCTGAGGGCAATATTTGGGACAGGGTCAAAGAGTCATTTACCTGCTGTGTGAAGATCAGTTGCATAAACTGCTTACAATAGTCTTCTAATTTCAATTTAAGTAGTCATCTGATTTTTTCTTTAGGGCTAATCACTTGTAACTGTTATTGGTTGATTGATTGACTGATTGATTGTCAGATATATTGCTCTAATTCAAAAAGTAAGACTAATTACCCCTTGACTAACTACTAGTTGGCCAGACTAGTTTATAAGACAGTTGCTGTGTTTATGAAACTAGCCCCTAGGAAGAAATCCCATCATGAAACAAAAGTCAGGGGTCAAAGTGTAGGTTCAATTGATTTGTCAGACTTTAGGATGAGTGTAGGTCAAGGTGAACTTGAGTGGGTTCATACATTGACATGTTTCTGATGTAAAATCTTGCTTTAGATTATTTGAGAACTGATGAATGAAACCGTATCATATATACTGTGTAAATGCATTACATTATCATTGTGGTATTGGTTGGTCTGTGCTGATTCACACTGCTAGCTGAGCTCATGAGAGCTGCCAATCACATGGCAAGAGAAACACTTGGCAGGAGCTCACTCAGTATTCTGGCAATGTTTGGCGATTGTTCTTCCCACAGTCTTGCACCTCAGGTTGTGTGATCATACCCACGTCAGCCCTATGTGCTGCTGAATCAAAGCTGTCCTTAATTAGAATGCTTTGCAGAACACATTTGGAAAAAAAGAAAAACTGAGAAATGCAACACATTACCATTAATCAACTTGATTAAGATTAGAATTAGATTATTTTTGTTAGATCCATTCCATTGTAATATATAAGTAGCAATTAACAACATTCACATTCTTGTTTCATAATATTTTGTTTTATTATCTGTCATTACATTTCCCAAAAGCATCTATTTCGCTCCTGCTGTAAGCATTTCCCATATTAAGTAATGCTATTAGAAGTATTTCTGTGCCTGCAATGCTGTGTGTGTTCATGTAGGTGGCAGTACACACCACATTTCATCTAAGTTAACATGAACCTAAAATTAGCTTTCTTAGTCTTGTTCTACACAATTCGTTCACATTATTCCAAAGAAAAAAAAGTCTGTCTTATACATTTTTTTTTCTTCAAAATGAAATTTGAGTTTTAAATTGTCATTCGTATATTTAAGTCAGTGTCACATGTTTTTCTCTGTAAATACTGTTGCACTTGGAGACTACTATGCGAACGCTGTGTCAGGTTGATTTTAAAACTGAGTGAAAGCCCATCACAGACCAAACCTTTTTAGTTAGTTACTTTGTAGCAAACACTTTTCGTCCAAAGCATTGTACTGAAAGTTACATGTAATTACATGACCGTCCCTATCAGGCAACCTGTTGTTAACTACCAAACTCCAGGATGTAGTAGTGATAGAGTTGTGACAGCGCTAATAGTCCAGAGTCAAACCTACATTGATTTGTTCCTACAGCCCTAATCTCTCAGATCCTTCGCTATTGTTTTCCTTCAAACAATCATTAACTGTGTAATGTAATATTACCAGAGGTTCAAGAAGAGTCTGAAAAGTTGAGGTGACACATTGCCCAAACAAAGTCCAAACTAATTTTTGGGTAACACTTTACTTGAAGGGGTGTGCATAAGACTGACATGACACCTCCAATTTTTGGAAGTGCATCTGCTTTTTCATCATTTCACGTTGGCTGCCTACTTTTAGTTTTTTGGCTGATCAAAACAAAGCTCTTAAAGGGGTCATATGACGTTGCTAAAAAAGAACATTATTTTGTGTATTTGGTTTAATGAAATGTGTTTATGCAGTTTAAAGTAAAAAAAAACACATTATTTTCCACATACTGTACATTATTGTTTCTCCTCTATGCCCCGCCTTTCTGAAAAAATATATTCAATTACAAAACAGTTATTTAAAACTGCAATACTAATTTACAGTATTGCCCTTTTTTACTGCATTTTTGATCAAATAAATGCAGCCTTGGTGAGCATAGGAGACTTCTTTCAAAAACACTCTAAGTACTACTCTAAGTACTTTTATGCTTTGGCAAAATTGTATATGTTGACAATCATGCCAGTAAAGCTTGAATCTGACTCAGCAGACACAGGAGGAACTGCTCAGGGAGATTAAAATCATTACAGACGACTAATTTATACTGGAATCTCTCTGGGAGTACAGGACAGCCGATCACAACTGTTACACACACACACACACACACACACACACACACACACACA
>NW_015540892.1:2973413-2978044 GCF_001515605.1 Sinocyclocheilus anshuiensis
TCTCTCTCTCTCTCTCTGCTCCGGTCTTTCTCACATTTTCGCTCTGTCTGCAGGTTCAATCAGGACACCTAAATATGTGGAGAATCCTTGTGTTTCTGGAGATCCTGTCACCTGTGCTCTGAAGAACAGGAAGAAGAGCAATACTGGTGAGTACTTCTGTGCGTGTGTGTGTGGACCAGTCGGTCTGTTATGAAATGTATTCTTTTTATGAATGTTTGCATTTGTAGTTTCATTGATTTTTATCTGTGGGTCAGGTTTTGTTACGTTGTGGGTACCATATATCCTCACTAAAGAGATAACCAGACATAACCTACGTTTTATGAATAAATAAATATTAAATGCTTCCTCAATATAAAAAACCATAGAAATCGATGGAAAGTCCCCACAGTCTTTGAGTGAAATTTGCCCTTGTCGTAAGCTGAGGGATGGTGTTTTTAAGATGTGGGGAGTTACATGAATTTACAGCTGAGAGTTCAGTAAATCCAGCAGTCCATTAAACCACATTCCTCCCTCCCTCTTTTTTACTTGGTAAACTTCTGTCTTCTTGCGCCAATCTTTCTCCTACTTGCAATTCATTTTCTCTGTAGAATGCTGATCTGTGCTTGTATGTGTTGGTGCGCTCACGCTCAGAGTGAATTACTCAGTCTGTCATTTTTGGTGATGTGATGCTGTGTGAGCCACTTAGGATGGCAGATTTCAGCTCTGCATTGTCAAATTTAATTGGAATATGTGTGAAATCTGGAGGCTTACAGGTGCGCACGCAAAGAAAAGGTCACAAAATGCTCCTGTTAGATGTATTCGCACATCAAATTGAATTCCAAATGTTTGAGACTACTAGTGAACATGTTTTTATTCATTTTGTTTTTTTCCCCCTGAAAGGCTGTATTTATACGATAAAAAATGTAACGGTAATATTGTTAAATATTTTTACATTTTAAAATAACATTTTTCTATTTTAATATTTTTTACAATGTAACTTATTCCTGTGATGGCAAAGCTGAATTTTCAGCAGTCTTCAGTGTCACATGATCCTTCAGAAATATTTCCAATATGCTGATTTGATGCTGAAGAAGCATGTTTTATTATCAATGTTGAAAACAGTAATGTTGCGTAATATTTTTGTGGAAACCATGATAGCATGGTTCAGCACTTCAGAAGAATTTGAAATACTTTTTTTTTTTTTGTATCAACGTAACTTTTTTTTACTGTTACTTTTTGAGTCCTTTCTGAATAAAAGAATGAATTTGAATGTCAGTTTACATAACTTTTTTTATATATACTTTTTTTTTTTAATAAAAAAAGTTGATTTCCAGGTGAACTGATCCCAGGTTCTGTGTAGTCTTAAACGTTTGCTCCCCACTGTAAATGCAAACACACATGCAAATATTGCCACCTAGACAGCAGTTGTTTTCACATTTGTGGACACACAAACACATGCAGAATTACACAGATGACACATTAACAAATGTCCCTTAATTAAAATTCATTTGTTATTTTTGGACCCTCTCCCTAGACACCTCTGTTCTATTTCAGGCAGTCATTATGGTTGCTTTGGCCTTCCACTAATTTTATACATCTAGAATATTGGTGCGTCTACAAAATATTAATTATGAAGCAGTCACACCTCCACCCATTTGATGATCTCTAATGCAAATCGTGAGAATGCACCAGATGCGGTGGCCCACTCTGGATGAACCTGATGTAGATGCAAATGAATGATCTCCATGTCAATGACGGCCCGGATGACTTTGACTTTCAGCTCGAGGTTCATTGTCCTGACAGCTGTTCTATAAATGTTTTCCTCCTCTCCCTCCATACCTGTGTGGACTACAAACTGAGCTCAAAATGGACTCTGGGTCGCACAGCTTTTCTTTCCAGATCAAAGAACCGATAATCATGGGAGAATGAGTAAGCCGGACTTTAGAAATACACCCACCGCGTGCCTTCAAAACAGATGACTATGAAGTGCATTAGAGTATGACTCTTACGGTGTAAAAGGCAATTATCATCTCTCTGTGCTCACTTACTGTTTCCTGAAAGGACGAAAAGAACCTTTGTGATGTCATTACAGCTGCCAGCACATCCACCTGTGATTGGGCAAAGTGCTGTGTAGATTTAATGATTTCATCCTGTGATGTATTTATATCTAGTGGATTGGAGTGTTTGTGTTTCTCACAAATACTGGGCATTTTCTCTTGATCTCTGTTCTTTCTCTATAAATAGAGGGTGAGTGTATGGTTACTTGGGTTGATTTGAAATCAGCTGAGTTGTTGGTATTAGTCCACTTCCTTTGTAAACTCTTAGGCCAGAAACATGCTCTACGCAAGTAATGCAGATGAAAATTTTGGACATGCATTGCAAGTGTACATTCCTGTTGTCCATACATAACATGCATTCTTGCATGACTGTGACAACTGATGATTTTTCCATTGGCTTTTGGATTATTGCAGAAAATAAGCGCTGTTGTCAACAAAAAAGTCTGGCATTTAACCAAAAACCCATTAAAAAAAATAAAAATACAGGACAATGGAACTGGAAGTGCTAATGTTGCCCCTGCAGCACTCAATATGTACTGCATCATGAATTGTGTTATGATACATTTTTGTTTTTTATTAACATGTTTTTTATTTTTTATTTTTTATTTAATTTAAAAATGTAAATTTAATTTAATAATTTAATTTAAAGTTTTATTTTTGGTGATTTTTTTTGTCTTTATTTGGATAGGATAGAGGAGAGAGGGAGCAGGGGGCAGGGGATTGGGGACGGGATCAGGAAAGGTCCGCAAGCAGGGACTCGAACTCGAGATGCCCAAAACGCAGTGGCGCTATATGTCCATGAGGCTATTGGCGCCTTCATTAACATGTTTTGTGCATTAAGGGATGTTCACACTAGCTGTGTTTGCATGGAACCCACAGTAATTAGGGATGCACAATATTGATACCATATAGGTTGTATATTAGATTTTTTTTAAGCATCGTTTCCATATATCAGTCAACGTTGGGTTTTTAATTGTGCAAAGTAATTTCCCTATTTTTTTTTTCACATGTTGATTACTTTAGCCATCATACCACACTGTTAAGTCACAAAGTCAATCTTTAAAAATGTAAATAATGTGATAAAACCGATAAATGTAATATTTAGCAAATATATTATAAAAAATATATATTTTTTATTTGTAACATTTACAACAATTCAAATTTAGTTAAAAATGTTACACACATACGCATGCACACACACACACACACACACACACACACACACATAAATACATATGCATATATATGTATGCGTATGTATGTGTGTGTGTGTATATATATATGAGATTGAGATAAGTATTTGATTCCCTACCAACCAGCAAGAATTCTGGCTCCCACAGACTGGTTATGTTCCCATGTGGAACACAGATTAGTCCTGCCACTTTAAGAAGTTACTCCTAATGTCAGCTCGTTAGGTGTATAAAACACCTGTCCACACAATCTGTATCTTCCATTCCAACATCTCCATCACCATGGGCAAGCTGTTTTTCTGCTAAGGGTACAGGACGACTTCACCGCATTGTGGGGCAAATGGATGGGACCATGTACTATAAATCTTGGACGAGAACCTCCTTCCCTCAGCCAGAACACTGAAGATGGGTCTTCCAGCATGACAATGACCCGAAACATACCGTCAAGGCAACAAAGGAGTGGCTCAAGAAGAAGCACATTAAGGTCATGGAGTGGCCTAGCCAGTCTCCAGACCTCACGACAACCAAAAAACCTTAAGGATTTAGAGAGGATCTGTAAAGAGGAGTGGATCAAAATCCCTCCTGAGATGTGTGCAAACCTGGTGACCAACTACAAAAACCGTCTTAACTCTGTGCTTGCCAGCAAGGGTTTGTACAAGTACTAAGTCATGTTTTGCTTGGGGATCAAATACTTATTTCACTCACTGAAATACAAATCAATTTCTAACCTTTATATAATGTTTTTTTTTTTTTAGTTGGTATTCTGTCTCTATTCGTTAAAATACTTTGTAAGTGGGCAAACTTACAAAATTAGCAGGGGATAAAATAAATATTTTCTCCACTGTAGTTATTATTGTACTAATTTTGACATGTAGGCAATTTAGAAAGTATAGTTTTGTTAAATCTTGAGTATTAAAGTCATGTGAGCGACAGAGATATATGGGCAAAATAAAGAGACTGAAAAGTAAAATGGAAGTGAAGGTGCAGTTCAGGAGAGAATTATCGTCATATCATATACAAACAGACACCAATGTTTCAGGAGTTTAGTACAAAGAATAGGACACATGCTTATTAGATAACAGTATTTTAGAGTTGATGTATATGCTTTTATTTATTTATTATTATTTTTTAATTAACTTTTTTTTCCAAACCATTGTTAGATGCAGTGTTTCCTGTAGTTATGCAAAGATTTCTTATCTAGCAACTATTTCTTATCTTAACTATTTCTTATGGTTTTAAATCTGCATTGAACTTCAGATCAATCTCAAAGTAAAAGGTGGTACTAAAGTCTGAAGTTCAATGCAGATTTAAAATCGTAAGAAATAATTTACTGATACTGTTTTTGAAAGCAAGTCTTCGCATAACTACAGGAAACACTGCATCTAACAATGCTTCAGGGGGACAA
>NW_015540892.1:2980352-2981898 GCF_001515605.1 Sinocyclocheilus anshuiensis
TGCTCTGAGTCACTTCATGAGCATTTTACTTATTTTGAGAAAACTATCGTCATATCATATACAAAGAGACACCAATGTTTCAAAAAGACACCAATGTTTCAGGAGTTTAGTACAAAAAATAGGACATATGCTTGTTAGATAACCATATTTGGGTTGATGTATATGCTTTTATTTTATTTTTTAAATTAACATTTTCTTTTCCCCCTGAAGCATTGTTAGATGCAGTGTTTCCTGTAGTTATGCGAAGACTTGCTTTCAAAAACAGTATCAGTAAATTATTTCTTACGATTTTAAATCTGCATTGAACTTCAGACTTTAGTACCACCTTTTACTTTGAGATTGATCTGATTTATCATCTTAATTCAAATGAAGGATTTTGAAAATTTTACAAATCAGTGTTTAATACTACTGTAAGGTTAACCCTGCATGGTGTCAATGTTTGAAAATTATTAACAGTTGAAAACATTCATTAGAAATTTATAAAAGTAATCAAAAAGTAATCAAAAGTAATCAGTTACATTACTTTAATAAAGTAATTGAAAAAGTTACACTACTATTACATTTTAAATAGGGTAACTTGTAATCTGTAACCTATTAAATTTTCAAAGTAACCTTCCCAACGTTAACGCCAGGGCATTAATGTTTTTATAGAAAATATTTTATAGTTTGTTATAGAAAAACAAGTTATGCTCAGAGTCCTGAGCCTCGATCATAACATTATAACAGGCACT
Source organism: Sinocyclocheilus anshuiensis (assembly GCF_001515605.1). Lineage (NCBI taxonomy): Eukaryota > Metazoa > Chordata > Actinopteri > Cypriniformes > Cyprinidae > Sinocyclocheilus > Sinocyclocheilus anshuiensis. The sequence continues at coordinate 2,981,084 of NW_015540892.1, forward strand.
TTCCGAGTAGAGACCTGCACTATCACGGGACCCAACGCAGCAGAGTGCGGTGTGCGACAACACCTGGTGGGTGGATAGAGACTTGTGTGTGTGTGGGATGCGGGAGAATAAAGGTGTATCACACTAAGCAATCTTAACTGTGCTTGAGCGCGTCTGACCCCCAAAGCCCGGTTTGTTTGACTAGTGTGATCGCTCCGTGCCGCAGTTCGTTTAGCCGTCCCTGGCTCAATTGGAAGAGGTGGGCCAGAGCGCAGTTCAGTTGGGCTCGGTACGCATGTAGTGTCGGAGTGCGGAACTTCTAATACGTGCAGCATGATTGCGTGAACATTTCTGAGCGGCAAAAGTGATAGATCTGTAAAGCAAAATTAGCCCAATTCCGCAGGAAAACCGCGGACTTGGCAACACTGCTTCACGTGCTATCGAAAACTTCCTATTTCCCACTTAAGAAGTCAGGAGCGTTCATGTGACCGCTGCTGCAGTCTTAGGCCCACCCCAAATGCTCTCATTGGTTGAGATGCGTGATGACACATATCCCAAGCCAGTATTGATCAACATCCCACCCCTTCTGTGACCCATGGGACCCATGGTTGTGTATTCAGAGCCAGTGAGCAACAGACTTTCATAAAAAACTGCGTTAACACACGATAAACACGATAAAAGTGTTAATCAATTAATGCGTTAACGCGACAATAACGCGTTAACTTGCCCCGCCCTAATATATATATATGGCCATATGATGTTGCTAAAAAGAACATTATTTTGTGTATTTGGTGTAATGAAATGTGTTTATGCGGTTTAAGGTTCAAAAAACACAA
>NW_015540892.1:2983173-2986514 GCF_001515605.1 Sinocyclocheilus anshuiensis
ACCAGTACTGATCAACATCCCACCCCTCCTGTGACCCATGGTTTGTCTGTATGTGTATTCAGAGCCAGTGAGCAACAGACTTTCATAAAAAACTGCGTTAACACACGATAAAATAATTGTTGGTGTTAATCAATTAATGCGTTAACGCGACAATAACGCGTTAACTTGCCCCGCCCTAATATATATATATGGCCATATGATGTTGCTAAAAAGAACATTATTTTGTGTATTTGGTGTAATGAAATGTGTTTGTGCGGTTTAAGGTTCAAAAAACACATTATTTTCCACATACTGTACATTATTGTTTCTCCTCTATGCCCCGCCTTTCTGCATGGTGGATTTGCCAAATATGTTTCGCCAATTTCAGATGGGGCCCCCTGATTCCCCGGGGCCCTAAGCGGCCGCTTACCTCGCCTAATGGTTAAGTCCGCCCCTGCATGCGGGGGAGTGGTGCGGTTTTTGAATAATAATTGAATAATACCCTGCGATTTTCGAATATTATTTTTGCTTGGAATGCCCATCCCTAATATATATATATATATATATATATATATAATATATGTGTGTGTATTTATTTTTTTATTTTTTTAAAATATATTAGTGTAGGTATATAGAAAATTTGGAATGTTGACAATAACATGAAAATATTTGGCTAGTGGTCAGAATTTTATCCATTATTATTTGAAATTTAATTCAGGTGGTGTAAACCTTTGAAAATCTTGTTACATAGGAATATATTAGCTTATTCATTTCCTATTCCCAGTTGCCTAGGACAGTGATTCTCAAACCACAAAATGCACATTTTATACGTCTCCCTCATCTATCACACCTGATTCAACTCATCAGCTCATTAGTGGAGACTGCAAGACCTGGGCTGCATCCGAAAACTCTAAAATGCTGCCTTCGGAGGTACCTTCCGAATTTTGAAGGCAGCATAGATGTATCCTTCGCTGCCTTTGATATCCCACAATCCTATGTCCTATGCTCTGTGACAGCTAAACTAAAAAATAAAAATACCATCTGAAAGTTGTGGTTGGTGGTCAGTCTGCATGTAAATGTAGGTTTTTATCCAACTTTTTTCATTTTTTATGTAATTACTAGCAAGAAATTAGTATTGTAATAATTAAATATTCGCTTATTTATCATCAAAGCTCTCTCTAATTTGTTTTAGATCATTAAACTGTTATGCTGCCTCATGGATGTCTTTTCGAAATCAGTTTCGTGAGGTACCTTCATGCACAAACTCTGCCTGCAAAGTCATTGCCTGATAAGGCAGCAAGGCGTCAAGTCAGCTGCCTAAGCTTTCAGACGCAGTTGTATAAACGGAAGGAATATGTGTGAAGAAGAGAGTGTTTCATTCAGACCTTTACAGTCTGAAAAGTCCATTCAGGAAAAACATAATAGTACAGTCTGCAATATATAATATGAAGATGCGCAATGCTAAAGCTGTTATGTAAACAGGTCGAATGCTGCATTCATCCAGTCAGTGACACTGACATGGCAAATATGCATATAAGAACATTAACCTGGGGTTTAGGATGTACGGTGTGAAACAGCGTACGAATACCCTGGGTTAATTGTTAACCCCAGGTAATTATAAGCAATATGAAACATGAAGCAAATTAACCCAGGATTCAATTTACCCAGGGGTTTAGAATAACCCAGGGTTAACTATTTCAAGTGTGAAAAGCCCAAAGTGATTTGAAAGGAGGTACACTGATCAAAGCGACTTCAAGAATGCATGTGTTCATTCCCTCAGCAGGTAGCTATAAGACATGAATAACACTTAATTTAAAAATTCAATGAGTTAAAAAAACACCAATATTGTGTCAGTTGTTCTTAAGAAAACTTTTCTTACAAAAAATGAATTTAAAAAACAATCATTGCACTCCATTACAGACAAATTAACACACACAATACTTTGTTCAGAAAGTAATTTGTTGTCAGAGTCTTAATTGAGGCATATGTGAAAGTCAATTTACTCCCCTCTGAGACAAGTGAATACACACATGCACCGTTTGCGTATAAACACACACCCATGCATAGGCTCAGGTGTTACAGTTTGCCGTTTTTGGCAGCTTTGCCGTGAGCAGGCACTGTTTCCAAGGTGATCTCCAGACTGTCAATCTCAGAACATTTCCGCCCCCTCACGATCACCCGCACAGACTTCTTACACTCAATTGATTGGCTCTTTGGTTTGCGCTCTTTTATCACTCTAGGTTCTTGTTCCGGCTCCGGCTCCAATTCGAGCTCGGTGCTGTCCTGCAGAGACAACTGCACAGTGTTCACGTTGACAGGACAGCGGCGTGGGTAGTGCTTAAACTGCTCAAACGGGTCGTTGCACCTCTCACAAGGGCAATGAAACAGACCTACAGGCCCCCCCATTGATTCTGAGATGGATTGGCCTCGACGCCGCAGGGGCCGCAGACTGAGGGCTAGCGATGGGCGGTGGCTCCAGTGGGGAAAACACTGGCACAGGCAGTGGTGCATGCAAACCCCTTGCAGGGAGCGCATGTCCTTGCAGAGGAGGTGGCGGAAGTTGGGTTTGAGCAAGAGGTAGATAAGAGGGTTATAAAGGGTGGAGGACTTGGCAAAAACTGCAGGGATGGCGAATGCCAGGGGCGGGATGTCCTCAAAATGGCCAAATGCCGCCCACATAGACACTAGTGCATATGGACTCCATGCAGTGAAGAATCCTATACACACCGCCTTTGGTGGTCAGTTTGTGTGTAAATGTATATTTCTGACTAACTTTTAGCACTTTTGATGTTATTTCTAGCGAGAAAACCGTATTATAGTAATTAAATATGAATTTAGTTATCACAAAAATCCGTTCTATTTTGTTGTAGATCATTAAACTGTTACGCTGCCTCAGAAGCCTGTCCGAAATCAGTTTCATGAGGTGCCTTCGTGCAAAACCGCTGCCTGCAAAGTCATTGCCTCATACGGCAGCGAGGCAGCAAGTCAGCTGCCTAAGTTTTCGGATGCAGCTATGGTGTAGTACAGCTGTACTGGCTGGGCAACGCTGAGACAATGACGCTACCCTCTCGTGACTCTATGCTCTGCTCACATGCTCTGATAATAATAGCTTTGTAGGACTAACATCATATGGCCCCTTTAAACAGTTTATCATACAGACTGAAAGCATGAATCGCGTCTCTCTCTGTTTTTGGGTATTTGTGCGTGCATGCGGGGGAGGGGTGCGATTTTCGAATAATAATAATCGAATAATACCCAGCGATTTTGGAATATTATTTTTGCTTGGAATCCCTCACGGGATCAACCTGCAGTACGGTGTGTTGTCCCTTTAGCCTGACGCTCCTCGCTGTCTTGCGGGCTAT
>NW_015540892.1:2986914-2991180 GCF_001515605.1 Sinocyclocheilus anshuiensis
CCTGAAGTGGGTGTGTCAGATATAGGGAGACATACAAAATGTGCAGTGCTGGGGGTACTTCATGGAGAGGTTTGAAAACCATTGGCATAGGAAACTGCCATTTTAAAAGAACGAAAGGTAACACAGGTACAAGGTTGCAATGCAATGCCATGTATAGTTTGCTATAATATAGTACAGTCAGCATCCACATATTGAACAAGACAAGAAGCAATACTCAAATTTACTCAGTCTTTGCCTTAGACACGTTCTAAAGCACACAGCCCATAGTGTGGACTAATGCTGAGCTCTCGAATATTAGAGTTGCAGCGTTTCGTTTGATTGAGCTGACAAATCTCTATGGCAACATTGTGTCTGTTCTCTTTGAGCCATGACCAGCGTTTTCCACTGATCTCTTCAGAGCATAATCTCAATAATTCAATTCTAATGAGCACTAATGATTTACCCAGCACAGATCTCTCATCACAGGCCGATAATTCCGCACTGCATCCCGCCGTTTACGCCATACCGTTGCCCGTTGCCTTCCCGATCCGTGCTTTTTCCTCTGTTACATGTGTTTCAGCCATTAGCTGCAAAAATAAACCTTGGATTGACAGGGCTGTAATTTAGATGTCATTTTACAGGAAAAACTTTGACTCGTTTGAAAAAAATCACCAGACTCGGCCAGGTTGACTTATGCCTATGCCAGTTGCTATGGCCATCTGAAATAGATGCTTGGCCAAAGCAAATGTAATAACGTTTAATGGGTCCTTCTTTTAATGACAAGTGTGCATTGGCTCAAACAATTGCTAGCATGGAGGCGTGCATGCTTTATATAAAATTAACAAATAAGATTAATGTCATCAATGATTTATTGAATGAATCGCTTGTTGTTGCTACTTCGTATCACGACATCACACGTTCTGGCATGCACATGCTGTAATTAATAAATTAAATGTAACATTTACAACAAAAAGTTGTTGTAAGGATTCGTGGGTGCAGTTGCTGTCAGTGTTTGTAGGAAAATGTTTAATTTGAACTTTTCAAGGGTGGCACCTGGATAACATCAAAGTTAGAGCAACAAGATATAGCCTGTTATTTACCCATGTGTGCGATTGCTTTGAAAAACCCGTAATCAAAGTTTGATGACAGTTTTATTAATAAGTGCTAACGCTGGAGATAAAAAGGCTACTCATTGTCTAAACTGATCTGAAAGGATCTTCAATTTGTGTGGCATATAAACATTTATTTTTGACAAATAACGATTATGACTAAGCACTGGCTGCTAGAGACTGCGAGGACAGAGTGAATGTTCATCACATGTTCACTTAATTTTAGCATTATAGCTAGTACATAGCTGCTGATGTTCATCAGGAAGGGTACCAGCATTCAATTTTAAGGTGTAAATGTTTTTCTGATCCTCTCATGTTGTCTTTTACCATTTGTTAGTTAAGTGGTTTGTCTTATTCAATATCATATTAGCAAGACGTGCATTTGTGTGTCTTAAGTTAATTTAGGCGGCCTCAGCACTAAAGATCACTCTGGAAGAATTTGTCCCTCTGGTCTTATGATAAAATTCAGCACATCTCAGTTCTTAAGCCCTTAATCTCTTGATGATTGCTTTGGTTTGTTCTGATGCAACAAGGGTCATTAAAAAGCTACAGCTAATTATATTTGGTGACCAGTGAAACATGTCATGCAAATTATAAGCATTGTAGAGGCACAGGATTGTGTTGTAAAGCATCTTAGTTGAGTGCATCTTAGTTTCTCTTTACTTTCAACATTTTTTGTTTTGTTTAGGGATAAATGCGGCAACCAGCATAAAGTGAGAGGCACAATGCAACAAACATGTCAGCAGTGTGGAAGCATTTCATTTAAACTGTCCGAGAAAAACGCAAAAATCATTACAAGCACCGACAACGAGAGACTGTTTAGTGGTGCATCACATGTCTTCGATGAGAAGAGGAAGGAGTGATTGTTGCTGGTTACTGTATGATGATTGAAATCGCGAAATGGCCTTAAACAATTAGTAAATAAACTGCAGAACGTTATGTTTTCTAATACACGCACGAATTGCATGTATTCTGACAGCGCTGCACGAGCTCGCGGCGGATCTGCTTGTTAACCAGGGTTCAAAGTCCAAAGCGCGAGGAAAATCTACACTGAAACGGTGTTACTCGTCAGTTGCTCAGTCACATTTTTATGATTTTTTTTACAAGGCACGTGACAATGCGATACGTGCGACGTATTCGTAAAGAGACTCATTTATAAATCTGCTGTTGTCAACAAAAAAGCACTGAGGTCTTCCTGCGCATTTCCGCCAAAATAAAAGTTGAGAAAAAGTAAGAACTCCATCAACATTCATAAATGTTAGTATTGTAATTTTACTGTTGTTCTGTAAAATAAAATAAAAAGTAAGACAATAATAATGATGATAATTTCAACAGCTCTGTTAATACATTTATTATAACATTCACACATAAGCCTGTGCGCACGCGGAAAGTATAACACAGGCTTAGTGTTCAAATTGGGATCTGTAATATTTTCTAATGTTTTAAAAGAAGGCTCTTCTGCTCAGCTAGGCTGCTTTTATTTGTATAGTAAAAAATACATGCCTGATTCAAGAAGGGGGTCTGATGGCCAAAAAAATATTATTTTACTAACTTATTAATTTTAAGTTAAGTTGTGCTTTGTCTGCTAGAATGTTAAACATTGAAGTGTTAAATATTTTTAAATTGTTGTTTTGTAATTGATTTTTTCGTTAAAAAGCAAGACAAAACAGTAAAAAGCACATTTTGGCTATTTAATTTGTGCAATGGTGACAAAAATTGGCAAAATACATGGGGGGGAAAAAACTCGACAAACCATGTTCGGTATTTGGCCTTCGGCCCAATGTTTCATTTTGTTCGGTTTCGACTTCGGCCAAGAATTTTCATTTCGGTGCATCCCTAGTTTTATTTATATTTTTTTATTTATTTTAATTCATTAATTTACTTTATTTTTGGTATTTTTATTTTGTTTTTGTTTATTATTTATTATTGTTTTAATTATTTAACTTTTGTTTATTAATGATTTTTTTTTATTTATTCATGTTTTTGGTTGCATTCTTAAACTGACTTTTAAAATATGATTTTTATGTTTGAATTATGAAACAATAGATTTTTGTTAGGTATGACAGTAAAAATGGCTATTACAGTACAGAATATAACAACAAACTTTAAAAAAACATTCCTTTCTAAAGCAAATTGATAAAATCTCAACCTTCCATTTGAAGATATAGAATCTGATACGTAAACTAAGGTGAATAGTCAGCTTAGTTCTTACTGAATTGTGTATTTACTAATGCTGGACCCCTCAGAGCTGTCTGTGGAACTCCAGACCTCCACCCTGTCTGTCTCTCTCTCTCTGCGTGATACACGCTCTCCTCTCCGTGGCTACTGTATTTTCTTTCACTCTGTCTCTCGCTCTCTCGCTCTCTCGCTCTGTGTTCATCGTCCTCTTCTCTGCCTCCCCCTCTTTTTTCACACTCCTCCATACATGGATACATACCTCTCCCTCTCTCATATCTCTCACTGTCTGTCCTTTTGAGGATCTTTCTGTTTTTCTCACATACGTGCACATGCTCCCAATGAAAATTGTGATAAAAGCGTGAGTTTGTGTACTCTAAAGCAATTTGCTTTATTTCATAAACTGTATGCGGAAGAACAAGGCCATCTGATGAAAAGGGACGGACTGGAGATGGAAGTGTGGACAGGGGGAGGGGAATGGTGTTCCCGAGCTTTTTAGCATGCAAATAGATTTCAGCGTCTAGAAAATGAAAACGACAGGGGCCGAATGAGACAAGTGAGATTGGTTGATTCATAGTCTGAAAGACAGGACAGAAATGGAGACTGGAATTTGGAGGAATTGTTTGATTTACCCCAGTATCTGATTCATTACCTGCTACACACATGACTGCGTGTCTTCCCACAGCTCCACATCTATCATCAAATTTGCTGATGATACTGTGGTTCTGGGCCTCATTTCCAACAACAATGAGGCCGCATACTTGGATGAGGTAGAGCAACTCACATCATGGTGCCAGGACAATTGTCTCTCTATGAATGTGAGTAAAACTAAAGAGCTGATTGTGGACTTCAGGAAGAGACCGCAGCGGCCCTATACTCCTCTTATGATCAGTGGGACCCCAGTGGAGAGGGTGAGCAGCTTCAAGTACCTTGGTGTAAACATCTCCGAGGACCTGACTTGGACTTCACACATCCAAACTCAGGTTAATAAAGCCAGACAAAG
>NW_015540892.1:2997841-3000095 GCF_001515605.1 Sinocyclocheilus anshuiensis
TCTTTAATAATTGCACTGTCCATGGAGCGGACCTGACTTACATTTCACTGCTGGTCATATATTCCCTATATAACCATGTATGTGACAAATAAAAATCTTGAATCTTGAATCTTGAATCTCAAATCATATACAGTATATCCAGGGGTCCAATGTGACTGGAAATACAGTGCTAAAAAATAAAGATATTTTAATGCCAACATTTTTATTTTAAATAAGATATATTTAAAATAGTGCTACAAGAGAATTTAGGCATAACATTGTTAAAATGCACAGTCTGAAAGATGGATAATTATACCTTTTAAAATCTGGTACTGAAAAAAACAAAAAAAATCCTTATAATGCACTCTTTAAAATAAAGGTTTCAAAAGGAGGTTGTCACAGGCGGAATCATTTTTGTATTCACAAACAACGTTTTTGTGAATAGGTCTTAAAAATATCAATTTTGTCCAAGATTCTTCATGGAACCATAGATGTCAACATTTATTTTTTAGAGACATTTCTTTACCATAGGAGGGACCTCTAGGTTGCTGGTTAGTATGTCCTTGAAAATCTAAAGAAAATGACTTAAATGGGTCCTGTAAATAAAGAATTAGAATTTATTATTATTTATGAACTATTTGCAAGTAATATTTTTTTCAAATATCCACACATTCACTCTTAATCACATGCCTAATATGCCAAAAAAGGTCAATTGATTGTTTTCTTGTTACTATTTACATTTACATTTACATTTAGTCATTTAGCAGACGCTTTAATCCAAAGCGACATACAAATGAGGACAATTACAATTACAAGACAATTACTATTACAAATGACATGAATCATGCAAATGATATTTTACATTCAAAATGGCTAAATTGGACGAAAAAGTCGAATAGTTTGTGTTACTGGGTTGCAGACATCTCTATTGTAAAACAGCTAGATGTTTAACTCTCGTTCATATCTTACCTTGCACTTCTTCACTCTTATAATCAAAGCATCACACTGGAATTCATGTTTGTGTTCTGTCAGTGGTAAAGCCCTGCCTTCTTTGATTTAATTGGTCATCATATTGACATTGACGAATGCTGTTAGACCACTAAAGCAGTCCAGCATAAAAAAATATATTTTTGTTATCCTAACAACATATGTGACCCTGGACCACAAAACCAGTCATAAGTGTCGATTTTTCGAAATTGAGATTTATACATCATCTGAAAGCTGAATAAATAATCCATTGATGTATGGTTTGTTAGGATATGACAATATTTGAAATAAATTTAGGACAAACTATTTGAATATCTGGAACCTGAGGGTGCAAAAAAATCTAAATATTGAGAAAATTGCCTTTAAATTTGTCCAAATGAAGTTCTTAACAATGCATATTACTAATCAAAAATTAAGTTTTGATATATTTACAGTAGGAAATTTACAAAATATCTTCATGGAACATGATCTTTACTTAATATCCTAATGATTTTTGGCATAAAAGAAAAATCTAAAATTTTGACCCATACAATGTATTTTTGGCTATTGCTACAAATATACCCCAGCGACTTAAGACTGGTTTTGTGGTCCAGGGTCACATATAGAATACTGCAGTGCAATACAAATATTGCTTTACACGGACTTTAAATATTGGTGACATGGCTGATGTCTATACATACTGCGTTTATACAAACAGCATAGTGTCACACAATGATATCATTCATTATCTTTTTATTCAAGAGTAAAATCTACCTACATTACAAGAAAATGATACTTAACAATTGTCCTTCCTGTTTTTAAAAAAATTATTACCCTGAAGTCACTAAAAATAGCTAAATATCAAACATATTAACGTGACTGAACATCTCAATGTGCTTCTAAACACACAAGTAGTTTAAACTTCTGCGCCCTCCAGAAGCTTGCGTTCTGCAAGTGAACGGCGCCTTGTGGTGCCATCCCAAAGAGGCACAAAATCACTCTCACGGACCTTTTCCTGGACTGTGCCCGGCTGGTGGAATGACCTCCCGATCTCAATTCGAACAGCTGAGTCTTTAGCCATTTTCAAAAAACATCTAAAGACATCTTTTTCGACATAACCTGACCAACTAATACTAGCACTTACCTGTTCTATTCTGTTCTATTCCATTCTATTATTTAATTTTATCTATAAAAAAAAAACCTAGCTACGTGTACTGTGCTAGACTAACAGACTTGTCATGGCACTTGTATACTGTTGTTCTCTCGTTGGTCTGATTGCTTCTATTGTTCTCATTTGTAAGTCGCTTTG
>NW_015540892.1:3000159-3004193 GCF_001515605.1 Sinocyclocheilus anshuiensis
CAGTTTACAAAATATCATGGGGGAGCAATAATCGGTTCCCCATCTACTGTAGCCTAAGTTTTCACTGCGTTCACCCCTCATCACACCACAGCTGTTTCCTCCAGCGAAAATGAAGCATATATTGAACGCATACTTTATAAAACGATCATGTTGCCATTTTCATTTGAAAATGTAACTTTCAATATAATACATATTCCAGTGCATGTGGCAAAGAGGTTTGCATACTTGAGCTAAGGAAAGAGGGTTGTACAAGAAATGCAAACAGTAAAATTTTGTGTTTGTACAGTAAACAGGTTGTGTGTGTGAGATCATGAAGACTTGAATTTGGCTTATTCAGTACTCAAATGTTATACCTATCTATGCAATACAGTAGAATACTGCAAGTTTAGTATACGACCCCTATTAATCAAACATTTTTTATTTTATTTATATATATATTTTTTTTTATTAGACTATTATTATTATACCCTCACTGGGGGCTGAGCCCCCCAAAATGAAAACCCTAGAATCGCCCCTGGGTGAACCTCTTAATCTCAGTCGATTCACTAGAAAGTGAAAGTAAAAACTGACGACGCTACATTAACGGCGCATATTCTCTCAAAGACGACGAGAGATTAATCTACTTCATATGCTGATAATGGTAGCCTATATAGCTAAATGTTTTAATGTACTCCCTTAATATTTCTCTTGTGGCCCGAGCATAGGCTAGTGGGTGAAAAAAATTTAAAAAATAAATAAATAAAAAGATAGAAGAAACGTAGGCTATTTAGTGTTAAACAGGTTTTTTTTTTCTTTTTTAAAAAGTCGGTGCTTGAAATAAACCTTTTTCATTGATGATTGCAGTATTAATAATTTTCATTATAGGCCTATAATTCATTGTATAATAAACCTGTTTTGAAAGACCTTTTTAAAAACATTTTCAATGAGGAATAAGCTAGCCTAATCTTTATTATCCTCGCAGCACGTCAGTAATGCGGTGATGTGCTATGAAATTATTGCGGGGTAAATTAATTGTAGCCTAATATTAATTTAATAATAAAAGTAACTTAATAATAATAATAGGCCTAATAGGCTAATAAGAAGAATGTTACAGGCCTATGTTAATTGAAAATGCCTACAAATTAGGAAACGGGTGCAGTTAATCGCCGGCGTCAGTCACAAAAATATAAAAATATAAGTAAATAAATAATAATAAAAAAATAGGTTAATCTTTGTGAGGACGACTGGCAACAGCTGTAAAAGCGTCTGCTAAATGACTAAATGTAAATGTAAAATGTAAAGCAGAATGATTTATGATCACTGAGCAACAGTTTTAACCAGTCTTATGTACACTGTTATATCTATTGACAAACCGCTCATAATCAGAATATTCTGCTTAGACTCCCAATTTGTAAGTAAATTTTCAACCTCTTCATTGCTACTTTTAAAAATTTTGGTCACACTTTATTTTAAAGGGGTCATACCTTAGACCCGCCCTGAGTGAGCTGTCATCAGTCCGCCATTGTGTTAAGCTAGCCTAATCTTTATTATCCTCGCAGCACGTCAGTAATGCGGTGATGTGCTATGAAATTATTGCGGGGTAAATTAATTGTAGCCTAATATTAATTTAATAATAAAAGTAACTTATAATAATAATAATAATAATAGGCTTAGGCTAATAAGAAGAATGTAGCCTAACAGGCCTATGTTAATTGAAAATGCCAAATTAGATATAACTAAAGTGTATAAAATGATTTTATTCAGATATGTTATGTTTGTGATTGTGAAATTTGTTAATTTGTTATTTAAATTAATAGGCCTACAAATTAGGAAACGGGTGCAGTTAATCGCCGGCGTCAGTCACAAAAATTATATAAAAAAATTTACAAATAAATAGTGAGGACGACTGGCAACAGCTGGTCTTAAATTCTTTAGACATGCACACCAAACGACTTTGAACACCGACTGAAAACACTGACTGAGCTCAAATGATTAATTCATAATCGGCCTGACAGTAGTGTGTTCGGATCTGCCTAAATGCGTCTGTTCGCGCGAATCATTCTTGATCCAGCTTCATCAACAGAAGAAGTGAGTATAAGGGTTTTTAATAAATCTTTGCAAATCGCCTTTCCTAATAACGTGCTAGTTAGCCGGTTTCGCGGCTGAAGTTTACAGTCTGCTCACCACACCACGGAAGAGAGGGGCGGGGTCAGCAGAGCTCATTAGCATTTAATAAAAATATAAGTAAATAAATAATAATAAAAAAATAGGTTAATCTTTGTGAGGACGACTGGCAACAGCTGGTCTTAAATTCTTTAGACACCGCATACCAAACGACTTATGAACACCGACTGAAAACACTGGCTGAGCTCAAATGACATAATCATCCTGACAGTATGTTTCCCGGCTTCACAGAAAACACATTTTTTATATATTTTAGTTATTCGAGATGTTGACACTCTGATTGGGGGGGGGGGCCCCTGCTTTTTTTTACAGAATTATGCGTTGCTGCTGTTTTTCTAACATTTTCTAACACCGCTGCAAATTACAGTCCATCTGAATGGGTGAACACGCACAAATTTACATGCGCGACTGCCCGAAACATAACAATTGGCTAACACTGCTGTCAATCAAACTCATCAAGAATTATGCAAAAACACATTACACATTTGTTAGTTATTTAAGATGTTATAATAGTTATCTAATTGTGTTAAAATAGATTAAACAATAATTATTTAACAAATATTATATGTGTATAATAAACTGGGGGGACCTTTCATCAGAGTGGGCGGGCCTGTGGCCGTCAGGCCCGTCCGCTGCCTACGCCCCTGATGCTAGTAATATGTATGCTGATAACTACTTAATAGCGAGAATTGGTCCCTTTGGTCCCTAGTTACCAAAATGTATTTATTTATTTTTATTTTAATACACTATTAATAGTGTAAATGTGTTAAATGTGTTTAGATAAAAAAAATATAATTGTATATATTAGGGGTGTAACGATACACGTATTCGTATTGAACCGTTCGGTGCGAGGGTTTCGGTTCGGTACGCATTACAAACCGAACGATTCGTTGGACTAATCCTATTACATTTGGAAAATAAAATAGTGTGTGAAATACAATGTTCTCAGTGCCACTACGCTCAACAAGGCAGCTCAAACGACAAAGAAAAACACACTACTCCAGTCAGGCATAGGCTGAACTAGCTCGTTCGTTGCATTATGGCTAGTTACTAGGGCTGGACAATAATTTAATATCAGTATATATGGCAATGTAATTTTTTTCAATAACTGTGATATGATTTTTAAACACATTTCCGATATTTCGGTACACATCAGTGTTTCCCATACATTGATTTATTTGTGGCATTTTACTTCATTGAATAAACATGAGCACTGTCTCCAACTGTCTTCAGAAAAGTTTTGATGGCATTTTCATTTTATCTGATAAAGCAGCATTCATGAGCGCAGCGCTGCTTTGTGTACAGCTGTTACCGGGGAAAACACTGTTACTACTGCTCCTGAAGCGCCTGCTGCTGGCAGAGAATGAGCCCGACTCCAGAAACATGTTTTTGTTGTTGCTCACTCTTTGTTTTTGTTTTCTGCAGCAACTCTGAGCACTTTTCATATTCTTTATCCTGGCTGAAGCACTTTTCTTTCAATCTATAAGAATAATCAGCCTATGTTATAGTTTAAAGTTAAATATATTAATATTATTAAGGTTGAGAGTCTTTTACATTTATTTGACTGTGATTTCACATTTTTTTGTTGGTATGAAGGCTAAATACAAAAAAAAGGTGAACATTAATTTATTTGTGCAGTTTTTTTCCCCCTAAAATATTATATAGTTTTATAGGAGGAGGTTTCATAGACTTGGCAAATTCATTTTTCAGAAGTTTGTAGGTACAGACATCTGTTGTGAGCATTCTTGGCAATTAAAATATTGTTCCTATCGATATCAGAATTATGAAAACAAGGAGATAAACACACTCTACAAACTATCCCGCAGCATTTAGGCAGGCATTTCCAACTGATTCAAACAGGGCAAAACACA
>NW_015540892.1:3005170-3005871 GCF_001515605.1 Sinocyclocheilus anshuiensis
GAAGAATGTAGCCTAACAGGCCTATGTTAATTGAAAATGCCAAATTAGATATAACTAAAGTGTATAAAATGATTTTATTCAGATATGTTATGTTTGTGATTGTGAAATTTGTTAATTTGTTATTTAAATTAATAGGCCTACAAATTAGGAAACGGGTGCAGTTAATCGCCGGCGTCAGTCACAAAAATATAAAAATATAAGTAAATAAATAATAATAAAAAAATAGGCTAATCTTTGTGAGGACGACTGGCAACAGCTGGTCTTAAATTCTTTAGACACCGCATACCAAACGACTTTGAACACCGACTGAAATCACTGACTGAGCTCAAATGACATTCATAATCGGCCTGGCAGTAGTGTTTCCCGGCTTCACAGAATGAGTCGGTTCGTGCGTGGAACTGAAAGTATTACCGTTACTTGCGGGCTGATGGACGGGCTCTCTCCCTCATCAGTGCGAGTTTTTAAAAGTCTTTTTTACAGAATTATGCATTGCTGCTGTTTTTCTACAATTTTTTAACTCTGCTGCAAATTACAGTCCAACTGAATGGGTGAACACGCACAAATTTACATGCGCGACATGCCCGAAACATCCTTCATAACAATTGGCTAACACTGCTGTCAATCAAACTCATCAAGAATTATGCAAAAACACATTTGATTTATTTTAGTTATTTAAGATGTTATAATAGTTATCTAATTGT
>NW_015540892.1:3005912-3007795 GCF_001515605.1 Sinocyclocheilus anshuiensis
AAAGTATGTTATAGACTTTTCATTAAGACCCTAAAGAATCATATCAACTTGTGGAAAATGGGCATACGATGACCTCTTTAAGGTCCAGTTCTCACTATTAACTGTGACTTTTGCCTCAGTAAACTCCTACTGCTTATTAATGATTAGTAAGATAGTTGTTAAGTTTACGTATTGGGTAGAATTAAAGATGTACAGGTGCATCTCAATAAATTAGAATGTCGTGGAAAAGTTCATTTATTTAACACATTTGATTTATTTTAGTTATTTGAGATGTTATAATGGTTCTCTAATTGTGTTAAAATAGATTAAACAATAATTATTTAACAAATATTATATGTGTATAATAAACTGGGGGGACCTTTCATCAGAGTGGGCGGGCCTGTGGCCGTCAGGCCCGTCCGCTGCCTACGCCCCTGATGCTAGTAATATGTATGCTGATAACTACTTAATAGCGAGAATTGGTCCCTATGTGAAAGTGTTACCAAAATGTATTTATTTATTTTTATTTTAATACACTATTAATAGTGTAAATGTGTTTGTGTATACAAGATAAAAAAAATATAATTGTATATATTAGGGGTGTAACGATACACGTATTCGTATTGAACCGTTCGGTGCGAGGGTTTCGGTTCGGTACGCATTACAAACCGAACGATTCGTTGGACTAATCCTATTACATTTGGAAAATAAAATAGTGTGTGAAATACAATGTTCTCAGTGCCACTACGCTCAACAAGGCAGCTCAAACGACAAAGAAAAACACACTACTCCAGTCAGGCATAGGCTGAACTAGCTCGTTCGTTGCATTATGGCTAGTTACTAGGGCTGGACAATAATTTAATATCAGTATATATGGCAATGTAATTTTTTTCAATAACTGTGATATGATTTTTAAACACATTTCCGATATTTCGGTACACATCAGTGTTTCCCATACATTGATTTATTTGTGGCATTTTACTTCATTGAATAAACATGAGCACTGTCTCCAACTGTCTTCAGAAAAGTTTTGATGGCATTTTCATTTTATCTGATAAAGCAGCATTCATGAGCGCAGCGCTGCTTTGTGTACAGCTGTTACCGGGGAAAACACTGTTACTACTGCTCCTGAAGCGCCTGCTGCTGGCAGAGAATGAGCCCGACTCCAGAAACATGTTTTTGTTGTTGCTCACTCTTTGTTTTTGTTTTCTGCAGCAACTCTGAGCACTTTTCATATTCTTTATCCTGGCTGAAGCACTTTTCTTTCAATCTATAAGAATAATCAGCCTATGTTATAGTTTAAAGTTAAATATATTAATATTATTAAGGTTGAGAGTCTTTTACATTTATTTGACTGTGATTTCACATTTTTTTGTTGGTATGAAGGCTAAATACAAAAAAAAGGTGAACATTAATTTATTTGTGCAGTTTTTTTCCCCCTAAAATATTATATAGTTTTATAGGAGGAGGTTTCATAGACTTGGCAAATTCATTTTTCAGAAGTTTGTAGGTACAGACATCTGTTGTGAGCATTCTTGGCAATTAAAATATTGTTCCTATCGATATCAGAATTATGAAAACAAGGAGATAAACACACTCTACAAACTAATCCCCGCAGCATTTAGGCAGGCATTTCCAACTGATTCAAACAGGGCAAAACAAATCCCCGTAACAAATCATGATTAAAAAAATTGTAAAAATCAAGGAAATTTCTCTGGCATTTCTTTCTTTTTGCTGTTTTGAAAACTTACCGAACCGTGACACCACTGTATCGTATCGAACCGAACTGTGAATTTTGTGAACTGTTACACCCCTAATATAAATATATATATATATATATATATATATACACACAGTGGTGTGAAAAAGTGTTGGCCCCCTTCCTGATTTCTTATTTTTTTGCA
>NW_015540892.1:3007938-3009885 GCF_001515605.1 Sinocyclocheilus anshuiensis
ATAACGGTAACATAACACGCTGATCGTGGGCTGCTTCTAAATGAACATTTATTTAATTTATAAAACAAAATATCTTCTTTTGCCATATTAGCCTACTCAATAGCATTAACACAGGCTTTACTCCTTTCAAACTTTATCTGGAATGTCACCCCGTCACTATAGGAAAAGCAAAATATGTTTGCTGCGTAAATCAGACGGACTTACTGAAAATGCTAATTCATTCTCTGCCAGCAGGAGGTGCTTTAAAGTGGGAGAAACAGAGGTTCCCAGTAACGGCTGTACACAAAGCAGCGCCGAGCTCACAAACGCTGCTTTATCAGGCATATAACATGCAAGATGAAATGAAAATGACATCGAAAATTTTCTAAAGATTTTCTTCCTTCAGAAATACAGTGATATAAAAACACCCGCACCTCGTTTAGATTTTTAAACGTGCAGTACGTGCTCATGTTTATTCAACGAAGCCTTTTGGAAAATCCGTCAGTTTTGATATTGTGGCGAGCGCCACAAATAAATACATATATGGGAAACACATTCCACAGCACAACCACCTGAACCCGACTTTACTTTAACTTCACCTTAACTTTAACTGCCACCTGGTAGGCCCTTATTGCCCATAATCTCTGCACCCCACATAACGACACCCCTGAGGATTTCCATGTTCTTTTGACAGATGGGAGAATTAAAAAAAATCAAATTCCAATCATATTCAAAATATTTTTAATATCAATGTTTGAACTGCTGATAATTTTAATATCAATGTTTGAACTGCAAAAGCAACACATTCAGTTACACTGTAATCCTTTATAAATGTTAGTACTGTTTTAAATGTGTGTTCTTAGAGTGTAAGGTCCTTCCACATATTTGAAAAATGCAATTCAACACATGCTCTTGCATGATTTATCTACAGGATTACTGATATTAATCAACATATATGGTGTATGTTGCTCAAATTTTTTAAATGCAGTCCAATATTATGATCTCAGTTTAATCAGTGCTGAAATCATAAAGAGAGGATATTTGGTGGTACTTGGATGTTCTGATTTTAACAAACATGGTACTTGGCTTGAAATGTTTGAGAAACATTGAATTACCTTATAAACTGTGCAGTTTTTTTTTTGTTTTGTTTAAATGAGTAACATCTGATGCTATAAATGGTGTTGCTGCTTGTCTTTCTATGACATCAAATTCATTACACAGGTTTATTTCAGTTTACCGTACATCACACATTTAGAGTTTAGATTTACGCAGCTCACGCAAACAATCAAGAGGGAATCTTGCAACAGTTCTGAAGTGATTTTCACACTCACTCACACACATGCACACACACACACACACGCACAAGTGTTACTAGACTTCTAGACTTCTGGCCTGCCAAAATGAGAAGGCACCAATACTGCTTGAGTGCTCTGCAAAAACAAGCCATGTCTAACTCTGTGTGTGTGTGTGTGTGTGTGTGTGTTCAGTGTATGTAGTCTTCATAAGCAAAAGGGGAGTGAAATGTGTGAACTCGTTGGGAGGTCTGTGTCCTTTGGCAAACATAGATCAACTGGAGACCAGCTGAGAGGAGCTGGCTGCAGACTTGTGGACCACCGTAAATGTGCTTAGAAACAATCCACCCTCATTTCACTGTCTTAATGTCTGTACTGTATGTGAAGAAAAGCAGAATAAATTGTTTAATTAGGGAACATTTATCTAGATTAACATGCTTTTATATGCCTTCGAATGTAGACCCAGAGAACAACCGTGCAAATGGTGCATTTCATTGCATGTTAATAAATGTTTTATGAACAATGGATTAAATATGGATTCTGCCTGAGGTTTGTCTGTGAAATCTGCCGTCAGTGGAAGGCAAAAACAACACTACCTGACCAGTGGTGTCAATCGATCGTGAAGTGATTTGTGTAAAGCTGGATTGATGGCAGGAGATGTTAATGAGGGAGGGAG
>NW_015540892.1:3010014-3016813 GCF_001515605.1 Sinocyclocheilus anshuiensis
TAGAGGAGAAACAATAATGTACAGTATGTGGAAAATAATGTGTTTTTTTAACCTTAAACCGCATAAACACATTTCATTACACCAAATACACAAAATAATGTTCATTTTAGCAGCATCATATGACCCCTTTAATGTTCACCAGATGTTCAATGCCATCTGTTTGTAACATTTATCCGGAGTGCCATATTTAACCTGTGATCTCCATCATGAAGTAGGATATTGTCCTTTAATGTTCACAGGATGTTCAATGCCATCTGTTTGTAACATATATCCGGAGTGCCATATTTAACCTGTGACCTCCATCATGAAGTAGGATATTGTCCTTTAATGATCAGCGGATGTGTTTTGTAATATATCATGTCACACCACAATTAACATGAGTCATGTTTGAACTCCATAGCGTACTTGTTTAAATAGAGCAGGCCATTTATGTGGAAAATCAGAAAAGAGCGGATAAATGAGAAAATAATACAATAAAAAACTCAGATTATAATAATCTCTCTCTCGCTATCTCTCTCACTAACACACATGCACACACACACACACACGCACAAGTGTTACTAGACTTCTAGACTTCTGGCCTGCCAAAATGAGAAGGCACCAATACTGCTTGAGTGCTCTGCAAAAACAAGCCATGTCTAACTCTGTGTGTGTGTGTGTGTGTGTGTGTGTTCAGTGTATGTAGTCTTCATAAGCAAAAGGGGAGTGAAATGTGTGAACTCGTTGGGAGGTCTGTGTCCTTTGGCAAACATAGATCAACTGGAGACCAGCTGAGAGGAGCTGGCTGCAGACTTGTGGACCACCGTAAATGTGCTTAGAAACAATCCACCCTCATTTCACTGTCTTAATGTCTGTACTGTATGTGAAGAAAAGCAGAATAAATTGTTTAATTAGGGAACATTTATCTAGATTAACATGCTTTTATATGCCTTCGAATGTAGACCCAGAGAACAACCGTGCAAATGGTGCATTTCATTGCATGTTAATAAATGTTTTATGAACAATGGATTAAATATGGATTCTGCCTGAGGTTTGTCTGTGAAATCTGCCGTCAGTGGAAGGCAAAAACAACACTACCTGACCAGTGGTGTCAATCGATCGTGAAGTGATTTGTGTAAAGCTGGATTGATGGCAGGAGATGTTAATGAGGGAGGGAGGGAGGGAGTGAGGGAGCAGGACAGGGTGTTGCTGACAGAGTGCAGTATGCTAATGAACTGTGGCCTGTTGCCCTGTCACTCCCTCAGGGATGCTACACACAACTGCCTTGCTCATTTACATATCGTAATTGTGTAAATATAACTGAACACATATTTGTTTAACTGTGCTTTTGTGTCTTGGTATCAGTTGGCTAATTGGTATCAGTTAGAGTTTTGTGGCATTTTTTTATGTGCGTGTTAGTATTATGGATGTGATATTCTTATTTTTGTCAAATTCTTACATTTGAATCTATATATTCAATTTGAATAAAGTTGTAGGCTGTTACCAATCAAATGAAATCAGTATCCACAAAATCCATTTTTGCACTGCAGAGGGGGCTCAGACTGCATATAAAGCAGCATTTAGATGTATTTACACTGCAGTTGCATCAATGATGCTATGAGATTAATGTTTTAAAAATAATATTTTGAATACTGAAATTATTTTTTAAAACTGAATGTATCTAGTGAGTCAATTAGTGATTTATTAAACTCATTATGTATTCAATGGCTGATTCATTCAGGAATGTCTTCAAGCCCTTTGAAATGTCCTACCATAACTTCTTGTTTCAGTAGGAAAATGTCAACAAAAAAGAAAACTGATCTAGTTAGTTATTTTTGCTAAGGCAACCATCACTACTGTAGCTTGTATTGACTTGCAAAACCTTTACCTCTAAGTATTGAACGTTGACAACTTATTGCACACAAATTGCGCTACAGACATGAATGGTACCTCAGATGGCTTTGCATGTGGTGGAGAGTGGTGCTATTACACTACTACTCTAAGTGATCAAATTTTCACCTATAGTAGACAACAAAATGGTTGAAGAAAATTACAAAGAGAACAGCATATGAATGAGAGTTAAAAGTGGGTTATTTGCAGTTGCAAGGTGGTTACTTACAAGTGAAAAGTAATGTGCTACCAGCAATGAAACTTATGAAACTTTAGCGGCCACATTAAAGTGGTTTTTAATATTGATAATAATACAAAATGTTTCTTGAGCACCAAATCAGCATATTAGAATGATTTCTGAAAGATCATATGACACTGAAAGTAATGGCTGAAAATTCAGCTTTGCCATGAGCATGTGTATGTGTGTGTTCCCTAGTGAAAAATAAATATACCAAAATGTATTTGAAATACACTTATTTAAAGTGAAGGATACAACAAATACTTTTGCATATTTATGTACTTAATAAAATACCCTGCATTTGTACTTTTAGGGCCAGTTTTACTAACAGCTTGCGCCAGCGCAAACCGTCTTTTGTCATTAAAATTGTACTGTCAGGTTTTACTAAAGACATGCAGTGACGAATTAGCACTGAAAAGGTGTGGACAGTTATTTTTGCGCCTGACCTTATTGAATATGCATTTGTAGGAGTTTCCCTTTCAGACGGAAAAGTTGTGGGAGGAGAGTATTCAAATGAATCACGCAGCGCGTTTTACTAACGTTTGCGCTCGTCAAATTACTGGCTGTAACGGGGCTGACGAGACGTGAGACGTGTGGATCCATCTGCAGGCTTTATTAAAGAGACGTGGTAAACAGGCAGGGTCAAACAATGGCAAACAGGAATATGGCGGGCAAAACACAAGAATAGTCCCAGGGCTAGCGTAGGTCACCGATCGGCAGACAGAATCACAGGGGCGAGACGAGAGGGAAAAATCCAGAAAAACAGGCAAAGATCAGAAACCGCGAAAACAGGCAAGGCAAGGCAAGGCAAAAACAAGGAAAACTCAGAGACTCGGAATGGGGTACGGGCTAAACAATACTCAGCAGAGAAAGGTGGTTAGAGTGGGTGTTATATAGCGAGTGAGGTGATTAGAAACAGCTGTGTGCAATGAGTGCAATCAGTGCAGTGTGCAAATCGTGCAAAGAATGATGGGATATGTAGTCCGGGGTGCTATGCAACAGTTTGTGTAGTGCGAGAGTCAATATAATGGAAAGGGTGACCTCTGGTGGTGAATAAACGGAAGTCCATGGACCGAATTCGTGACACTGGCATTTGCGCCATTATTTAATGCCCCAAAAAAAGCATGTCTTAAACAATTTTGCGCTTGAAATGGCTGCAATTATTGTTTCTAGGAGGAGGCACTGCAGAGAACAGAGAGCGCGTGGTAGAAGGGAGAGGATTAATTTATTTTGAATGCCAGAAGAACACATTATCTGAATATATCGTTTGCCAAGCCATGTTATTTTTAATTTGCTTCAAGAAATAAAAGACTACTTTGAACCCTCAACTTGGAGTCATACAATACCGGGTCTATCAAAACTTCTTGCAATCCTTCATTTTTTTGCCTCTGGCTCTTTTCAACATACTGTGGCGTCTTTATTTCTTTATTCTTTATTTGCGACTACACTAATTTGTGCTGCGCTTGGTATATTGCGTTGGTCGATATGTAAATGAGATGTTGCGTCTGTGTTCTTTAATTTGCGCATTGTTAGTAAATCACCCGCAGAAATGTCCACACCCATCGGCGCTCTTTTGGAATTGCGCTCTATCGCTAATTTTCCCCATTTAGTAAAACTGGCCCTTACAGTTTGAAAAAAGGTTTTGAAATAAAATAAAATAAAATAAAATAATCCATTCAGGTTTATACAACAACAGCACTCTAATAGTCTGTAGAAAAAGATCATGTATCAGCTTAATACAAACTGTCGACAGCATATCTAATCACCCGCAGAAATTTCCACGCCCATCAGCGCTGTTTTGGAATTGCGCTCTTGTGCTAATTTGCCCTGTTTAGTAAAACTGGCCCTCAGTATATTAAACTGGTATACTTAAAGTTTGCTAAATTGGAACAACTAATTTTGTACATAATGCACTTTTATTGTGCGGAAGTAGTGCTGAAGTCCAACTAAGGATATACTGAAGTGTATTTGATTGTGCAAAAGATTGACTACTGCAAGTATACTTTAGGTACACTTTAAATATCTTGCATTTAAAATCAGATATCCTCATCAATAGTGACATTAAAAGACATTTTAGGCTTAATATTAAGAAATGTGCATTGTGCATTACTCCAAATCTAACCGATTTTCAACACAACTCAATGAACATCACTGAATTAAATCCCTAAAATGTCAGTATAATGTAGAATGAATGTTTCTTTTTATGTCTGGCAATGCAGAATTGTGGGATGGTGTCGGTGCACGTGAGAAGGAGAGAGAATAAATGAACGTGTGTGTGTGTGTGTGTGTGTGTCTAGTCAGTTGTACTAGCCCAGTGATTGCAGCGAGCACGATCTCTGCTCATTCACATTCACACCCTGTCCTCTCTGTCTCACATACACACACACACACAGCCTCTGAATGGATGGAAACTTGGTTGTCATAATAACCGCATCTCAAACCTAGTCTTTTTGAAGCTGTGCGGAGCACTGTAAAGACCGTGTGTTGTACTACAGAGCGAGAGATACAGGGCAACAGAGAGGAGGGGGAGAGAGGGAGGGATTGAGACTGAAAGAGAGAGAACAGTTGCGAGAGAGAGAGATGTGAGAGGGAGGGACGCAGATTGCGAGAGAGCAGAGGAGACTGTGAAAGGCAGCGAGAGGAGAGGAAAGGAGAGCACAGGAAGTGCCACACCAGTCCTTTGGATCTTGGTGAGTTGGGACAGATTTGCCATATGTCCTGGAGGAATAGCGTTGCATATGTAATTAGACTGAATGTAAGGTTTGAATATAAATGTGGTAGATGTATTGTCAATATGAAAGTATCCTTTGTGTGTTTGGGTACCTGTAGGCATTTTGATTTTGGGTGTGGGCTTTTTGTGTGCATCCTCCTCTAACCATTTTGTGTGTGTGTGTGTAGAGCTGCTCTCGCCGGCTGAGTCTGGCTCCTCCCCGGCTGTCCAGGAGCTCATGACACGGTTGGGCTTCCTGCTGGGAGACGCCATCCCCACCTCATCACAAACAAACATGGAGGAGAAACAGGTAAGCATGAACCCTACAGGTCTAAACACCCAAACTCTGACAGACATGCAATCTGATACACAAACAACCTGCCTGCTGCATCATGTCACTGATGATTGCAAGATTAGGACGATAAAATCCTTAGAAACAGGAAACGGCTTCTGAATTTTCAGTCAGGTTACACCCAATCAGCCTTAGATACCAGAGGTCATTTATCAGAGAGATCGATTACACTGCTGGAGCTGTTCTGCCCTCAGAATCACACTTCCACTCCAGACACACTACTGGAAGAGCTTGGTTTTAGATTCCACTTTTTAAAAAAGTTGTTCACACTCTTCACTGCTGGCAAGATTGGCTTTTAATAACACTTTGCAGTAGAAGCACAGTTTTTTTGTTTTTGTTTTTTAATTGGTGCTACATGATTAGAGAAAACGGGCTGTCAAAAAGGTAGGCAAACTTCAACACCCATAATGCACTACAAAAATGTGGAAGTACAATTTGTAATTTTCACAAAAGCTTTCAAAATCCACTGGATGACATGTTTTGCTTTAGTTGACAAGCATTTGAGTACAGGTGACATGGAAAAAGAGTTCACGATGACATTGTAAGTGATTTCCCAGATGAAAGAAGCTTTATTTTAAATTATTTATTTAAATTGTATTAATTTATGTATTTATTTACTTGTGTGTGACAGGTTAGATTTGTGCTTTGTTGTGTCAGTGTATAGCTGTAATGTACTATTTCCTGATTACTAAACTCTGGCTTTGATTTTCATTCCGTGTCTTTTTCTATTTGTTTCTAATGTTCAAAGATATTTGTGTTGGTTTGTCCACATCATCATAAAGTAGATACATCATACAGAGGTTTTGAGGCGTTTATCTGGGATCTAAGTCGCTCTTAAGTGGCTTATGTAGCATTTTTATGGATTGCCGCACACAAAGCTACTAGTTGCTGAATTCATCCACAAACATGATTCATCAGTCGTGTATTATCACAAATGAGAAGCTGCTTTCTGATTGGTCAGTTTCTGATTTTCCCTTCTGGCTTTTCAAACGCAACGCATTAAGTATGAATGCTGGTTTCTGCATGTTTGCTGCCTTGTACGTGCACAGCCGCTTTATAAGGGTAGAAACCATCTTGATGTGGAGAAGCACCCTAGAGATGTTGCTGCCGGTGAGCAATGCAGTTTCTCCGGGGGAAAACGAATGATGCAGGTGGAGCAACAGTGTCCCTCATATGCACGCTCATCTAACGCTATTGCAGCACTGAGGAAATTATTGAACAGGTGCATGAAGCTCTACCTGAAAGCTTGAGCTCTGCTTTAATCTGATGTGTGTTTGTGTGTGTGTGTGGAGAGATGAGAATCTTTCATTGGTGAGCGGCTGGCAGGCAACAGTTCTCTGGGGACCAGGGCTCCGGTACACTGATTCCCCTCACACACACACACACACACACACACGCACACCATCACTCTCCCTGACCTATATATAGAGTGCGGAGAGAGGTAAGAGAAGAGGACAGAGTAGTATCGTCTCGGTTACGTATGGTAACCCTCGTTCCCTGAAGGAGGGAACGGAGACGTCACGTCGGATGACTGACGAAATTGGGATCTCGCTTAAGAGAGACCAATCTACTTCGAGTGTAAACTAAACGAGCCAATGCACATTGGCATGCGATTATTGCATCCAGCTGC
>NW_015540892.1:3017401-3019577 GCF_001515605.1 Sinocyclocheilus anshuiensis
GCCGAATCTTCCTCTCCAGAAAGCTCTGGCTCACCCTCCGATGCAGCAATCGACATCTGGTCGTTGGGAGGAGTGCCAAAGGATACGGCTGGTACGCTCCTTGTAGAGGGCCCAGCACGTTCCATTGGCAGCTCAACTGGCTGCGGAGTGCCTCAGACCGCCCCCGCTACTGCCTGAAGTAGCCCCCCCTGGCTGCTGCCAAGAGGAGAACTAGATCAAGGCAGAGGCAACAGAACTCCGCCCCTTGAGGTTTGATGTACTTTGTACAGTATTAAAATAAAAGTCAAACAGAAATCTTAAGTCTGTTGGTTTATGCTCTGTAAGCACTTCTTTCAGATATGCAGCAGGTAGATTACCCATAATTTCTCACACACCAGCATTATGCTAGTTCTTTGGGTAAATCTGCATTCAGCTCTTTTAAAGCATTAGTTCTCAGCTTGGGCCAGCCCTCAGCAAAACTTCCAATGGATGATGCCAAAGTATTTAAATTAATACATTAATAAAAAATTTTACTCTATAACTGAATAAAAGTGCTAAAACAAAAATATTAGATGTAGTAGCTAAAACATTTATTGAAGAACATACAGTTCTTGAAACTTCTGGAGTCACAAATTTAATCATGGTTTATTATTTAATATATAAATACTAGCTTGCAACTTTGTCATAATTACAGCAGAAATACCAAACATATCTTGGCTTATATTGGCTTTTGAATATTGTGTTGGGGAATGGGGGACCTTTGGGTCAAAAAGTTTGAGAACCACAGTTTTAAAGTCAACATGAAACTGTTTGCACCCTATTTTATTTCTTTAATGTGATGTATTTCTGAAGAAAATTTAGAATTGGACTTAATTTTTCCCATTTTGACTTGATTCAGTTGTGGACAGATCACAGATGGATTTTTTACAATAAGACCAGCATTAAGAAACATTTAGGTCTCAAAGCCTTAAACCTTTAATCCAACAGTTGTTTTTCAGATTGCAGTCAGATTTACTCTTTATCCCTAACTAAAGTATTGCCAGTGTAAACACTGGTAAAATGCGGATGTACGTTTGTCTGTGTGTTGGTTACTGTCGCCATTGCAGGGTTGAATCTGGTTCTAAAAGCATCTTATTGGTTGCTTATATTGGAACAAAAGCAGACTGGAGGGCTTGGAGTATTTTTGGCCTTGCCCTTGTATGGACATAAGAGCTGAGTTTAACAGTTTCCATCTATCACTTTATCTCCTCGCTCCCTTTTTGCTTTTCCTCCCCTGTCTTTTTTTCCCTTTATGCAATGTTTGTTTATTTATTTATTTCTTATGATTCTTTGCTTCATTCCTGTCTCTCTCTCTCTCTCTCTCTCTCTCTCTCACTCTCTCACTCTGTAGTGTATAGTGTCCAGTCAAGGCGCGAGTCCCTGCTCCACTCTGACCAGCAGTACGGCATCTCCCAGCGCCGAGAGCCCCTGTTCCACCTTACCGGAGACCTCCTCCAACAGCAGGGCTCCTGTCATCTTCTCCAGCACCTGCTCCACTGCCACCTCCACCATTATCAGCACACCCAGCTCCACCCTGGAGAGTAAGGACAGCGGGATCATAGGTAACATCTACCTCCCTGCAAAGTCCTCCTTTGTCTCAAAGTCCACTTTTATTTGCTACCATTTTTCCATGGTATTAAAACAGTTGCTTATAGCATATAGGCTCAATACAAACTTTTTGTCGATAATTTCAGAGTTAAGGCTCTTTCACATTGAACACAAAACAAAAAGAGAAACAACTCACTGATGAATGGTCTATTCAAGCCAAGCGTGAAAGCATATCTGTCGGGCTGAATTAAAAGCTGGTCCGCCATCCAGCTGTCAGAAGCACAAGAGAAAATGTTCAGTACATTGTTTCATTTTTCATTTTTATTGCTGAAATTACAGAAATGACATTTAACTAAATCCAAGTCATTTGTGTTTTTTGTTTGGTAGAATTTAATCACCGAAGTTCAGCAGGAAGAATGCTGGCATAAAAGGGAAGATAAAGTCCATGAAGTGTTGTTGTATTTTTCATCTTTTGACAGAAATATGTTTTGTTTAATAAAAAGGTATTTGTTTCAAAAGTGTGCTTTTTGTGGAATACTTTTTGCAAACAGCTTGCTAATCATGCCTTATGATTTATTCAAAAGGTTTGTGAGCTCCAAACATTTTATTT
>NW_015540892.1:3019697-3025474 GCF_001515605.1 Sinocyclocheilus anshuiensis
TGGGGGGGGGGGGGGGGGGGGGGGGGGGGTTAGTGCAAAGACAGCACAACACTTCTGTCTCCAATGCCTGTTTTAAACCTGGCGATTAAAGGGATACTTCACCAAAAAATTTAAATTATTTCATCATTTGCTCATCCTTATGCCATCCCAGATATATGACTTTATAAACGGAAACAAACTTTTTTTAGAAAAATAATAGATCCTTAGTCCTTATAATGGAAGTGCACAAGAACTCCGAAGTTGACACTTCAAAAACCACATAAAGTGAACATGACAATAATCCATACAACCCTAATTGAATATTTTTCTCAAAATCGTTGTTTGTGTTCACTGGACGAAAGAAAGTGTATACATCTGGGATGGCATGAGCGTTAATAAATGGTAAGAGAATTTTCAATTTTGAGTTTCCCTTTTTTAATTGGTGCTACATGAATGCATTCTTTGAATACTTTGAATGCATTAACGTTATGTATAGTTGCAGCTACTCCATAACCTCAAATCTTATTGTTTGGTATGTTTTCATTGCCAATTGTCATAATTGTCAAAAAGTACAGTAAATGTTCATCTCCAGTCTAAATGACGCCATAAAACTGCTGAATTGTGATTGGTTTGTTTACATAGTTTAGTGCGTAGATTACTTGAGGAGTTAATTCTGTTTATTAATAGTAAATGTCAGAGTTCTTTACTTCTTTTATAAGGAAAGGAAAAGACATGACGTGTGGCCAAGTATGGTGTTCCATACTTGTAATTTGTGCTCTGCATTTAACCCATCCAAGTGCACACACACAGCAGTGAGTAGTGAACAAACTCGCGCACACACACACCGTGAACACACACCCGGAGCAGTGGGCAGCCAATGCTGCGGCGCCCGGGGAGCATTTGGGTGTTCAGTGCCTTGCTCTAGGGTCTCACCTCAGTCGTGGTATTGAGGGTGGAGAAAGTGCTGAGCGCACTGCCCCCACTGACAATCCTTGCCGGACCTGAGACTCGAACCCGCGACCTTCAGGTTACAAGTCCAACTCTATCCATTAGGCCACGACTGGTCCACTTATAAGGGGTCAGTTTCACTCCCCCATGCTCCTTCTGCTTTTCTTCTGTTTCTCAGTGCTGTTTATGAGTTTTTGGCATCTCTAACATGTTACAGCACATTTAGAGATGCTGACAGAGGTGTGTATGTTTATGCACGACTAACTTTTCCGCACCACCAAAAAACAGCACCAGGACCGTGAGGAAGACAGGAAGCGAGCACTAGACTTCCTGAGACCGACTTATCAAAGCTGTTTATTGTTTAACTTTCTTGAAGTGTTTTTGTTGGCCTGTGCTGTTAATGCTCATGAGTCTGAGATACGCTCTATCAAAACTGGGACAGCGTTGTGTCTTTATTTCAGGTCTGCCGGAGGTTTCTTGAAGTAGGACATCAGTAGGTTTTTCTAAAGCCCAAAATAGTGTTTTTCTATTTGGTTGCAGCAAAGAAAGGTCAAAGACAGCTGCATTAAAGCAAAATGTCTGACAGCAATTACCTGAACGAGTTCTATTTTATGTCTTGACACTCTAAGATCATTGTTTGTTGACCATCTCTCCAAAACTGCCTTTGATGGTTAATTCCTGTTTTCTTTTCCGTGATGTTCTGGCTTGACCTTCTATGGCGTTCTCTCCTCTTGTGTCCTTCCCATTAATATCTGGCCCCTCCCCCCATAACTCATTCACCTTCGTCTCTCTCTTTCTCTCCATCCTGCAGCAACAGTCACCAGTTCCAGTGAGAATGAAGAACGCTGTGGCTCTAGTCTGGAGTGGGCGAAAGATGGCGGTGCGGGTGTAAGGGGCGAGAGCGGGCGTAGCGCTCATCCTCCCTCTACTCCCATCACCCCAGAGGAGCCTGCAGTGTCTGGTGAAGCTCAGGTGAGGACAAGCACCACAGGAGGGGCAGCAGCCGTCATGACATCACCTGTGGATGGACCAATCACGTACCACAGCACTTCTTTGGTTATGCCACGGCCAAATTCTGTGGCAGGTGAGTAATGAATCATCACATGCTGTATTATTTATCACTGTATTATAGAATTTGGATGAGGAGTTTAGTACCTTAGTGTTTTTGCACCATTGTCCATTCCACCCCTGCTGAATCTGTGGCACAATGCTACAATAAGTTGTATTTCACCCAAGATGTGAGCTTGCGATCTGAATTGAATGTGATTAGATAAAAATGCTGTGTACAGCAAAATAATATGAAGACAGTATTTCTTTCTGCTGCTTTGTCTTTGCTGGATTAACAAACGAGTAACTCTTAGTAGTCTTTTTGTAATGAATTACTCAGAAACACTTTTAAACTAAAAAGTTTCTATTTGAATAAACTGACTGAATCAGTCACTTAGTGAACCGCTAAAATGTTACTGCATTAAACCCTAAAAATGCATTCTTTTAAAAGAATGTTAGCAAAATACTATTATTTTGTATATGTACTTTGGAAAAGAAACTTTTCAAAACTTTGGGCATGGGTAACTTTTTTATGTTTTAAAGTCCTTTTGATCACCAAGGCTGCATTCATTTGATCAGAAACACAGTGAAAGCAGTAATATTGCGAAAATTACAATTTAAAATAACAGTTTTCAGTAATAGTTTATTTTACAGTGTCCTTGTTACACATGTTACATGTACTTACTATTATAATAACAAAAAAATTGTGCATAATTACATGCAAGTAACCCTAAGCCAAACCCTAATCCTAACCATATAGTAAGTACATGTAGTTAATTAATATTACACTGTACTTAAATTTATAACTATATGCTTTATGTTACCAGCTGGGTTACACTTTATTTCAAGGATGTATTAGTTAACATTAGTTAATGCATTAGTTAACATTAACTAACAATGAACAACGCATCTGTTCATCATTACTTAATCTTTGTTAACGTTAACTTGCGCATATACTAATATGTTAGTTAATGCATTGTTTCCAATTTAGATTTAGGTTCACCAATAACCCAAAATCAGTCCCCAAATGGTGAATTAGTATTGTTCATCCTTTGTGTGTTAGCTGCTACATAAACTTATGTACAGGTGCATCTCAAAAAATTAGAATATCGTGAAAAAGTTCCTTTTTTTGTAACTTATTTCAAAAAGTGAAACTTTCAAATATTCTAGATTCATTACATGTAAATTTAAACATTTCAAAAGTTCTTTGTTTTAATTTTGATGATTAGAGCTTACAGCTCATGAAAGTCAAAAATCCAGTATCTCACAATATTAGAATATTTCCTAAGATCAATAAAAAAAAGGATTTGCAAAATAGAAAAGTTCAAGTTCTTTAAAGTATGTTCATTTATGCACTCAATACTTGGTCGGGGCTCCTTAAGCACAAATGACAGCATCAGCGAGGTGTGGCATGAAGCGATCAGCCTGTGGCACTGCTGAGGCACTACTGTTTCGACTGTTTCTCATCTTTCTCTTGAAAATATCCCATAGATTCCATATGGGATTCAGGTCAGGCATGTTGGCTGGCCAATCAAGCACAATATTTTGAGATGCTGGATTTTTGACTTTCATGAGCTGTAAGCTGTAATCATCAAAATTAAAACAAAAAATATTTTGAAATGTTTTACTTTACATGTAATGAATCTAGAATATATGAAAGTTACATTTTTGAAATAAGTTATGAAAAAAAAAAACTTTTTCACTATATTCTAATTTTTTGAGATGCTCCTGTATATATGTGTAGTATAAATTAGCATTACAAAACATTAAATAAAGCTATTTACAGGCATGGTTCATTGTTGGTTCATGTTAACTAATACATTAACCAACATTAACTAATTAAGCTGTTAATGTGAAGAAATGCATTAGTATATGTGTAAGTTAACATAAAAAAAAAAAAAAGTAATCCTGAACAGTGGCTTTGTTCATTGTTAGTTCATGATAACTAATGCATTAACTAACACATTAGTATATGCATAAGTTAACATTTAACAATGATTAGGTAATGCTGAACATATGCGTTGTTCGTTGTTAGTTCATGTTAACTAATGCATTGACTAACGTTAACTAATACAAACTTATTATAAAGTGGCACCCATTTTTTTCAGGATTCTTTGATGAATACAAAGATCAATGAACAGCATTTTTTGGAAATAGTTTTTTTTGTGATAATGTAACTTTTGATCAGTTGAATGCAATTAATGTAATTCTTGCTGAATAAAAGTGTTATTTCTTTGAAGAAAAACCTTACTGACCTCAAATTTTTGAATGGTATATTTGCGCCTTCAAGCTAGCTAGTATAAAGGTTTGCAGCTGTTTGTCTGTGTTTGTGTATGTTTGTGTGTGTGTGTGTGTGTGTGTGTGTGTGTGTTTGTTTCTTGTTTCCTAAACATGGTAGCATGTCCTGGAAGGGAAAAGTTCAGTGCACTATATCGCCTGGCTGCCTCTCCTCCTGCGGCTTGTGGAAAGCTCTGCAAGCGGGTGGCTTTGATTTCCTCTTGCTGTAAAGCTAAATAGGGAAATTGCTGTCAGATATACAGAATGACTCCAACAAAGCAAAATGTCTTGCCAAGTGCCTGTCTGTGGTGATCTTTGTCCTACAGAGCGGTGAAAAAGGAAGCTAATGTATTTATAACTGTGCAGCTTCAAAGGGCTGGATCATGATTTCACATTTGAGTCCCTTCACAAACGAATGCAACGTGACAAATGACAGTCATCATCCCTGTGTTTATGCCCGTCTGCAGAGATTATGGGTTTCAAGAAGATTAGATTATGGGACAGGATAGGAGATTGTACGGGGATGAGGGGAATGGGAGGGGTGTACTGTGGTGGGCAATGAAAAAGATGAATGAAATGAGCCATTGATGGATTGAATGAATAAATAGAAGAATTATGATTGGTTAATACACTCTCAGAAAAAAAGGTACAACTGGGGTGGTAACCTTTTAAAAGGTACACCCAAAAGGGTGCATATTGGTACTTTAGAGGTATATGTTAGTACTCAAAATCTATATATTAGTACCAATATGGTACCGCCCTAGTGACTGGGTGTACAAGTCCAAATTGATTTTCTGAATCCAAATATTCTGAATATTAAACCTTTTCCTTGCTGGTTGTCATTGGACAAGTATATTAAGTCATATTTTTATGTAATGGATGCTTTCCTTTTTTTTTTCTTTTTTTTTCTTGCCTGAGGAAGTAATAAGTAGAAAAGCTTCCCTCACTCTCTCATATACTTATTTTGTGTGTTTTTCCATCTCTAAACTCTGCGTGTGTGTGTGAATATATTGGGGTGGGTGGGGGTGTTGGGTACACGTGTTCCTCCACACACAGCAGCAGATTGTGTTTGTTCTTCACAGAGATCACAGAGGTGGCATGTAATCTCTCCGCTGTCTGTGAGCCAAACACAACCCTAAATGACTCTCTTTCTCTCATTCTGTCTCTCTCCCTGCAGCCACTAGCAGTACTAAACTGGAGGAGCTACGGTATCTGGATGAACAGAGGAACGCTCCCCAGCACTCCTCCATGCGTTTACAGTGGCATGGAGCTCATACAGGGGGTCGCAGTCAAGAAACTAAAGGTGCTGACTAACCTCTACAACTTGCCAAATTAAATGCAAACACTACAGTAACTTTTATTAATACATTTACCCTGAGAAGACTTCATGAAGCAGCATCTAACCTCATATATAAGGGACATTTATAAAGAAAAAATAGGGTGTTTGGGCTTCATTTTATGTAGGGCTGCACGATAAATCGCATGCGATATTTAATGCGCATCTTGTCAGAAAGCCGGTTCTGTAA
>NW_015540892.1:3032960-3050017 GCF_001515605.1 Sinocyclocheilus anshuiensis
AGCTGGTTCTGTAATCAGCGGTAAATCTCCATCACCTGCGGGCTTTCACATTGAGCAGCATTAACTACACAGAGCCGTCGTTCACTGAAGAGCTGCTCAAAAAAATCGCGCGAATATGAACGTGGTTTTGCGCAGCTCGTCAGTGAACAACGGCTCTGTGTAGTTAATGCTGCTCAATGTGAAAGCACGCAGGTGATGGAGATTTACCGCTGATTACAGAACCGGGTTTACTGATAAGATGCGCGTTAAATATCGCATGCGATTTATCGTGCAGCCCTAATTTTATGTTTTCAATTCAAGCTATTCAAGGCTTTATGATTTAAAATATGTCCTGCATTGATTTGCCTGTTTGAGTTACCCCATGATTTACTCACCCTCAAGTCATCCTAATGTAGGTGTGTATGACTTTCTTCGTTAAGACGAATACAATCAGAGTTATATTAAAATATGTTCTGGCTCTTCCAAGCTTTATAATGGCAGTGAATAGTGGTCAAGATTTTGAAGCAAAATGAAGTGCATAAATCTGTCATAAAAAGTACTCCACACAGCGCCAGGCGTAAATCATGGGCGTAATTTTCTTTTTTTGGGTGAACTATCCCTTTAACACCTGTTTTGTTTGAATCCTGCAGGTCGTCTCACGCCCTACAAACCAGTGGACATCATGCTCAAACCCCTGCTGTTTGAGGTGCCCAGCGTCTCTATGGATGCAGTGTTTGTGGGTCGTGATTGGCTGTTTCATCGGCTGGAGGAGGTGCTTACGGGGGGAGGAGATGCCGGTGAGGGTAGAGGAGCTGTCATCATAGGTAATATCGGTTTCGGAAAGACGGCAGTGATCTCACGGCTGGTGGCTCTCAGCTGTCATGGTGGACGAATGAGACAGATTGCTTCCAACAGCCCTGAAGCTACACCCCAGAGTAAGATGTCCCTTTAGGAATAGTTTAACATTTTGTATTTACTCACCCTCATGTCATTGCAGAACTATATGAAATAATAGAAACTCAAAAGTAGAAATTTGAAGATGTGCTGGATCACATAGACTCGAGGCTTTTGTTGAATATGTAAACTTAAACTGAGATGTGTTAGTACCTCAGATTTTAAGACCTGCTGCAATACCTATATTCATTGAATTTATGTAAAATAATAGAGGAATTGTGTGTGTTTGTGTTGTAGATCGAGGGGCTGATGCTCATCAAACCAATCAGCTGAACCCCCCATCACAGAGTCCCCTTCACAGCAACAGCTGCCCCCCGACCCCAGACACACACCGGCACAGAGAGGGGGCAGTCAAACGCCTGGCTAGCAAGGTACACACTTTACGTCCATTCGGACAGGATTAGGTTTCACTGAGGAGGTCAGGTTAGTCTGTGTTTAACAGACATACTTGTCCGTGTCGAAGTGTATATTTCTCATACAACCCCTGTGAATAATAAAGAGCAAATTGCAGTGTTTTTTCTGACAAACTCAACCTTCCTCTAAGAAATCTGATATCGTCTACATCTAGGAATATCTGTAGTTTGTGGTATTTACATTTTTCATAGCAGTTTTCTTCCCTGAATGTCATTACTGAAGTTAAATGACTTGCTACAATGCTACTGTTCCAAGTCAGTAAAACGTATATATTAGTTTTTTTATTCAGAAATGATGCATTAAACTGATCAAAAGTGACAGTAAAGACATGCATGATGTTACGAAAGATTTATATTTCAAATAAATGGTGTTCTCTTCCATTTATCAAAGAATCCTGAAGAAAATGTATGATTATTTTTAGCAAATATATTAAGTAACAACTGTTTTCAACATAAGGCAATAATAGGAGATTTGACACCAAATTAGCTTATCATGATGATTTTTGAAGGATCATGTGACACTGAAGACTGGAGTAATGGCTGCTGAAAATTCAACGTTAAAATTTTCTATTAATACGTAATATATTAACATAGAAAAACATACATTTTGTGCGTGTTTTCCGTTTACATCTGGACCTGAACCTTCTCTGTTGAGTCTTCTAGTCACGTCTTTTTAATCAGCCATCTGTCAGTAGAAAGCCGTTTCAGGCCACGATTTCATTCTCACTTCTGTTCAGAAGCTTGGATTCTCCGGCATTTCAGAATGATTTGGGACTCATGATATTCAAACAAATCTTAAAGGGGTTATATCATGAGGAATCAGATTCTCCTTGATCAAGATAAAAGATAAAAGAGCTCCATGTGCTTTGAAAACCTACAGTGCAGTAATTTTCAGAACCTAAAATCTCCTCCCCAGTGGAAGAGCATTTAAACTAAGCTCCAAAATAGACTCTTGTATTAGACTCTTACCTTCTGCAAAGGTAACGATTTCAACACATGACTGCCCACATTGACGCATTAATGACGTTTATTTAATTTTGGTGAGGAAAGGTTAGGAAGAGGGATTATTTATTATAAAAGTCATCCATATGATATTTTTATATTCCAAGTCTTCTGAAGTTAAATTATTAATGTGAAAACAGACTGAAATTTAATTCATTGGTCACTGATAATCTTCCCCTCTGCTGCAATTGGATCGAGTCACTGAGTGAACTGAACTGAACTGAACTGGATCATTCAGATTCATTACGAAATCATTCAGATTATTGTTGTTAAATGGATCAACAAATGAATAAAAGATTTGATTCAAAAGAGTGATTCATTCATAAAACAGCCATTTCTACTACCTTCATGAATGCACCATAAAGATGTCTAGATTTTCAGTGAATATCAATTTCAGTCTGTTCCTCATCAAAGCCATCAAATGACTTCATAATAAAGCACACAAGTCACATGGACCATTTTTATGGTACTTTATGATATTTTTTTGTCACCTTGGAGCCTTGACCACACATGATGTGTTTCCCAAAGCATTGTAAGCAAAAGTAGATAATAAAGGCCATTGTTGTCAATTTTGTCTTATCTGCTTAGGTTTACAGTGCTTTTAGGAAACACATCCCATAGCTGTCAGTATATTTTTTCTCCATTTAATTCCATAGAACCAAAAGAGTAGTAAACAATGACATTTTCGGGTGAGCAATCCCTTTGAACAACTCTTTTCTTTTTGTTTTGGGCCTGTCCAAATCTCCCACTTTCAATGTTTTCCTATCTGTTTCTTCTGTTGTAGGTGGTGGCCTATCACTATTGTCAGGCTGATAACACATACACATGCC
Organism: Sinocyclocheilus anshuiensis; assembly: GCF_001515605.1. NCBI lineage: Eukaryota > Metazoa > Chordata > Actinopteri > Cypriniformes > Cyprinidae > Sinocyclocheilus > Sinocyclocheilus anshuiensis. The sequence continues at coordinate 3,036,139 of NW_015540892.1, forward strand.
TGGTCCCAGAGTTTGTGCACAGTGTGTCCGCTTTACTGTGCAGAGCTCCTCGCCTCAATGCTTATCGAGAGCTCTTGCTCAGAGAGACGCACCTGCAGAGCCTGCTCAGCTTACGCTCCTGCGTCCAGGACCCTGCTGCCGCCTTCCGTAAGGGAGTCCTGGAGCCCCTCACACTTCTACGTAAAGGTGAGACGCATCGCATGCTACTGTCATTAATCACACCATCACATAAAAACTAAATATGTTTACTCAGGGGTAATGGGGGGAGAAGAGCGCTCTTGCCTCATTTAATTTGGCCCAGTACGGATGTGAACAGATGGTCCTCAGAAACGGCTTGGATCACAAGGAACGACAGATGAAGGACTTAACAGGAATTTTAGAGAATGAGGCTAGAGCAAATTTCGAGTATGGAAATGAAGACATAGAACTGTCACTCTGAACTCTTGATAGAAAATCAGTGTTCCTGGTTTGTAACATCAGATTAGAGAGACAATCGAGAAAAGTAGAGAAAACAGCCTTTGTTTTAATAATGTTGGGTAAAATTAACATTAATTCCTATGTACTTAAAAACCAGGGTGCAAATATTTCTGATCATAATACATGCATGATTTTGTATTAAAACTAATACATTTTGTCTTTATGACAATTTGTTTATTTAGCTGTTGCTTTCTTATATATTGCAGATCATACAAGATGAGTCAGTCTCAGTCTCATTAAACTGCACCTTTCACGTGTGCTATTTTTTTGTCATGTTTTGATTTGGTAGCTTATTGTGGTGAATATTCCATGTGTGAAAATTAGAGAAAAACTTTAGACATACAAGATAAGCAGTTAAATTTTTCACTGTGATAAACTCAATGTCACTTGTCGGGTGTTTTCTTCCAAAAAGGAGTTAATGTAATCTTTGGTCAAAATGTGGTTTTGAGGCTGTTGTCAAAGTAGGCTGCGCTAGCTATTAGTTGATTTTAATATTAATTTATAGCCAAAGAGCTAATTAAGCATTGTTTTAAGCTTCTGTTGTAGTTAATGCAGCATTACTTTAATTATACCAATATTAATGTAGTAATTTAATTCTGATTAATGGCCTGGGTGTAATAGATTTTTTTTTTATTGCAGCAATATTAACAAGTAATGATAGATTTGAAAAATAAATATTACTTTAGTATATGTTAAGATGCTTTCAATAGTAACCGTGACCTTCAGCATCCATGTTACAGTATAAAAAGCTTCTCAAAAAGTAGGTATTGGCTGTATTTCAATCCTCTGAATTGAATGCCGAATTGCATTCAGGTTTTCCTCTATTCTGGTATTGAATGCCCTCATTTCATGATCCAGTCAATTGTTGATCAATAAAATCAGGTCCTGCCCCTACATTTATTTTTCTTGTCAAAGATCTTATTTCACTTCAGAAAGCACCACACTGTGGAAGTAATTACGTTTGCGACTTCAAAGGAATAATTCACCCCAATATTAATATTGTGCCATCATTTATTCACCCTCATGTTGTTCCAAACCTGATTTACTTTCTTCTGTGGAACTCAAAAGCAGATGTTAGGTAGAAAGTTTAATTTACTCTATACAATGAAAGTGAATATGGATAGGTGCTGCTGAGCTCCAAATGTGAAATATTTTTCATTTTTATGTGAATTATTCCTTCAACAAATTGTATTCTGAAGGTTGCAGCTATTTGTCAAATGGCAAGTACTCAAAAACTATGAGAAGAGAATACAGACTGCCGCCACTTTTTCCTACTCATATGGTAAAAGAAAGCAGCATGCAGGTTTTTATTGTGCTGGGTGTTCTACAATCACCTAGTACACAAATTCAGCAGTGCACATTGTTCCTCTTAACTTTACAAAAGAAAAACCTGAGCACACCCACGTAATGCCCAACTCTTAACAAACTCAGGGCCCGCATTTGACTTCTAGTTCGTCTAACCATGGTGTTTCTGTTGTGTTGTGTTGTGTTGTGCAGAGCGGAAGATTCTAGAAGAAGATTACATCATCCTAGTGGACGGTCTTAATGAGGCAGAGTTCCACAAACCAGACTATGGAGACACCATTGCATCTTTCATCACCAAAATCATCTCTAAATTTCCTATTTGGCTTAAACTGATTGTGACTGTCAGGGTCAACCTAGTGGTAAGTTTTTTTTTGTTTTTTTTTTGCATAGGCTGAACCCTTAATTTGACTGGACTTTTTTAATTTATTTTTTTGCTGGTTTAAATACGAGGTAAGACTACTGAGAAGGTTTAAAATGCTCAGTGTCCTGATGTGCCTTTTGCAATTTGAGCTTTCAGAACGGTTGCGGTGGAGAGATTTGGATGCTGGTCAGTGGCTAGTGTTGTAGGGTGGGTGTGTGTAATCCATGTCTGATCAGAGCTGGACTCCGGCCTGCAGGAACCAAGCTTATATAAGAGGGGATAAGGCGCAGATGCTATGTGTGTCCCTATACACTTTTCACACACGTACACTGTCTCTTTCTCTCTCTTTGAACTTATCAGAGCAGTGACCTAAAAGTGCCAGACAACCCACACAACCAGGCTTCCGGTGTTTATTCTACATTATTCCTGCAGTTGTTTTGATTGGAAAACATTTGTCGTGATTCGCATACAGATGATGATGAGGATGTGCAGTAAGATAAAAATGAACAGACTTTTGTGGTCCTTGTAGTATTCATTAATTTTCCCTCTTGCAGTCATCAAGGGCAGCCTGTTGTCAGTGGTTACAGCACAAAACTGTAATCTGAAAGGAACTATAATTATTCAAAAAATAGGAGTTCTTTGGGAAGGCTGGTGGTCGTTACTCTTGTGCTGTGGTGCAGAACAGCCAGTGAAGTTTCATCCCTTTAAAAACCCAGCCTTTTTTCATATTTAATTGCCTAAATGTCTTTTCATTGCAGCAGGCAGAAAGCAGTATTACCAGTATCTGAATTATACAGGCATTTTCAAAAAATGGCCATTTTGTGTAGTTTTGTTGTTTTGTAATTTATTGATCAGTCATGTGGTGCAACCAACATGATGTCATAGGGAGGACCCCTGCAGACCCCCATGACTGTGTGTCAAGCCTTTTTAGACATATCAGATAATCTGACCTTTTTATCACATGGGAAGTTTAGTTCAGATTGTAAAATGTCATGTGGTGTGACTCCCCAAAAATTTTAATTAACAATTTGTGATGTTTATATTTAAAACAAAACCTTGAAAAATACAGTACCGATCAAAGGTTTGGAATAATTGAGATTTTCTAAATGTTTTTGAAAGAAGCTCACCAAGGCTGTATTTATTTGATAAAAAATACAATGAAAACAGTAATATTAGGGGCTTTCACACTGGAGGAACCTTTCATAGTTCCTAGAACTATTGGCGCAAGTACCCGCTTTTTGGCGTGTTTGCACCAGAGGAACTAGGAACGGTTTTAGTTCTAGGAACTCTGTTTGAAGGAACTAAATTAGCTCCTACTTCAGAGTAGGGTCTAAAACAGTTCTATAGGAACTACCAGTGACGTAAGTGTACACTGATTAGCCAAACTCATACGAAACACCGGCTACCCGGCATTTTTAAAAAGCCATGTAAAAATACTTACTCCATGAACATGGAAAACAGCGATAATGGCATTTACCTGTTGTCTGCAGTGTTGTATTCTTTTCTCAGCCTCGATATGTAACACTGCAAGTTGTCATAGGAGATTTCGTCTCTTAGCCCAAAGTCTCTTAGCCCAACTTTGTGCATTTACATTCAATCTCCATTATCACAAAACCCAAAACACACAACAAAAATAGCTCCAAACACGGCGTTCTCCATTCACCGGTTGTTGACGTATGTAAATGCCGCACATTAAAGCCTGTGTTATGCTTTCCGCATGCACGAGTCCGCTAGGGTCTGCTATGGTATGCATGATGTAAAAATCGTCACCAGAGAGTGTGTGCGGAGGCTCTGCCGGACATCCATGTGCCTCCCATTTTTTGTGACCGCGTGGACAAGTACGCATGGTCAGTAGGCTACAAAAGCACCAACTGCACATGCTGTGTGAAGAAGCCCGTTGCTACTCGAACCTGTACAATCTGTCGATAAAACAATATAAAGACAGCCAGATGTGCAATAACTCTGGGCAATTGTTTGTTCACATGTTTGTTTACTGTTCAAGTCGATCTACTGCGCATGTATGGAACACACCCGCTGAGCGGACCATCAGGGTAGGCTTTCGGTAGTATAAATACAAGTAGTCCGCGTCCATGCTGTCCGAGTACGCGTCCGGATTGCTCATGCGGAAGGTATAACACAGGCTAAAGACGTCGCTGTCGGCTGATTCAAAGTTCCTGCTGCCGGTGCGAATGCAACCAGGAAAACGGCCTGAGGGAGAAATTGGTTCTCTAGGAACCACCCTGCTGGCAAGTTCCTAGAACTAAGTTCCTAGAAATATGCGGTGCGAAAGCCCCTATTGTGAAATATTATTCAAGTTTAGAAAAAACATTTTCTAATTTTATATATTTTAAAATTAAATGTATTCCTGTTTTTGCTGCTTAATATTTTTGTGGAAACCATGCTGCAGCAAAAAAAAAAATTATGAAATGTTTCTTGAGCTCCATATTAGGGCTGAAATGATTAGTCGACATTATCGACAACGTCGACAATAAAAAAATTGTCGACAAATATTTTTGTTGTCGAGTAGTCGTTTGATCTCATATGACCTAATGTAAGAGCCTGCAATAACGCGGTTTGACCAGTGTGGAACTGTAGTGCAAGACTGTGGCAAGCGGCAGTGCTTCAGAGCAAATGCAGCCAAACCTGAGGCTGCTGAGCGGCGTTTGGATGAATATGTCAATATATACTGCACGCTTTCCTCTCAATAACAAAATAAACGCATCAAAAACTGACAGCGGTGAGAAAGCAGCAGTTTAAAACACATCTGATTACAGTGCTGTGGATGTTTGCACGAGCTCTGCAGTTCAGTACTCCAGTAAAGTCCAGTCACGTCACGTTTATTTATATAGTATTTTATGCAATAGGTAGCCTTAAATCAAGTAGCTTTACAGTATTATTCAACATAAAAAACCAGAGTCAGTGTTACTTTCAGTTAGAATTACAACTTGATTTTCTGTTATAAAACAGCTCTCTAGTGTGGAGCTAGCAAATGATAAAATCTTTTTATTAGTGGGGCGGAAAATATTTCATTAACGTTATAGTTTGGTTTGCAGAGACCAAAGCTTGATCTAGCTTAGGACTGTTTTGATTATCATAACCCTATAAGGTATTTTAAGAGAGATTATGTTGTGAATATTAGTTTATCCAAAAATAAAACGTCACTTAACCTTTATTTTGTTTCTTATCCATATGACTTACAAAAAGATATTTTAGGCAGAATGATGTGTCATTCAGCTACTTTTTCATATAGCTAATTAAATGGTGAATAAGAGTTTCTCTGCTATCTCATTTTGTGTGCCAAATATATTTATTTATGTGTGTAAATTAATTGTATAACTGTAATTACATAATATGACTTTCAAAAGCGTGAAAAGTGATTACCTTAATTTATTTGTTAGAATATGTATATCTCAATATTTAAAAAAATTGCAAAAGCTGAATAATCAATAAATGTCTACTGATTAATCAGCTGAATAATCGATGATTAATCGTTCTAATAATCATTAGATTAATCGATTATCAAAATAATCGTTTGTTGCAGCCCTACTCCATATCAGCATATTTGAATGATTTCTGAACAATCATGTGACCCTGAAGACTGGAGTAATGACTGCTGAAAAACAGCTCTGCCATCACAGTAATAAATGACACTTTAAAATATATTCAAATAGAAAACAGTTGATTTAAATTGTAATAATATTTGGAAATATTACTGTTACTGTTATTACGGTTTATTTTTGATATGATAAAAGCATAATTTAAGTATAAGAGGCTTCTTTCAAAATGTAAAAATCAGTAGTGTATATTTTAAAATTGTTTTTTTTTTTCATTTAAAGGTTTTTAAATTTTCTTAAAGGTTCTCAAAATCATATGAACATATCAACATAAATACAAAGAGTACCTTTTCAACAACTTGTATGTTATTTTTATAACTCTTTGCATTGGCTTTTTTGTTGATCATCACAGGAAGTCACCAGTCTCCTTCCCTTTCCCATCATCTCTATGGATGATTTCCATGACAACAAGGATATAACCTCTGACCTCACCTCCTACATCCAGCACCGTATAGACCACAGCCCTGATATCCTCAGCAACATTGCCATCAATGGCAAAGCCGACCCGGCAAACATCTCTAAACTCAGCGCCCACCTGGTCGCCCGCAGCCAAGGCTCATATCTTTATTTAAAATTAACTCTCGACCTGTTTGAGAAGGGTCACCTGGTCATTAAAAGCTCCAGCTATAAGGTTATACCTGTGTCTCTGTCTGAGCTCTACCTGCTGCAGTGCAACATGAAATTCCCATCGGCCTCAGCATTTGAACGAGTATTGCCACTGCTAAATGTGGCTCTGGCATCTTTGCACCCTCTGACGGATGAACAGCTCTTCCGGGCACTAAACGCTGGGTCCATGAGAGGAGAGCTGGAATGGGAGGACTTCCAACAGCGCATGGATGCTCTTTCATGCTTTCTGATTGGCCGTCGAGACAGAACACGCATGTTCTGCCACCCCTCCTTTAGGGAGTGGCTTGTATGGAGGGCGGATGGCGAGAGCACTGACTTCCTCTGCGACCCAAGGTAAGCAGTGCTGACATTTTGTCTGACACAAATAAGAGTAGTTCAGTTTGGTGTTGTTGGTGCTTGTTAAGGCAAGGATGAAGTTGCTAAGGTGTTCACAGTAGTTGTAGCGCATTGCCATTTTCGCATTGCCAGTTTCCAGAAAGTGCATAGAAATGCGGTAGATCTCCAGTAGGAGTGCCCACTCCTTTTTCTGGAAATCTACCTTTCTGCAGAGTTCAGTTGCAACTCTGCTACAACGTACCTGTTTGTAACTATCAAGTGTTCCTGAAGGTCTTAACTAGCTTGGCCAACCTTAAAGGCAAAAATGAACATTTTGTCATCATTACCATAGTATTCTTCCATAGCAGACTCCCACAGTCGTCTTTTCCATACTATGGAAGTCATTGGGGACCAGCAACTGTTTGGTTACCCACATTCTTTCAAATGTCATATTTTGTATTCAGCAGAAGAAAGAAATTAGGGGCTTTCACACTGGGTAGTTATAGGAACTCAGTTACAAGAACTAGCAACCATTTTTTCCCTAGGGCAGTTTTCCTGGTTGCATTTTCACAGGCAGTAGAAACTTTGAAGTGACATAAACCGGCTGACAGCAATGTCATTTAGAGCCTGGGACACACCAAGCTGACGGTTGGCCGTTGGGCAATGTCGAGTGGTTTTTGAGCGTCTGTCAGCGTTAGTTTTTTTTTGGTGTATTCCGCACCATTGGCTCTAGTCGCTGTTTTTCAGCCGATTCTGGATGTCGAATAGGTGCCGGAGTCTGTCGGCAAAAAAGAGAACTCTGATTGGCTATTCAGCTTGGCAAATGAGTGCACAAGAAAAAACAGAACTGACAAAAGCAAACCAAAGACGGAATAAAGATGAAATGCACAGACACTTGTCATTCTTGTCACCTAATTTGACCAGAGGATTATTATAATAATACTATGGCTTTATGGAATCAAGATGTCGAAGACCAGCTAATCAACATGATCCAGGAAAGGCCGCCACTGGTGCCTGCTTGCTTTGTATATCCACTGTTCTTGCTCATCCAGTTTCCCTGTTTGAATGCCGAATACAGACTACTACCACCTGGCAGAGTTCTGTTGTCTCCCACAAGTGCAGAGCGTATATGCTAGTTGACCATTGGCTGTAGTCTGTCTAGTGTGTTCTAGTGCAACTTTTTTTGCCCCAACACAGCCAATGCAAGGCAATGGCACAGCTGGCTTTCCTCAGCGCTAGTTCTTTGGCGTTGGTTTGGTGTGTCCCTACCCTAAGCACAGAATTCAAAAGCGTCAACAACTGGTGGATTGAGGACAGAGACGTGCCTGGACTTTGGCATCAGCCCATCTTGTTGCTATTTAGTATGCTCGTGGAGTTACTTTGTGTATATTTAAACTGTGTTTATAAGGCTTTTTAAAAATGGCAGGTGTCTGTTTCGTATGGCATGCTTTTAGCTAATCACTTACATCGCTGGCAGTTCCTATTGTGCTACTATCAATGGCTCAAGCCTCCGTTACTAGGTTTAAAATTATGTTTTGGAATTAGCAATGGAAGCGTTGGATGAGATGCGGAAGAAATTAATCCTACTCACAATAGCGTTTTAAGTACAAAAACAGGACAAATGCTTTGAAATATATCATCTGAACTAGAGTCCGACCGATATATCGTTTTGCCGATATTATCGGCCGATATGAGCCTGTCGCCGATATATCGGTATCAGCGAATATGCCGCCGATATGAAATTTTTTTTAACAGAACATATAACACAGATAAAATGCTTGAAATGGTGTAATTACTTAGTTTGTCCAGCAGAGCGCGCTCCATTGTTTGCTACTGGCGACCTGGATGAAATGCTTTAAAGCTTAAGTCAATGGAAAACCATTGAAACTTTGAACTGCCATATCTCCGTAACGGCGCGGCAAATACGCACCAAATTCGGGGGATCCCTTCAGCTCGAGGAACCCTCTCGAACGCGAATCGAGTGTACGTCTAGAGTAAATAGCCAGATAAAAACTGGCAAAACCAACCTGTATTCTTTACATAAAAATCAGTGTACAGACTGTTATAGGAAACCTAGGAAGGTCACATTTTTATGTCGCATTACAACCTGTTCACACATTGGCAATAAAAAAAAGCAATTAATGCATGAAAACTTTTACATATAGTACCTTTAACTGGTTTGGGGGGCAATCATGCCACCAAAACTTCTCAAAAACACCTTAGAAAGTTAATAGCAATGTGCTACAGCTGATCAGAACACCTTAGCAATCACATGGCAAAGCGTGTGAAGTATTTGTACAGGTCAGCCATCTATTATGTGTAATTCTTTGGTTTGTAAATTGAGTTCAGAAAGGGAGTAACTAAAATGCATCTGAGTGTGTGTAGCCTTTGAACATGAAATTACTCTTGTGTAGTTCTCTTTCATTTTGTAGACACTTCAATTATCTCTCCACCTAAACACACACACATTACTCAGTGTTCTCATTTAGAAAGGCCTCATCACTGTTATAAACTGAAGAGTGACCCACTTAACACAGATCAAACATGGACTCATAAAAATAAAAGTTCATGGACTGTGATTCAGAGGGAAAAAAACTTTGCTGTCTATAAGGACAACATTGAGCATCTGTAGGGCCATTTAGACCAGGGCTGTAACCATTAGAGGCATTGAGGGGGACAAGTCCCTCCCCAATATTTGATATTTTTGATGCTGCTCTGTTTGTTGTTATGACAAAGTTTTAAGTTACATTTTTTTACTGCTCTGCCTCCGCAGTCAAACAACGCTCAATGTGAAAATGACTGAGATGGCCAATCAAATCAAAGTTGGCAGGCTTTAATGTTCACAGATACCAAACATGAATTCCAGCATGATGCTTTAGTTTTTAACAGTGAAAGAGTGCAAGATGGTACGATGTAAGTAGCTAAACATATAATAGAAATTTTAAATGACCAACAGTAATATCCAGTGATCCAAACTACTAATTTCACATTCTTGATGAAAATATTGGCTAAATCATTTACACTCTTCATGTAATTCATAAATTGATAAATGATAATTTTTTCACATAATTACCTTACAGATAAGAGTGAATAAAATGTTATTTGCAAATAATTAAAATTGAAAAAAAATCATTCTGGTTCTTTCACTGTTCTTCTCGATCTTTATTCTCTCAAATTCATTTAAATCCTCTATTCACATAATTCCTTTGAATAAAAAGACCACACCAAAAAAAGTCCCCTTTGAAATATTCAAGACATGGTTACTGCATTGATTTAGACTGTGTTAATCAGAGTGAAGGGAAATATGTCCAACTTTAAAAGGAACTATTCTCTACTCAAGAGACCTTTCAAGAAAGGTGCTTTTATAATGAATCAGGATGATGGTGTTCATTATGATGGTGATTTTTGATGAATTGTTATTGATGTGTGGTGTACAGAAGTGGTCACGCTCTGATGGCCTTCATGCTTTCACGTCAAGAAGGAAAACTCAACCGCCAGCAAACTATGGAGCTTGGCCACCACATTCTTAAAGCTCACATATTCAAGGTAGGAATCTCAGATGCTCAAAATCCTTCTCTGTTGTTTGAGTGATGTGACCTGTATTTTAACTCTTCCTGACTCTCATCCTCTGTCCTCAGGGTCACGGTAAGAGAACTGGGGTTTCGTCAAGTATTCTGCATCCATTGTGGATCAGCTACAGTACAGACAGCCTCTCTGCAGCTCTTTCCTCCCTCAGAAACCTCTACACACCCAATGTCAAGGTTTGAGGATGTGCACACACAAAAAACAAACACATACTCGTCCTCAATGTGCCAATGCGACCATCACTTAAAAAAAGCTGAATAAATCTTGAGTAAAGAATAAAAATGAACAACTGCATTGCACTCCTGAATTGTAGAACACTGCTCCAACAATTACCGTGGCTGACGCATTAAACCGCACAAGAAGAGCTATAGCCTTACAGAGTTCTGAGTCATCCACAATGAACAAGATTTCATAAGTCACATAGAACATAGTAATTAGCACTGAGGCTTACTGAAAAATGCCTTACGTAATGACTACGTTTATTTATTAAATCTATTATTTGTTAATTGCAGTCTAGACTCCGCTTTCCCTGTAATTTCCTCTCCTACGGAGTTTTAATGAAATGAGCGTCACTCTGAGTCCGTGTGTGCACGCCAGCGTCCTTGACAGCCATTTGGCTGGAGAGCTGCTCATTAATTCCTGCTGTGTTTGTATAAATAAATGCGATTCTGCTTCCTTTGCTTTTAGTGTGTTCTCGTTTCATCCAGCATCTAAATCAAGCTTCCATTACCACACTGCCCATGTCCACAAAAAAGAAATAATGCCAGGTTGCGTTCATTTCGCCCCAACTGGCGACTATGAGTTCATGCAGGAGCGTCACGCACTTAGTAACAAAAAACCACAACCCTCAAATAAAAATATATATTATTAAGTATAATAAAACTTTACTTTATTTTACTTAACCAGGAAATTAACGTTCTTAGAATTGACAGACAGTTGACCCTGAGAGGTCAAGTAAATATCTACAGCGGATCTAAATATTTATAATTAATTATAACTAGTTATGATTAATTTCGGCATCGGCTGTCAAAAAACCAATATCGGTCGACCACTAGGCTGTACATTGAGGCTATACATTGAGGCTATAGAGTGCATATGTAGATTGATGCTGTAGATTATAGATTGAAGCTGTATATTGAATATATACTGTAGATTAAGGCATAGATTGGCTGTTGATTTGCTTGCATTTGTAAATTGTAGATATAGGCTGTGGATTGAAGATACACATTTTAGTATGTAGATTGCACATGTAGATTAATGCTGTAGATTGTAGATTGAAGCTATAGATTGAATCTGTGAATTATAACTGTAGATTATAGATAAAGATTTAAAGACGTTAACTGAAGCTATACAATGAAGCTATAAATTAAACATGCAAATTGAAGCTGTAGATTATAGATTTGGGTTATAGATTGAGGCTGTAGATTGAAGCTGTTGTTTTACATCTATTTCTAATCGACTACAGCCTTAATCTAAAATCTACAGCCTCAAGATTAAGATTGTAGAAGATGTAGATAGGCTGTAGATTTAACCTAGAAATTATTGATTGAGGCTATAGATTGAAGATGTAGACTGTAAATTGAGATTGCATCTAGATTGAGGCTATAGATTGATTATGTAAATTGATATAGATGGAAGATGTAGATTGTGAATGTAGATTGATTCTGTAGACTGAAGCTGTAGATTTTAAATTGAAGTTTGAGTGCTGAAATCAAATCAAAGTTATTGTAAATTGCGAGTGAATAACTGTAACTGAGCCTATACATTGTGACAATGATTTTTAAAGCATGTTAATAATTGAACTTTCAAAATTGAAGCAGTTACTTAATTTCTTGTTAAAACCAGTCTTACCTTTGTCCGCAGGTGTCCCGGTTGCTGATTCTGGGAGGGGCAAGTGTGTGTTACCGTACTGAGGTGTTGAACAGTGCACCAGTGCTGTGTGTGCAGTCTCACCTGGGCCACCTGGAGATGGCTGCTTTGCTCCTGGAGTGTGGGGCACCAGTGAATGGGCAGTCGGAGAACGGCATGACCTCCCTCTGTTACGCCTCAGCTGCTGGAAATCTGCCACTTGTCACCTTACTATGCAAAAATGGGGCAAAGGTCAGTTGATCCCCCTTTTAATACACAAACCGACTATAAATGATTCAAACATTTCACCAGACTCAAACCTAAACCTCTGTATTTCAGTAAAAGGTATTGAGGGGTTAAATTGGGAGGCAAAAAAGCATAATTACAAAATCTGACACAATTTTGTCACAGTACTCTATATTTGCTAGAAAAGGAAACAGAATAAAATTGACATACAAAATACACCTTATGTACACTTTTAATAAAACAAGCAATATAGCTGCTGCATATAATGGGAAGAATAAAGCACCCTTTTTTATGAGGGGCTGTACAAGCCATAATTCATTCTGGCACTCTCACACACTTACATTCTCCTTTCACATGCATACATTTGTACTCTGACACACTTACATTCTCCTTTCACATACATACATTTCTACTCTCACACACTTACATTCTCCATTCACATACATGCATTTCTACTCTCACACACTTACATTCTCCATTCATATACATACATTACTCTCTCACACACATACATTCTCCTTTCACATACATATATTTCTGCTTTCACAGACATTCTCCTTTCACATACATACATTTCTACTGTCACACATATACATTCTCCATTCACATACATACATTACTCTCTCACACACATACATTCTCCTTTCACATACATGCATTTCTACTGATTCACATACATACATTACTCTCTCACACACAGACATTCTCCTTTCACATACATACATTTCTACCTTTTTTTGGTATCCATTACTTCCTGTTTAAGCAGGAAGTCACTCTCATACCAGGATGCACTTTGTTCGCCCACAGTCTGTGAAGCAGAATGCCGTTGTAGTAATTAGACCACATCAGCCTTTACTGTTCTGGCTGCAAAACCCAAGACGTTCTCCAAGCTTTTCCTAGCACTGTGCCATCAGTCTTGGCATCAGTTTCAAGCATTAAAGGTACAATTCACCCAAACATGAAAATCAAGCGTAGCGTTAGTTCTGGCAGGTCACATTACACGTTAGTCCATCAGCTGACCTTCAGCTGATCCCCATCTACCTATGGGAATACGACACCTATCTAAGCACTAAGCATGTCCCGCAGTAGTATCAGCAGTTTTCGCATTGCTCAATTACATGGCAATGCTATTGTATTTGGTTATTATATTAAGCTCATTTACTTATGACGTAACAGAAACCAACCAGCTGCACTGTGTAGATTATGATGTGATTGCTAGTAAATTGAGTTATTATGCTTTTTCACTTTTTCAACTTTAGTTAGTTTGTAATGTTGCTAATGTTGCTTAAAAAAGATCTGCAATGTTACAAAGCTCAAAGTCCACTTCAAAAGAAGATATTTTATTTATTTTATTTAACTTTTCAAAAACTACAACGAACGACTCGTTTGGACTACATGACATTTCCCGACCAGGCGCCGAGTGGTGCCAGTCACAACACACACTGGCCCAGCTAACCAATCACAGCACATTTCGTATTTCAGAAGGCGGGCCTTCATTTGA
>NW_015540892.1:3056493-3064354 GCF_001515605.1 Sinocyclocheilus anshuiensis
ACGTACATTCTCCTTTCACATACATACATTTCTACCTTTTTTTGGTATCCATTACTTCCTGTTTAAGCAGGAAGTCACTCAGACCAGGAAATATATGTGCAAGACTTGCTCAGCTCTTCCTCACAATTTTACAATGATACTATTCAAAGTCATCCTGTTTTCTCAAAGTTTTTAATTTGAAAATATCATTATGTAACCTACGTATTCTACAGATCTGTGTACAAGTGTTATGATACTGATTTTGATCGTATTGACAGGGCTCAACGCTAAGGAAATTTTCTACTGGCCCGGTTTGGCCAGTGGTTTAAATTTTTTACTTGCCCTGGCAAAATTTTCACAGGCCTAACCACAATCAATAAATAAGACTTATTGTTTTCATTGTTGACTGTAACATTGTATTGTAATAAATGATAACCATTTTGCACAAATAGGTACAATAGTTCAAAGATAAAACTGAAATGAACCATGCTTTTTCAGGTCTTTCAGGTAGGTCTAACTCTATTCCAGCTAAGGATGCACTGATCAGGATTTTTCGTGACCGATTCCAATTGCTGATTTTTTTATTTATTTTTTTTACTATGAAATGAGCCGATTCCCATACTCGTTGCCAATTTATTTCATTTTTATTTATTTATTTTTACATTTATTAAATGTTTATTTTGCTCTGTTATTGGCCAAACTAACCTTAAACAAACAAACAAAATTATATGCAACATGAAGCAACCGCATGTTGTTGGCAGCGGCTATTTGCAGTAAGTGTAAATAGCGATACAGGCTATTTACACTAAGTGAAAATAGCAGTATTTTTAACAATATGCTATTTACACTAAGTGCAGATAGCGATAGATTCTATTAACACTATGTTAAAATAGCAGGATTTTCTGCTATTTATACTACTTATTGCAAATAGTGGCAATTATCTGCACCTCAGTATTATAGTAATTTAAAAAAACAGTATGTAGTAATAACGTATTGAGTGTACATACATACATTTCTACCTTTTTTTGGTATCCATTACTTCCTGTTTAAGCAGGAAGTCACTCTCAGACCAGGAAATATATGTAAAAGACTTGCTCAGCTCTTTCTCACAATTTTACAATGATGCTATTCAAAGTCATCCTGTTTTCTTTTCAAGTACATATTTTAAGTTTTTCATTTTAAAATATCATTATGTAACCTACGTGTTCTACAGATCCGTGTACAAGTGTTATGATACTGATTTTGATCATATTGACAGGAAATGTTCTACTGGCCCGGTTTGGCCAGTGGTTTCAATTTTTTACTTGCCCTGGCAAAATTTTCACAGGCCTTGCCACAATCAATCAATCAATAAATAAGACTTATTGTTTTCATTGTGACTGTAACATTGTATTGTCAGTTTTACCTTCTGCAAGTATTACAGATGAACTGCAGGAATTTTACCACTTATTTATTAACAGGAGCTTGTCAATAAGAAGACAGCTTTAACAATGCAGTATGACAAACTAGATGATTACTGCTGATTAAAGGGGTCCTATTATGCTTTTTCACTTTTTCAACTTTAGTTAGTCTGTAATGTTGCTGTTTGAGCATAAAAAAGATCTGCAAAGTTACAAAGCTCAAAGTCCACTTCAAAAGAAGATATTTTATTTAACAGAAATCACTTTTCAAAAACTACAACGAACGACTCGTTTGGACTACATGACATTTCCCGACCAGGCGCCGAGTGGTGCCAGTCACAACACACACTGGCCCAGCTAACCAATCACAGCACATTTCGTATTTCAGAAGGCGGGCCTTCATTTAATACAGGAACTATTTGAGCCGTTCATGCCATACTGGGGAGAGAGGTGTTGTAATGTTTTTCGAACAACCTAGTATGAGAGCCTGTTCTAGTACACCCCCAAAACAAAATCAAGACTTTGTAAAAGAGCATAATAGGACCCCTTTAAGCTGAAAGTAATTAGGAAATACATTTATTTTTATTATCATTAATGTGTTCAGTGCAGGTTTATAAGTAAAGCTTTGTACATACAGTATGTGTTTGTTATGTGCATTAGGTGGATCATGCTGATAAGAGCGGTCAGTATGCACTGGTTCACGCTGCTCTGCGGGGTCATGCTGAGATTGTGCAGTATCTTCTGGAGCAGGAGTGGAGTTCAGACCTCAAAAGCAAGGCACTGCAGCAGACACTGATCGCTGCCTCCAGCATGGGACACACACAGGTGTTGAAGACGCACTCTACACACAGGATACCCCACACCGCACTTACACACAACAAACAGTTACCAAACACACATTCCCTCATTTAGCTATCAAAATAGGCATATACCATAGACTATTGTCTACTGTTTTTAGATTAGGCTATTTAGAATTAGACCACTATAGATAAATAATAATAATAATAATAAAAATAATAGAACATTTATTTATGATTTTTGTGGGGTTTTTGTTAGATTTAGAGGTTTTCTGATTATTCAGCATTTTTCCTTAAGTAAAGCTAGGTTAGAAACACAAGTACTAAACCCAAACACACTCAACACCCAGATATTGAATACATACTATCTTGAATCATCACTATATTAATTTTTACATCACACATATGAATTTGTATTTACAGGTGGTAAAAAGGATGCTTGCGTTGAACAGTGATGAATTTTCAGTGCAGATTGATGGTCATGATACTTTGTGGGGTGAAACAGGTTTGTAAATACACCACATTACATCGCATTCATTATTCTCATCTTACTTTTACTGTAGTTAAAATACAATTAATGTCTTAGTGTAAAACAATTATGAGCCATTGTTCTATTACATAATTGACATGTAAAAGTTGTCATTTAATGCAGTATTGAAAGATTTAAAAACACACAGACATAAACTGTGTCCGTAATCGCATACTGTCTAGTACGTACTACATTTGGTTTAAAACTTACTTCATAGTCGTTAAAAGAGTATGTTCTACAGGTATAGTATGAATGTGAGTACTATAAATAAAATTCGGACATGCTACTACTATTTGCCATATTGTTGCTGTCACATGACCGACCAGCGTCAGTTGCCTCACTTCGTTGCTATTCACAACTCCTCTCCCATGGCTTCATGGGATAGTAAAGTGTCCATCGAGAGCAAACTCCAGAATCTCAGCAGAAGTAGTAGGTCATCTACTGTTGGCCAACTGTTTTTCACATTTACATTTACATTTAGTCATTTAGCAGACACTTTTATCCAAAGCGACTTACAAATGAGGACAATGGAAGCAATCAAAATCAACAAAAGAGCAATGATATACAAGTGCTATAACAAGTCTCAGTTAGCTATGGATATTATGAATTCGGACATACCACTGTTTTAGCATACTGTTCACAGTCTGTATAGTAGGGAAGTAGTCATATTCGGACACAGTGATAGTTTCCCAGCGATAGAGTCTGTTGTGCTGTTTAGATCATCGTTTTGAGCATGCACATCTTCTCCAGCTCTAACCACTGCTGCTGGCCGGGGCAAACTAGAGGGGTGTGTGTTCCTACTGGATCAAGGTGCCAGTGTAGCACAGACTAACCGCAGAGGGGTGGCACCCATCTTTAATGCAGTTCGACATGGACACACACAGGTAAGACCCATTATTACACAGAACACAAAAACATTTTATTTAGAAAAAAGTCATTTTACATTGACATCTCTCATCTCTCTTACTTTCCTTCTCTCTTTTCTAGATAGCAGAGTTGTTTCTGCAGCGTGGCGCAGATGTGAATTGCAGTGATAAACATGGTCGCTCTCTACTGATGATGGCTGCAAGCGAGGGACACCTGGAGACCGTGGACTTCTTGCTCTCACAGGGTCAGTAATCGTGACTCGGATGTCCTTATCTAACTTAGCCCTATAAAGCCTACTGTATCGTATTTGATATGCAAATTTCTAAGGCCTCTCAATTATCAACATGATCAAAACTTTGCTGAAAATATTGTACAGAATCTACTACATGCCTTCTGTCATCTAATTTCCTTTTAGTATAACTGTAAAATATCCACCTTTAAGTCATGGTACATATGTTTTTGCTGTGAAATCTTTACTGAATTTTTTGTAAATTCACATAGAATGTGTTTTTTCATTCTACTACACTATTTTTCAAATGTTTTTCTTTGTAAATACATGCTAGATGGACATCTTTGACCGTTGCACTTGCATCTTTTGCAGCATCTCACCCATGACGGCGTTGTAAAAAGTGGTGCAAGTAAAAAAAATAAAAATTCAACTTTTTAAAAAAAAATCTATCTTGAGGCTTTGTGTTGTTTCCCCCAATCCACTGTGTGTGTCTCAAGTTTTTTTTTATCAAATAAAGTCTATAAGGATTGTGTTTTTATTGTAGGAGCATGTATGACAGCAGTGGATAAAGAAGGTCTGACCCCGCTTGGGTGGGCGTGTTTGAAAGGGCAGAAGAAAGTGGTTGAGTTTCTGGTGGAGAGTGGAGCTCAGATTGACCACACAGATAAGCACGGGCGCACCCCGCTGGACCTGGCTGCTTTCTACGGTGACGCGGACATAGTAAGCCGAGATAACCTTTCTCTGTGTGGACACACAAACACACACGGACACTTTTATCTCAGTATTATACCAGGTTCATATCTGAGCAATCTGTTTTCAGGTGCATTACCTGGTCGAATGCGGAGCGGCGATTGAACACATGGACTACAGCGGCATGAGACCTCTGGACCGGGCCATCGGTAGCAGAAACACCTCAGTCGTGGTCACTCTGCTGAAGAAAGGGGCTAAACTGGGTGAGTCTCACCTCAGAACATCATGACACACATTCTTTTATATATCCTGGGTTCATGTGCCGTCCTCTAGAATCTAGATCGCCACAGTCAGGTTCTCAGGAGGGGCTTGTCCATTCTAAATCTAGAATGTAGCGAGTTCCATTTGTTTTCCCCTTTTCTCTGAGAGTAAAAGCACAGCGTTCCTTTGCTGAGTCCTAAATGCAATTGAAACCAGGCCATATTCGCAGAAGAGCCGTGCAGGACTGTTAGGCCACAGTTAAGTAGGACACTGGTGATGTATGGGACTGTCATTCACACTCTGCGTCAGGGCAAAGACTTTTATAGCGAAGTCCACTCAGCTTTCTACTCAAAGTCACAGAGTGCAAACCTTAGGAGAGCATATTCCCCCTCCAGTTTAAAAACGTCTAATTGCATCTGAAACGGAGACTGTCTCTGCCAGTCTGGGGTTGATGATGGCAATGACTTTGCCAGACGCATTTTAATGACGTTGTGGTGCGATTTGTCTTGTCTACATACTAGACATGGTTCAGAAAAGCTCCTTTGTTGATTGGGGAAAAGGAAAATCTCCCACTTTTGTGAGCAAGCTCCATAACCACTGAAAAATGACCCATGTTTTAAATTAGCATTAGCTGATATTTCCAGTTAGCCACTAGAAAGGAGCAATGTAGAGGTTAGCAATTTTTTGCTTGCTCATTTCCCCTTGCTATACAAATAATACTGCAGAACAAGCAAAAAGATCTAGTTTCCATTTTTTTATGTCAAACTCTCATCCAAACCATCTCAAGAGGTTTTGTTTTAGAAAGTCTGCCAATGAATACTTTTATACTTAAGTTACTGTAGTTGTCCTAAAGTAAGCCTGAAGTGGCACTTCTGCAGTTTTAACATTTTATTTCATTATTATAAACAGGCAATTCCAGTCCTGGATGCTGATTGGTTGATACAACATTTCAGCTGTTCTAAAGTACCTGATATAGTCAGAACCGTTATGCAAACCACCAGTTTGCCTAGTAGCTGTGTAACTATTAGCCATAGATTACACGTTATGAATTATATAGTTAAGTGGAAGGATGGCACATGATGGATCTGCTTTATGAAACTGCTTTATATAGTTTTTTAAAACTGATTTTATGTAGTAATTGTTTTATAACTGTGCTACTGTATATTGTAAATATAGTCACAGTTTCTCATACCTTATCGCTTAACAGTATATACACTACCGTTAAAAGGTTTGGGGTTAGTAAAATAAAAAAACATGAATACTTTACATTAATGAAAAGTCATTAAAGAATCTTTTAAAAAAACACTTTTCCACCAAAATATTAAGCAGCACAACTCTTTTAGAACTGATAGTAATATGTAACGTTTGCTGAGAACCGAATCCGCATAAGAATGATTTCTGAAGTATTATGTGACACTGAAGACTGGAGTAATGTCTGCTGAAAATCCAGCTTTGCCATCACAGGAATAAATATATTTTAAATTATATTAAAATACAAAACAGTTTGCAAAAATATTTTAGAGTATTACTGTTTTTACTGGATTTCTAATCAAAATAATTCAGCATAACCGACTTCTTTCAAAAACCAACCCCAAATTTTGAATGGTAGTTTATATTTCTTCCAAATTCCAACACGCATCTATTCTTCTCGAGTTTTCCTTGCATTTGTTCTTTATGCTTTATTTCTCTTTTTTTTCTTTTTCTTTCTTTCTGTTCTGCTGTCACTATCACTGCTAAAGGCTACAGAACATCTCCTTATGAACGATCAGGTACAAGCATTAGGAAAGTCATACTCTGAGTCGGTCTGTGTGTTATTGACTGTCAGGACTGACGTCTCACTTTCTCTCTTGAAGGTAACGCTGCCTGGGCCATGGCCACCTCCAAACCCGACATCCTCATCATACTTCTGCAGAGACTCATGGAGGAGGGAAACCTGCTTTATAAGGTCTGTAGCTCTAAAAATAGAAAGTTATAATTTTTTGAAAACGTACATATATATTTTTTAAAATGTCTGTGAAGTGTTTAGGCTACTGTTTTTAATAACAAATGCTAGATTTACTTTACATGAACCACAATTGCATTGATCTAACCATGGTATTGAAGAGCCATCTGTGGTTTTTACCTGTAATTACTACAGTGTGTTCTTGGAAATACCACATTTATACTATGATCAGTAAATTTCAATGAAGGTTCTCTGAGACTTTCTGAAGTATTCTTTTTTTTCTTTTTTTTCATGTATTCCTTCTGTCCTTCTTTCTCAGAAAGGGAAGATGAAGGAAGCCGCTCAGAGGTATCAGTATGCACTGAGGAAGTTCCCGAGGGAAGGTTTTGGGGAAGACCTGAAGGCATTCAGGGAGCTCCGGGTTTCCCTGTATCTCAACCTGTCCCGCTGCCGCCGCAAAACCAATGTATGTCAACCAAAGTACATGTGTAACTTCAGTGGATAGAGGTTAAAGGCTTCAATAACATCCCTAACGATTGTTGGATGACAGTACATCTCTATGTGCCTTAACAAACAGAATTAAGTATATTAAATGGATATAGGCATTTTATATTGATCACATGCACACTCATTTTCTCCTCCAGGGTAATTGTAATGGTTTGCCTAGGTTCAGGAGATGAGCCTCACAGGCTGTTCTTAGAAGTGTTTTGAGTGCAATTAGGCAGCAGATTACGTGAATGTGAGAGAGAGATAAAGAGAGAGTCACTATGTGTCCTGCTACGTGTTTCCTAATTACACAGGCAAACTGAAGTTCTAATGGTTATTTTAATAGGATCTGCCACTATTAAACATTTAAAGTACATCATTAGGGCTGACAGTTATGGCTCTTCATTGATACTATGACCTCAGACTCAAGCACAGAATTTAAACGAGTCTCCTGATTTCAGATTCATACACCTGAGCAGAATGAAGGACTGAGGTAGAATGTGAGCAAGTAAATTCAGCCCCTTGGTATGCACACATCACTACCAGAATGCAGAAGTGCTGCCATGATGAGTGCACTAACTGCTCTCATGGGTCAAGTTAAGACAAAGCATTAAAACTTGCGTGATTGATATTTGGTCTTCATTCCCCCAACCCCCCCCCCCCCCCCCCCCACCCGCTCCG
>NW_015540892.1:3064498-3072493 GCF_001515605.1 Sinocyclocheilus anshuiensis
TTCCTTCTTCCTGTCACTCAAATTCTCTCTCTTCTTCCTTTCACAATTGTTCTTGACAGGATTTTGGCATGGCTGAGGAGTTTGCCACCAAGGCTCTCGAGCTCAAGCCTAAGTCCTATGAGGCATTTTATGCACGTGCCAGAGCCAAAAGGAGTAGCAGGTAAAGAACCTTCATGCTGGCTTGGAACATGTGAATTGTTTCTGATAAAGGAGAATTACTTTGGTTGTTTGTGCTGTCTCTTCAAAACCAAACATACAGCGCAACACAATTCTCCATTTGTGTAATTCTTTTTAATCAATCAGTTTGACCCAATTGGCAAATTGGACAAAATTCAATACAGGAGTCACTGGTCTGATTCATGTGCTGAATTTAGACATCTCTGATTACCAAGTAATCAAAATTGAAATGAGTCATGGACTGCTAATATGTATTTTTTTAACAAAATGTTTTAAAAAGCTAGTTTGTGCAGTAGGTTAGTCTAACATTAAAGGGAGGGGTCACCCAAAAATGAAAATTCTGTTGTTAATTACTCACCCTCATGTCGTTCCAAACCCCTAAGACCTTCATTCATCTTCAGAACACAAATTAAGATATTTTGATGAAATCTGAGAGCTTTCTGACCCTCCATAGACAGCAACGCAATAACTACCACATTCAAGGCAAATTGAAATGAGTCATGGACTGCTAATATGTATTTCTGTTTTTTTGAACAAAATGTTTTAAAAAGCTAGTTTGTGCAGTAGGTTAGTCTAACATTAAAGGGAGGGGTCACCCAAAAATGAAAATTCTGTTGTTAATTACTCACCCTCATGTCGTTCCAAACCCCTAAGACCTTCATTCATCTTCAGAACACAAATTAAGATATTTTGATGAAATCTGAGAGCTTTCTGACCCTCCATAGACAGCAACGCAATAACTACCACATTCAAGGCCCAGAAAGGTCGTAAGGACATCGTTAAAATATTCCATGTGACATCAGTGGTCCAACCGTAATGTTATAAAGCTACAAGAATACTTTTGTGCGCAAAGAAAACAAAAATAACTTTATTCAACAATTTCTTCTCTGCCATGTCAGTCTTTGACGTGTGTTTACAAGAGTACCATAATGCATGCGTGCAATGCTGCTGAACGCCGGCTCTTGCATCAGGAGCATCGCACGCATGTGTTGTCATGAACGCGCATCGAAGGCTGACACGGAAGAGAAGAAATTGTTGAATAAAGTCATTATTTTTGTTTTGTCTGTGCACAAAAAATATTCTCGTAGCTTTATAACAATGAGGTTGAACCACTGATGTCACATGGACTATTTTAACAATGTCCTTACTACTTTTCTGGGCCTTGAATGTGTCAGCTGAGTTGCGGTTGCAGGGTCAGAAAGCTCTCGGATTTCATCAAAAATATCTTAATTTGTGTTCCGAAGATGAATAAATGTCTTACGGGTTTGGAACGACATGAGGGTGAGTAATTAATGACAGAATTTTCATTTTTGGGTGAACTATCCCTTTAGGCTGGCCCAATTAGCTGATTGTTCATAAGCTATGCTTAGATGTATAACACTATATTTCAGTGTATTATAGTAATTTATTGTATTTACATTATAAAAAGTTTTTTTTTTTGTGTGTGTGTGTGTGAAGTATTTTTGAGCTTTATTATAGTACCAGGGTTGTAACCTATTTGTTATGAAGTGGTATTATTTGATTTTACAGTTAATCACTTTACAAATTTTAGGAAACATCCAACAATTACAGCTGTAACATTTTTCTGAAAGCTAAGAGCAACAAATACACCAGAACAAACTGGGAACAGTCATGCACTTAGTTGCACAGCGGAACAGACTTATACAATTCACTCAAGTACAGCACTACTGCCATAAATCTGCTTTGTAATGCACAGCGGTCATGCAGATGGTTTATCTGAGCCGTCTGCTTTGTTGACTAGCACAGTCAATCACACTTTTATACTATTTATAGCCCGCATAACAGAGTGATTCCCATGTTCCCAGGGTCATACAATTTATATGGGACATAAGGAACACATGACTATGTCCCCAGGCTATACAGTATCTTCTCATCACTCAAAGATTGAATTATCATGTAGTTACTGAAGTTGCATTGAACACCTACTTCTGTAACAGATTTCCAAATTATTTAATTACAGTCCTCCACAAAGTGTACCTTCTCAACATTAAGTGAATTAATAAAGAGAGCTCAATCTATGGTGTTCTGTTGAACTTGTATTAAATAGCACTTTTTTATCCTGGGTTAGGAGTCATGACCATTTAAAAAGTTTACTTGATGTGTGTTAACAGACCATTAAACTATTGCTCACAGGCCAGTGTTAACCTCTCCACATGCCAATGTATAATTGTCAATCAGATGTGAATGTTAACCAGTCGCTTTAAAGCTGCTGCCTATGAAGAGAGTCTTAAGCCTCTTTCACACAGAACTTCCTGAAAATACACGGATAATGTGTCCCGGGATCGTTTGATTGTGGTTCATTCACACTGCCAGTGATTTTCTGGAATCTGTGTGTGCGTTCACAGACATCCCGTAAAGATCCCGTAAAGACACGTGACATTACGATGTGACGTGTAATGTGACGCGCTCTGTTTCATTTAAGCTGGCGAACGATCTCAGCTTCAGCGCGGATAGTGAGGAGCTACCTGATCTCTGCTTTATTACAGTTTGCACATATTTTTTCGGCGCGAACATTGATCTGCCTTAAAAACACCCGGTAAAAGAGTTGCATGACAATGTGCGTCATCACTATGACACACCCTTTACTGCGTTGGTTCTGGCTTTTGTTCACACAGAGCTCGTTCCGGGACTTAGGACATTGTGGTTCCAGATCCTGTTTATGTAGGCTGCTTCCTGTGTAGGAAGTAGACAGTGAGGCAGCTTACTAAGTCCAGAGAGAGAGAGAGCATATATCTATACCATCTACTGCATATAGTTTATAATAATGATTAATTATTTACCAGTTCCTCTGTTTTTCACTCTTTTTCAGGCAGTTTGCAGCCGCGCTGGCTGATCTTTATGAAGCGGCGCGTCTGTGCCCCAGTAACAGAGAGATCAGACATCTGCTGGCACGTGTGGAGGAAGAGTGCCAACACCTGCAGCGACAGGGTTCTAAACACCCTACCTCTCATAGCAACCCCTCACACCATGAGGAAGACAACGACGAGGAAGAAGAAGATGACGACGACGATGATGACCAGGACATTGAGAGTTTGGAGAAAAGCCCAGACAGCCTCAGCATAAAAATGTTGCAGGCAGATGAGGAGGAGGAGCGGCATGAGCAAGAATCCTCTAGGCAGGAGAAGAGGAAGGAGAGCTGGCATCAGAGCTGCACCTTGCCTGATTCTCTAGGCCTGGCGATTTCGGATGCCCAGTCCGCCGTCTCCACAGCTGCCCCCGGACGGGCCGCCCACAGGCGTCTTCCGTCCAGACAGGCTCAAAGCATGAAAAACCGAGAGTACAGCAGCTCGCTACACGCCGAGGGCAGGACGCCCCAGAGCACCGGGTCCAGCCCCATGCCCAGCCGCCACCGGCCCGCCTCACTCAGAGCAGCCTGCATTGACTTTGGCAGTGTTGAGAGGGGTCCGCTCGGTGGTACCAGAGAGGGCAACACTCAGTTTGGTCATGCAGAGAAGGCTGAAGGCAGCGTCGAGCCAAGGGGGGAATTCTGCAGGAGCAGCAGCGTGAGAGTGTCCAGCTCCTCCAGCGGAAACCTGGCGGAAACCAGCCGCATGCGCAATTCTGTGGCGAGTGCCGACAGCGGCATGAGGCAATCGGAGCATAAGTCACGCCCATTTATGGGCGTCATTGACAAGACTGCACGTTTCCAGCAGCAGCAAGGCCATCATGGCAACCTGGTGTCCAGTTACGGCTGGCAAGGACTTGTGCCAGAAGGGCTCGTAGGTCACAATGTAGGTGTTGTCATGAACACGCACTCGCAGGGACTGACCAGTGACCTCCAATACGCTAAAATGAGCGCTTATCAGGAGCCCATCCATAACAGCACACATATACCAGAGTTTCACCCAGACAAGTTTCATCCTGGGTCTGGATACAAGGACAGTAACCCCATCCAGCAGCACTACAACGACACCAAGCACAAGCAGGCCAGCATGACCCGGGACAACCCCATCCTGATCAGTTCCATCAAACCTAAACGCTCCTTTATTGAGTCCAACGTGTAGCTACGAACTCATACTTTACGTTAAGCACAAGTTATTTACAGTCTTTAATATAGGAGCTGCGGTTTTCATCAACAAACCCAATGTCATTTGAGTCGTTTTGAAGACTAAATTTAAAGCATTTTGTGTGTGTGCTCCTGGAAAGCGCACACGAGTAAAAGATTGCCTTGCATTTCTGTTTACAACTACAGCTTCCGAGGTATTTAAGCACATTTTAAATGCGCAACGCTGCATCTGCACATTAAAAGAGAGCTGAGATATGATACAGATGATTTATTAATAATGTATTAAGATACCTGACCTGACTTTAGACTTCAGTAAGGACATAGGACGTCTACCAAGATGAAACACTGTCTCTTACAGTAGGATTGTGGACCGGTCCTGTGTGTATTCAAAAGCATTTCCTGTTTGAATGGTGGTGAGTCTGCGTGTGTGTGTTTGAGGAGAAGCGTGTTGTTTTTCTTCATGAACTACTCACTGTTTGGACTAATTTATTTATGGCTTGGTTGTCCGATTAAAACAATATTATATTTTATATATTAGTTATTTTTGCACAGCTATATATTATGAAATACCACTATGATTGTGAGATTGATATGAACTGTATAAAGGAGACCAGGTTTACATGCATGTTTTGGTGAACCATATTCAGGTGTCTGAGGACATAGATGTTATTTCGTATGTACATTATTTGCAATTAATTTCATGTATAGGGCTATTATGTATTGTATTTGAATATTTCAGCAACATATACAATAAACCCCAGTTTAAGACTTCCGTTTAGTTATTAGTTTATTACATTTCTCTCTTATTTTTATAAAGTCATAAAGTGACTGTTACTGCACAACTATAGAAAAAAATACTATAATGAGAGCCAGTCCTTAAAGGGGTCATCGGATGCCCAATTTCCACAAGTTGATATGATTCTTTAGGGTCTTAATTAAAAGTCTATAGCATACTTTGGTTAAAATTTCTCAATGGTAGTGTAAAAAACACCCTTTTTACCTTGCCAAAAACATCTCTGCACACAGCAAGCCGTTCTCTTTCAAGCATACGTTTCGGTGTCTCACTATGGGATACGCCCCTTCAGTGTATTCCTAGAAGCCCTATTACATTACGCCAGCCCCAATTGGCTGGCAGACGTGACGTTGTGTCTGGGAGTGGCCTCCCCACCCCTCAGTATAAAGGGCACAACACAACGTCACCACGACATTCAAAAACCTCTTCTCGCTTCACACTAGAAGCCTACAAATTAGGTATACTTTTAACGAACTCCTGGACGAACGACTGGCCTCCACGCCGTTTTTCGCCTGACTCCTTCAATTTGCATTCCAGCCGATTGCAAGGACTGTTCGATATTACGATGGCTGCAGCAATGCAGACTGTCCCGGCTAGTGAGGGAGATGCTGTGCGACTTTGTTTATGCGGCAACAAAATTTCATGCAAGGACACACACCAGGTCTGCTCTGCATGTCTTTGGCTGAAACATGCCCAATTGGCGATCGAGAATCCAGGTTCCTGTGAACACTGCGCACGCTTCACTATGAAGAGCCTTCGTCGCAGGCGAGCACGCCAAGCTAGCCTGTCAGGCCACGATCCCCTCATGTCACCTAGCCCCGTTCCAGCTGCCACTCCGCAGGTACCCATGCCTGATCCGCTCTTGATGTGGAGGGAATGGAGAAGGTAGGACTTCTCCGAATGCCCCCCATGGAGCCATTAGTTGCCGCGCACTTGCACCCAAAGCACACGGCGGCTGCAAATCCGACGTTGCCATCCAAAGCGGACCGTTTCCAGTCAAGCATGACGGAACGCGCTTATAAAGCAGTTGCTCTCTCTGTCAGGGATCTGAACGCGACCTCTATGCTGACCGCGTACCAAGCGGAATTGCAGGACGAAGCGTCGACCATGCCAGGTCAGATGCACTGGGAAGAGATCTGTGTCGTTACGGATCTTTCTCTGCGCCTTCAGAGGTGCGCGGTTCAAGCCGCGGGCAAGGCCATGGCCACAATGGTCATTCAAGAGAGAGGATGTTGGCTTAACTTGGCGAATCTCTGACAGGGAAAAAGAAGCCATCCTGGACGCGCCGGTGGTCGCACTGATGCAAAAGAGATGCGAGGAAAAGAAGAGGGATGATGAGGCTTTGCAGCTCTGTATGCCTAGAAAGGCACAGCTATCGCATTCCTAGACGGCAGAGACCGAACGTGAATGCAGCGGGTCACAGTGGAGTCCCAGAACAGAGAACTGCCTAGCCAAGGAAGAACTATCCGCCTGCAACAGCTCAGGCGGTCCAGCCAGCTCCTCAACCTCATCCTCAGGGAGCGAGGAGGAAGAAGAAGGCAGTTTGATGGGGTCTTCCCCGGGGAAAGGAGCCTACAGCCCCCTGTTCGCTAGCTCCCGACCCTCAGATGTTCAGCGTTCGACAAGGGACGAGTTTCGATGTTCTGTGTGGAAAATAGAGCCCGGTTGGGCCAGGGGAAGCAGGGCCGTGAAAAGGACAAGAGATGGCACAGTGGTGCACACCCACCCACTAGTCACAAGAACTTTTCATGTTCAAAACTCAAAGTTTTCACTGTATTCCCAGAACATGTTGCAAACATGTTAACAGAACACATTATAACATCACCTCGGGGAGTTATCGTTCCCTTAGAGGTGATGAGACACTTAAACTCTGTCCAAGCACTAAGTGCCCACGCATGCGCAGTACAGACCACAAACTCGTTCACGACTCAGCCACACGATGGCGCCAGAACGCTGCGAATAATCAGTTGGCGAGAATGCACACAGTCCCGCTGGGTATTAAGGACAATACAATTCGGGTACAGACTGCAGTTTGCCACTTCCCCCCCGCATTTCAAAGGGATAATTCATTCCCAGGTGCGGTGGAGAATTAAAGCTTGTTCTTCAGGAAGAAATTTCCTCTCTGTTGAACAAAAGGGCGATAAGAGTGGTCCCACCCAAGCAGAGCCACAGGGGGTTTTACTCGAGATACTTCCTCGTCCCAAAGAAAGGGAGTCGAGCTCTTCGTCCCATATTAGATCTGTGTGCACTGAACAAATACTTAAGGAAGAACAAGTTCAGAATGCTCACTCATTCTACACTCCTAAAATTAGTGTGCCAGGGCGATTGGTTTACGTCAATCGACCTGAAAGACGCATATTTTCACATAAAGATATATCCACCCCACAGGAAATTCCTGAGGTTTGCTTTCCTTGGCGTGGCATACGAATATCTGGTTCTACCATTCGGCTTGTCTCTCAGCCCCCGAGTGTTTGTAAAATGTACAGAAGCAGCCCTGACTCCGCTCAGGGAGAAAGGCATTTGTCTCGCTACTTACATAGACGACTGGCTGGTGACAGCTCGGTCAGAGCAAGAAGCGAGAGAACACAGAGTTATGCTTCTGGAACATATACAGAAACTGGGTTTAAAATTAAACATCGAAAACAGTGTTTTAATTCCCACACAGTCTATAACATATCTGGGGCTGTCACTGAATTCGGTGACATTCAGAGCGTGACTGTCGGAAGACAGGGTGAGAAAATTCACTCGCTGCATGACCGATTTTCAGAGGGGAAACTGTGTCTCCTTTCGCACATGCCTCAGACTATTAGGACTGATGGCCTCAGCCCTGATAGTTATTCCCTTAGGCAGACTGTTCATGAGAGAGTTTCAACGCTGGGTAGCGTCAAACCAGGGTGCGGATCTGCTGTCCAGGAGCAATCCCCTCTACGGGGAGTGGAAATTGAACAGGGACGTGGTCGAACAGATTTGGAGCATATATGGCAGAGCGACAGTGGAT
>NW_015540893.1:0-2777 GCF_001515605.1 Sinocyclocheilus anshuiensis
ATGCGCGCGCACACACACACACACACACACACACGCACACACACAAAACAAGTATATGTATACCTTTCCTAGGTGTGTTCCCCGAACTATACCTTAGGATGTTGCTTAAGGTAAACCTTCTTACGTGCGACGTTAGCAGGTGCTGTCCATGGCGGTGGTGCTGAATAGGTTGATATCGATGGCTCAAGAATCGATTGTTCACTATATACAGGAGCGCCTTCACTGAGTTATAGAGAGGGTAAAGTATTGAGAAAATGATGCTCATTATAAAGAAGCACTTTAGAAATATTAGAAATTGCATTTATCGGGGCTCACTGCATTTATAAAATAATCCAAATTTCAAACTAAATGCAACCTTGGATATCACACACACACACTCCAGCCGATGTGCCTTTGTATATTATAATGGGAAAACTAACAACCATCAGTATAATGACAGTTTTATTCTTTGCATAAAAACACTTCAATTAATTAAACACTAATTGAACACTGGGTGTATTACAACTTTAGAATTGCAATATTTATTTGGTTCTGCACTTTTTCTTGCCACAGAATTACAATCATATTGACTGAAATGTGAAGAGGTTTTTGCACAGTGGTGGCCACTAGCAGAGTGAACTGTGAACAGCGATAAGGTATAGCTAAGAGTGGTCGATACTAACCTTACGAACGAATGACTTACAGAATGTATACTTAACTAAGAACGTTTCGGGAAACACATATTAACGCCAAGGTACAACTTAAGGTATAACTTACGAACGACGTAGTGTTAAGAAGGTTTCGGGAAACGCAGCCCAGGGCTATTAAATTTTAAGGGGGCCAAGGGGGTGGGGGGCCATCCCGATCTCTTTCTAGGGGGCCTATAAAATTAGAAATTAAATTTAAATGCATATTCAGCAGTAAAATTAACTAATATTACAAACACCAACATCTATAAAAAACATTAGTGCTGTCTGTCAGTCGATAAAAAAAAAAAAAATTACAGTTTTTCTCAGTCGCTTTGGTGCATTTCTCAGATCAGAAACGAAATTCTCAAAACTACTTGTTCAACCTCCACATCATCTAGTCACTTGTGCACATCATAAAAGCAGTTTCTCATTCTTTTGAACAAGTTGCGATTGCTTTGGTACATTCATGCAACTGATTATGTACATTTGTCTGCGGTTTCCTACATTATCAGTTGCTGTTGTCATGGTACTCAATATGTATTATATAGTTCTCTGTTCAATAGTCTTACCCCTCAAAACATCTAGTCATTAGTTCATCGTCTAAGTCATTAAATGCAAAATGGTTGATCTAGTTGTCATAAACTGTCAAGCATATTTTCTACACATTTCTATTAGACTTATTGTAAATTTGGCATGAATTGTGCGGGTAAATCTTGACTTCACTAATGAAGAGAATGTGGATCAACCAATGATAAACTACGTCTCTGAAATTCCTCGTACAGTGCTACATGCAAAAGCAAAGTTCTGCCTAAGGGGTGTTTCCTGTGTTTGCCTGTCTAAATTTATATTTCTGCCTTCGTGCCCATATTTCTTTTCTATATCACAATGATGTTGTAAAGTTTTTTTTTTGTCAGACCACTATAGTAAAAGTGTAAGTGTGAATCCAGTCTCTATCAATATCCCACATACAGTAATTTGTAAATTTGTACTTTTGAAATGGATATATGGCATACATAAGAAGTGCAGCCTTCTGCATTTCAATATAGTATCTGTCCTCCAAACAGTTGCCACAGTTTACATCAGGTAATACTAACAGAATGCACTGTTATATTGACAACATGACTAAGCATTTTGACTATCTTGTTTGTGAACGACACAAGGACTTCTCATTCTGATGGCACTGATATGTTCATTGACATAAATACTTACTTTTGAGAGATGAACTAAAGATTTTGAGTAAGTTACAGGCTTTTGCAGGTAATCCATTGTGTGGTGCTGTTTGTACGAATTGTTTTTAGAAATGCATATACTTCTTTGCAAATATTAAGGATGATTCGAGAAATGCACCAAAGCAACTGAGAAAAACTCTAATCACACATTTTTCTGTAATTAATCATGATTAATTGCATATTACAGTTTTTCTCAGTCTCCTTGGTGCATTTCTCAGATCAGAAATTAAATTCTCAAAACTACTTGTTCAACCTCCACATCATCTAGTCAATTGTCCATATCATAAAAGCAGTTTGAACAAGTTGCAATTGCTTTGGTACATTCATGCAAATGATTATGCATATTTGTCTGTGGTTTAAATTCAATTCAATTCAATTCAAGTTTATTTGTATAGCGCTTTTCACGATACAAATCGTTGCAAAGCAACTTTACAAGCAAATTAAGTTTCTACAATATTTAGTGGTAGCTCATCAGTGGTGACTGTCAGTTAATGTACATATGGCAGAAATGTATGGAAAAATCAATTAAAGACGTAATCAAACAGACGATGAACACTATTAACAGCAATTATTATATGATGCAATCAAACTTATAGCAAAATTTGGTAGTTCTGTATGTTGTTTCAGGGTTGGCATCATCTCTTCTCAGGTGTTCTGGATCCAGACTGAAGTAGCTGCTGTTCCAACCAAGCAAAATTGATTTGTTTAACCCAAACTAAAGAATAATAATGTGCATTTGATCAGATATAACTACAGTACAAGATTATGAGGATCCATTATTTGAATGCTTGGCCAAAGAGATATCTTTAATCTAGATTTAAACAGAGAGAGTGTGTCTGAACCCCGAACGTTATCAGGAAGGCTATTCCAGAGTTTGGGA
>NW_015540893.1:2859-4377 GCF_001515605.1 Sinocyclocheilus anshuiensis
GCCAGAGGTGGCGGCTGAGGCTACAGAACCTCCAGAGATGGCGGTGCTCGCTCCAGGTCCTCCAGAGGTGCAGAACCTTCCAAGGCGGCGGCATTCACTTCAGCTCCTTGTGTGGTGGTGGTGCCCAGCAATGCACTTTCAGACTGTTATGTTGTGGAACCATTGCTGAACTTTGCACCTGTCCTGTTAAGAAGAATGCTAATGAACTCTCCCTGTATCCTGATGGTACTACTGTAGAACCTCCAGAGGTGGTGGCAGCCGCTGCAGACCCTCTAGAGGTGTCAGTGGTACTCACTTATGAACTCTCGTCCTGTTCTGTTCCAGCCAAGGAGGCCATTAATGAAATTCCGTCTGCTCATGTCATGGCCTATGAACTATTGTCCTGTCCTGCACTGGTCAAGGAGACCATTTCTGAATCCCCAGTCATGCCTGTCATGGTTACTGAACTCTCGTCATTTGTCAACCCAGCTGCAGAGGCCGTTGATGAACTCTCGTCTTGTCCTGAACCGGCCACGAAGGCCATCTATGACCCATCGTCCTGTCTCAACCCAGCCACAGAGGCTGTCTGTGAACTTTCGTCCAGCCCTGAATCGGCCACGGTTATGAACTTTTCTCCTGTCCCGAACCAGCCGAGGAGGATACCTATGAACTCTCAGTCCTGTCTGTCACAACCAAGGTCTGCGAACTTCATGACTGTCCTATCACGGCTATGGAGGCCGTCTATCAACTATCGTCCTGTTCTGACCCAGCCATGGAGGCTGATTTTGAACTGTCTGTCCGTCTAAATGCTGCTTATGGAGTCTGATTTTGAAAACTCCAGTTTCTGTCAATGAGTCTGATCATGAACTGTCAGTTTATCCAGAATCTGTCCATGAATCTGTGTCTGAATTACCTGCCAGTCCCGTTTCCCTCAATGAACCTTACGTTAATTCACCTGTCTGTTTCCACCCCACTGACAATTCTGATGTCTTACTATCTGGTGGGCTTCTGTCCCGTCTGCTCCGGCCTGGTGGTCTTCTGCTCCTCCGTGGTGGTCTTCTGCTCTGTCTGCTCCGGCCTGGGGGTCTTCTGCTCCCCCTTGGTGGTCTTCTGCTCCGTCTGCTCTGGCCTGGTGGTCTTCTGCCCTGCTCTGGTGGTCTTCTGCTCCACCGTGGTGGTCTGCTTTCTGGCTCTGGTGGTCTTCTGCTCCGCCGTGGGGATCTCCGGTCCCGTCTTCTCTGCTGTGGTGGTCCTCAGCTCCACCTGTACTGCCGGCTCCGCCCTGGCTCCCTGCTCCGCTGGTCCTGCCTCAGTCCCCGGTCTCTCCACTTCCACATGGACCTGGCCCTCCGTCCCTCCCCCTGTTCCGCCTCCGCTCCACCGCCCTCCTGGATTGTATAGTGTTGAACAATCTGTTCACCCTATCTCTGCCAATATACTCTGTTCTGAATTGTCCACTTATCTGGCTTCGACTAATGTGTCTGAGTTTGAACCATCTGTCTGTCCAGCTTCAATCACTGACCTGTCTGCCAATCAAGT
>NW_015540893.1:5064-14267 GCF_001515605.1 Sinocyclocheilus anshuiensis
GGCTATGGAGGCCATCTGTGAACTCTCTGCCTGTCCCGTCACGGCTATGGAGGCCGTCCGTGAACTCTCTGCCTGTCCTGTCACGGCTATGGAGGCCGTCTATGGACTCTCGTTCTGTTCTGAACCAGCCATGGAGGCTGATTGTGATCTGTCTATCCGTCTAAATGCTGCTATTGAGTCTGATTTTGAAAACTCTGTTTTGCCAGTTTCTGTCAATGAGTCTGATCATGAACTGTCAGTTTATCCAGAATCTGTCCATGAATCTGTGTCTGAATTACCTGCCAGTCCCGTTTCCCTCAATGAACCTTACGTTAATTCACCTGTCTGTTTCCACCCCACTGACAATTCTGATGTCTTACTATCTGCCTGCCCAGTATCAGTTCATGAGTTGTTTGTCAGTTCAGTTCCAGTCACTACTCTTGGTTATGAACAATCTGTTCACCCTATCTCTGCCAATATACTCTGTTCTGAATTGTCCACTTATCTGGCTTCGACTAATGTGTCTGAGTTTGAACCATCTGTCTGTCCAGCTTCAATCACTGACCTGTCTGCCAATCCAGTGTCAATCAATGCATCCCATTGTGAATTGTCTGTTGGTTTAAATTCTGCAATCAAATCTAATTTTGAATTGTCTGTCTGTACGGTCTCCGCTAATGAGCCTGAGGGTGAATTGTCAGCCTGTCCAGTTCCAGTCAGTGGGCTTGTTTATGAACTGTCTTCCTGTTCAGTTTCAGTTAATAAGCCAGACTTAGAATTATCTGTCTGCTCAGTCTTGAGTAATATATCTGAACTTTCTGTCAGTCCTGTTTCCGTTACTGATCTTGGTTATGAAATGTCTACCAGTCCATTTTCAGTCAATACATCCGATTTTGAACTCTTTGCCTGTCTTAGGTCTGCTCCTGAACCTAAATGTTCAAAAAACGGTCAACCCACTCAGTTTTTGCCAAAGCCCCCAACTTTGAACTGTTTGTCTGTCCAGCCAATCTCAAGGAGACCTACACTGAACTTTTAGCACTGTCAGTCATGCCCAAAGAGACTGTTAATAAGCCCACTGTATTTCCTGCCTCAGTCCTTGAGACCGTAAATGCACTGTCTGTCTCCTATGTTTCAGTTTTCCCTAGGCCCCAGTCCCTGCCGTGGGTTCCTGATCACTCTGGTCTGCCGTGGGGGTCTGCCGACACACTCTGGTGGGCCAATGCTCCGTCTGCTCCGCCGTGGTGGGCTTCTGCTCCGCCCTGGTCGGCTCCAGTCCCGTCTGCTCCGCCCTGGTGGGCTTCAGTTCCGTCTGCTCCATCCTGGTGGGTTCCAGTTCCGTCTGCTCCATCCTGGTGGACTCTTGCTCTGTCGGCTTCATCCTGGTCTCTGGCTCCGCTCAGGGTTCCTGCTCCATCGGCTCCGCCCTGGCTTCCTGCTCCGCCTTGGTGCCCTGCTCTGCCGGCTCTGCCTCAGTCCCTGGCCTCTCCACTTCCACGTGGACCCGGCCCTCCTTCCCTCCCCCTGTTCCACCGCCCTCCTGGATTGTATGGAGATAGGAGCGTCTGGAAGCCGCTCACTACTATGGACTCTTGCACCACACTAACTGTTGCACTTCACCCCGGACTACAGTTCCCATCATCCATTGCACTGATTACACATACACAGCTGAAGGCACTGATTACACACAGCTAAATCCAATCAGACATGCTACATAAGCCTGTCTTGCCTTCAATATACCTGTTTGCCATTATCTGACCCTTGTTTGTTTATTTGACTGGTAAATGATAAAGAATGATAGCCCCTTTTGTATTGCACATTTACATATGACAGATTGATAAAAAGACATGCTATTGTATTTATGACTGGATGCAACTTTTGATACTTCGCAGTAAAAGTGGTTCTCCGATTGACTTTGCCCTATCAGTGCGGCTCCCATGAAAAAAATAGTGAAGACTTAGAACGCAGCACTAAGATCAAGTAAAACTAGCAATGAGATGCAGCCTTGGTCTGACACAAGAAGCAAGTCATTTGTAATACATATTATGACTGTCACGAATCCTGTCCATGCACTTCCGTTCGCTCACCACCAGAGATCACCCGCTCACTACTATGGACTCTTGCACCACACTAACTGTTGCACTTCCCCCCGGACTACAGTTCCCATCATCCATTGCACTGATTACACATGCACAGCTGAAGGCACTGATTACACACAGCTAAATCCAATCAGACATGCTACATAAGCCTGTCTTGCCTTCAATATACCTGTTTGCCATTATCTGACCCTTGTTTGTTTTGACTTTGTTCTAGAATAAAAGCTTTGCATATGGATCCGCACGCCTCTTGTCTCGTCGGCTCCGTAACAAAGCCTGCCCTTGAATACCTGTATAGTTTTGTAATCGACCTATGAGTATGTCATGATCTATAGCAGTGTTACTCATTGCGCGGCTCGCGAGCCTCATGCGGCTTGCCAAGCTTTACTTTGTGGCTCGCATGGCAGTAAATAATACGATGATATGATCATGCAGTCAATACAGATATTTCATAAAAACATTAAAAACAAGCAGGGCTATAACATAACCCATTAAAAAAACTCACACCATGTCTACACCGGATGCGAGTGGCGCGATCCAACAAAAGACAATAGAACCCAGTGATGTTGTCTACACTGGATGCGGCGCAGCGCCATGCGATGCGACACTATCCCCATCAGTGAACTGATGCCTCATTCTATTTATGACGAACTGTACTGACACTACGTTCAAATGATTTGCAACTGTCGTTTTGTCGCGTCAAGTGTAGACAGACTTTTAGCGCAGCAAGGCGCGGCACGACAACTGTCGCGTCCGGTGTACACACGGTCAGACAGTGTCTGCTCTATTACAAATAATTTATATATATTTTTTTTTTAAATACCCAAAACAGCAGCATTACAAGATGGAAATATAGACTAGAAAAGATATTTACACGTGCTCTGTCCTACGTCCATGACACTGACTCACAGATGGAAATATAGACTAAAAAAATATATTTACACTTGCTCTGTCCTACGTCCATGACACTGACTCACCAGTTTAACAGTAGCCAGTTTTAACACCGAATGTGCACTTGCATGGTTAGATACATGATGGGCTAGTATAAAAAATAAAATAACTTAAGGTCTTTCCAGCATTAAGGTAATCCTGAGTGTGCACTTTACCTTCAGCTAACGTAGCACGGACGTGCAGGACGATGGAGTCTCCGGCGATCACAGTGTCACGTTCCATCTCGCGAAGGGGAGCGAAGCAGTTCCGGGTGGAGATCTCGAAGACCGGAGGCGAAATTAACTTGACGGAGCTTAAAGTCAAAACACACGGCAGCAACAAACAGGAAGTGACGTTAAGGTTTCCTACATTATCAGTTGCTAATGTCATGTTGCTCAAAATTTATTATATAGTTCTCTTTGCAATAGTCTTACCCCCCAAAACATCTAGTCATTAGTTCATAAATGACAATAGTAAACACTAATTTTTCAGTTAAAGGCAGTTCATCATTGAATTCAGTGATGTCATCATCCAGCTCAGTTCAGTTTAAATAGTATCTGTGCAATCAAGTCAACGATATCGCTGGAAATGAAGTGTCCCCAACTAAGCAAGCCAGAGGCGACAGCGGCAAGGCACCAAACTCCATCGGTGACAGAATGGAGAAAAAACCTTGAGAGAAACCAGGCTCAGTCGGGGGGCCAGTTCTCCTCTGGCCAGATGAACCAGCAGTTCAATTCCAGGCTGCAGCAAAGTCACATTGTGCAGAGGACTCAACTGGTTCCTGTGGTATTGTCCCGGTGGCCGTCTGAGACAAGGTCTTTACTGGGGATCTGTCTCTGGGGCTTATCTAGTTGCAGACCTGCCAACCTTCGAAACATTTTTTGAGTACCACTTCTGTGACGGCACACAAGTGTTTATATATTTTCAACATGTAAATTGGTTGTGAAGAAAGCCATGCAGACACATTTTTCATAATAACTCTTTTAATGAACAGACATATGTACATTTAGGAAGAGACAGCCTTTTGTGTGCATGTGTGAATAATCTGACTTCAGTTGTTGAGATGCCATTTTGCATCATTCATCACCTCTACTTGCAGTGGAACTTGATCTTGACTGCTTTGTCTCATAGCTTGCTGACTTGGCCTTTCTGAGCAGAGCATCACTAAAGCTTTCCATGTGACAGACAGTCCCCTTTGCAGCCATGCTCTCCTTTCTTGTCACCAAGGCACTTATGTCAGTGCTGAGGCTGGCTCTGTACTGGGTCTTGTTTTTTGTAACAAGACTGAAGACCCTCTCACAATCAGCATTGCTATGGAAGATAACCAATATCCCAAGCATTACTACTGAAAGGTTGGAGAAGACCTCCTTGCCTCCCCTCTTCAACAGGCCAATGTCTCGCCAGGCCTCATCAATGCGCTTGTTGAGGATGCTGTCATCAAAGCTGGTCGTCTGATACATCCGGAACTCATCTTCCACTTGATCCATAGTGACCTCTTCAGGCAGAATAGAAGGAAAGCGACAGATAAAGAATTGGAGCGAACAGCATTTCACAAATTGCCTCTTTGCTATGTCTGCCACAACAACATGCTTAAGCAGCTCATCCCCAAATTGATATTTGGAAACCATGTAGTCAGCTGCAGATGAAAAGAACTTTCTAACATCTCTGAAGAATGGCTTGAGCTCTAGGTTACCTTGGCTTTGAATGAAGGTTTGAGTGTCATGGCCAACAGAGAGTTCCTCATCTGGTAGCTGATTTTCCCTTGTGATGGTTGGCTTGATACCTCTACCAATTTCATTCATCATAGTGATCACATGCTCAGGCTTACAGAATGAAAGCAATACCTTTTCCAGTTGCATCTCCAAAGTTGGAAGCAAGACATGTATGCATGGCTCTTCTTTTTGAAGTATTTGGTTGCCGATATCAAAAATAGGTATGGCTCTCTTCAGAAAGAGTGAATACACCTTTGATATGGGATTGGTGAGAAACGGAAGTATCTTCTCAGGCTTTGCCAGATCCCTTTTCTCCTCTTTCTTGGTTCTTTCAGGGTTTTTTTTTCTTTTGCAGTTTTCTTTCCAATTTCATTTTGCTTAAAGAGGAATCTGGTTAAGTCAAACTCTGCAGCAAGGTGTGCAGGAGCTTTAACTTCTGGCAGACTGGTAAGTGGTGTGGCTTTAGGCTTCTGGGTAGAACCATACAGAGGTGTGGGCAACACTGGTGGCGCAAGCTTTGTAGCTTGTATGCTGGTGGAGGGCAAAGATTTAGGCTTCTGGGTAGAACCATACAGAGGTGTGGGCAACACTGGTGGCGCAAGCTTTGTAGCTTGTATGCTGGTGGAGGGCAAAGATTTAGGCTTCTGGGTAGAACCATACAGAGGTTTTGGCAACTTTGTAGCTGGTATGCTGGGCAACACTGGTGGTGCAAGCTTTGTAGCTTGTATGCTGGTGGAGGGTGAAGCTTTAGTCTTCTGGGTAAGACCAGATGGAGGTTTTGGAAACTTGGAGGAACCAGAGGGCTCTGTCTTCTTTTTCTTTCCTGCACCCACTTAGTTTTTAAAGAAAACGGTAAGAGGATTCCACTGTTGCAGTAGACGGTTCACACACTGCCCCAGAGACAGCCATCTTGTTGAGGCCAGCTTGAGGATCTTCCTCACCTCTGCATCACACATGATCTGTATGTCACGTAGACATGACTTTCTCTTGCTGCTTTTGTCCAGGTAGTAATAAATGGTGATAAGGAAGTCTTCAATGTTCACACTAAGCTGCCTAGATGCCCTCTCTGCTGCTAGATGTATCAGGTGGCATGCACAACCAACCAGGTAGATGTGTGGATTTTGTGCCTTCAAAAATGCAGCTACGCCTTTCCCCAAACCTTGCATGACTGCAGCATTATCAGATGCAAACCTGACACAATTTGACCATGGTATGCCTCTCTTCTTCAGTTCACCATCAAGCAATTCAAAAACTGCTCTCCCAGTAGACTCTTGATTCACAAATCTTGAGCAACATTACAACTACCCTCCCAAGACTGGCATCAAAAATCCTAACAACAATGTCCATTTTTATGTCCTCCATATCTGTGCTTTCATCTGTAGCAAGGCTGTACGGAGACCGCTTCATTACTTCTGTAATGCGCTCATCATCAGTACTGGCCAGGATTTTTACTACGGAGGCCGTCTTGGTTCTGGCACAGCCATACTGTTTGGCTATCTCACAATCGGGAAACATCTTCCTAAACAGTGGTCCGGCATGATCTGCAGCAGCTAATGGCAAGTTGTGTTCTACAATGAATGTAGTGAAAAAGGTTTCTGCCCAAATTGGTCTCAAATCTTGTGATTTTAGAAAGAATGAGTTAATTCTAGGGGTTGATTCTGCAACAGCCGCAATTTTTAAATGTTTTTTCCCCTCTACGTGACGTCGACAGTCTGCAAGACACACACAAACATGCCTCACTAAATTGTGCTAATAATTATTTTTTGAGCAATGATAAAAATAATGTAACGCAAAGTGTAAATTTCTAGAAATGTAGGACTTTCTAGATAGCTACATTATTACCTGAAGCTCCTTGATGGCCAATGTCGAAATCATAATTGCACAATGTGCAAAATGCATGGTTTAGCAATTTTGATGGGCGGAGGCACGGCCATTGATCCTGATATTTTGTGAGGAACTGCTGTGGGCCATGGACTCTTTTTGGATTCTTTTTAGGTCTGCTGCTCTCTCTCTCCCTGTCAGTGTCCTCATCTGATGTCATGTTTTTTTTTAGCTGCAAGGCACGCACACACACACACACACACACACACACACACACACACACACACACACACACACACAAACACACATTTTAATTAATATGTATGTATGTATAATATATTTAGTACACCAGTTGTTAATATTAGAATTATGAAAAAGTGGTTTGAATGAATGATTTAATGTCTCACTCATAAATAGGCTACTTCACTTGTTTCATTACTGGATGAATCGGCGTTTTTGAATGAATCTCTTGATTCAATCACAAATACATTTTGTAACAGTCACTTTTCGCCCCCTAGTGGCGAAACAATGCAATCGACACAAACGTTATTTGAAGCGCCAGTTAAAGGGATAGTTCACCCAAAAATGAAAATTGAGATTGTAGATAGAGTGTTAATGGTCCATTTGTATCATCACAAGCCGCAGGGTTTAATTTGGTTTTGTTTGTGTATGTTTTATGACTCTCAAAGCCATGATTCCTATCCACTGATATTATAGGACTGACAGACTGACAACGGTTTGACTTAAAAATCTCAGTTTGTGTTCTACTGAAGAAACAAAGTCACCTACATCTTGGATGCCCTGGGGGTAAGCAGATAAACATCAAATTTCCCAGTATTTCTGTTATAATATGAATGACTGTAATACAGAAATAATACTGTGTAGTTGAAAAGACAGTTTGTGAAGCTGTTACCCAAACATGGTAACTGTCTGCTCTGTGTCAGCAGCAGCAGCGCGAATGCAGATTTGAATGTTGCGGTAAGACTTTTTCAAAGTTTATTAGACACGGGCGAATCGTTATTGTCATTTAAAAATTATCTAAACGTGCAGATCTAGTGCAAATATATCAGTATTTATCCAAGTACACGCACTTTTGGACTTAAAGCCCTAATATTAGGACGCTGTTCAGTGCAGCTATATGAACACAAATAAACCGCAGCAGATGTGGCTGAATGTGAATGCGTGCTTTTATTCTATTCACAGTTTGTCTAGATCAGTGATCCTCGAATCTGGCTCTCGAGATCCACTTTCCTGCAGAGTTTAGCTCCAACCCTATAATCAAACAAACCTACCTGTGATTTTCTAATGATCCTGAAGACATTGATTGGCAAACTCAGGTGTGTTTGATAAGGGTAGAGCTACATTCTGCAGGAAAGTGGATCTCGCGAGCCAGATTTGAGGATCACTGGTCTAGATCAATGCGATCACGTAGACTCCAGAGGATTAAGTTAACTCAACTCAATATTTTAACATCCACCCCAACCCGTTTACCTTACGAAGTTGGAAGTACCGTGTGTACTGTCCTCTTTTAAAAAATCAGACGGCGGCAGTGAAAAGGTACGGAGACCGAGCGGGATTTTGTTTTGCTGTTTATTTGCAGTTTCTTTTTAATGATAGGTCTTACGCATCTGTCAATCATCCCGCTCGCTAGACGGGGTATGAACCCAGCGCTCTGACTAGTCAAACTCCTCTTTCATTGCTGTTGCTTGATTTAGTACTGTGCGTGCACAAATGCGTCACCAGGTTTTTGCATAGTTTAGAGTGACAAATTGTACCAGTGTACTTTGAGGTCAAAATGCGTACCCGCTACGCAAAATGCGTACGGATTGGCAGGTCTGTAGTTGTCCTGGTCTCCGCTGACATTCAGGGCTGTAGAGGTCCTCTCTAGGTGCTGATCCACCATCTGGTCTGGATACGTACTGGATCCGGGTGACTGCAGTGACCATCTGATCTGGATACACACTGGATCTGGTGGCGTAGATGCCATTCTTCTAACGATGTAGCAAGTACATTGGGTGTTTCGTATTGCTTGGCGGGAAAGTAACATATCCT
The DNA here is from genome assembly GCF_001515605.1 of Sinocyclocheilus anshuiensis. NCBI lineage: Eukaryota > Metazoa > Chordata > Actinopteri > Cypriniformes > Cyprinidae > Sinocyclocheilus > Sinocyclocheilus anshuiensis. The sequence continues at coordinate 13,649 of NW_015540893.1, forward strand.
ACAGAAAAGCATTAAAAACTGCTAGATCTGATTACTTTTCGTCTCTTTTAGAAGAAAATAAACATAACCCCAAGTATTTATTCAATACAGTGGCTAAATTAACGAAAAACAAAGCATCAACAGGTGTTGACATTTCCCAACAGCACAGCAGTAATGACTTTATGAACTACTTTACTTCCAAGATCGATACTATTAGAGATAAAATTGTAACCATGCAGCCGTCAGCTACAGTATCGCATCAGATAGTGTGCTATAGATCGCCTGAGGAACGATTCCACTCATTCCCTACTATAGGAGAGGAAGATTTGTATAAACTTGTTAAATCATCTAAACCAACAACATGTATGTTAGACCCTATTCTATCTAAGCTCCTAAAAGAGGTGCTTCCAGAAGTCATAGATCCTCTTCTGGCTATTATTAATTCATCATTGTCATTAGGATATGTCCCAAAAAAACCTGGAATTGAACTGCTGGTTTCGTCTGGCCAGAGGAGAATCACTCAAAAATGAGTGTTTACTATTGTCACTTTGCATTATTGAAACACTAATTAATGCCGTACAGTTGCTTTGACACAATCTGTATTGTTAAAAGCGCTATATAAATAAAGGTGACTTGACTT
>NW_015540893.1:14657-18140 GCF_001515605.1 Sinocyclocheilus anshuiensis
AATGTGTTAGTGTGTTATGTGTAAACCAGGTTAAAGAGATGGGTCTTTAATCTAGATTTAAATTGACAGAGTGTGTCTTGCTCCCGAACAATGTTAGGTAGGTTATTCCAGAGTTTGTGCGCTAAATAGGAAAAAGATCTGCTGCCTGCAGTTGATTTTGATATTCTAGGCATTATCAAATTGCCAGAGTTTTGAGAACGCAGCAGACATGGAGGACTATAATGTAATAAGAGCTCGTTCAAATACTGAAGTGCTAAACCGCTCAGGGCTTTATAAGTAATAAGCAAGATTTTAAAATCTATACGATGTTTAATATGTAGCCAGTGCAGTGTTGACAGAACCGGGCTAATATGGTCATACATATGTCGAAGTAACCTGAGGATCCTATGGCGAAGTGCTGCTTATATAACCAGATGCCCCGCTCTGGCAGGCTTTGTCGCCATAGGCTCGTGCAGCTCCGCTACCGAGCCATTGGTTCGTTTTTTTAATTCACTGCACGAACCAATGGCCGTGCAGTTACACTGCGTTATTGAAAGGCTTCAGTATTCTGAGAAAAAGGTTTTCTGTCTTAGGAGACGCAGTACTCGTCAACACCTGTTGATGCTTTATTTTTCGTTAATGTACCCACTGTATTGAATAAATACCTGGGATTATGTTTGTTTTCTTCTAAGAGAGACGAAAAGTAATCAGATCTAGCAGTTTTGAATGCTTTTCTGTAGGATAGGTTACTTTCCCGCCAAGCAATGCGAAATACCACTAGTTTTGTTTTCCTCCAGCTGCGCTCCGTTTTCCGGGCTGCTCTCTTTAGGGTGCGGGTGTGCTCATTATACTACGGTGTCAGACTGTTTTCCTTAATCTTCCTTAAGCGTAAAGGAGCAACTGTATCTAAAGTATCTCTCTAAAAGAGAGAGTCCGACAGTTTTAGCTATATGAAGTTTGCATTAGACTAGATAATGATCTGAGATATCATCGCTTGGCTGCATAATTTCAACACCATCAACATCAATTCCATGTGACAGTATTAAATCTAGAGTATGATTTCGACAATGAGTAGGTCCTGAGACGTGTTGTCTAACCCCAATAGAGTTCAGAATGTCAATGAATGCTGATCCCAGTGCATCTTTTTCATTATCAACATGGATATAAAATCACCAACAATTAAAACTTTATCTGCAGCCAGCACTAATTCAGATAGAAAATCAGCAAATTCTTTAATAAATCTGAATGGTGCCCTGGTGGCCTGTAGCCAGTACAAACACCACAGGGGATTTATCATTAACATGTGTTTCTCTGGATAATGTTAGATGAAGCACCATTACTTCAAACGAGTTATACTTGAAGCCCGCCCTCTGAGAAATACTGAAAACATTGTTATAAATTGAAGCAACACCTCCCCCTTTACCTTTTGGACGTGGCTCATGTTTATAACAGTAATCTTGAGGGGTAGACTCATTTAAAATAATGTAATCATCAGGGTTTAGCCAGGTTTCTGTCAAACAGAGCACTTCTAGGTCATGATCAGTGATCATATCATTTACAAAAAGTGCTTTCGTAGAAAGGGACCTGATATTCAATAAGCCAAGCTTTATCATTTGTTTATCCGTATTACATCTGTTTTTTATTTGTTGAACATCAATTAAATCGTTACTCTTAAATTGGTTTGGACGTTTTTTTTATTTTCTAGTTCGGGGAACAGACACAGTCTCTATACTGTGATATCTAGGTGAAAGAGTCTCTATTTGCTAAGAATTAACTGATTTCTGTGACATGAGGTGGCTAGCAGACGGTCGGTTTAGCCAGTCTGTCTGCTTCCTGACCTGGGCCCCAGTTAGTCAAGTACAAAGCATATAGACAGAGGACAACACAAGAGTTACAAATTCTGACAATAGATGAACATCCAGGAAATGATCAGGATCAAAAGCTGAGAGGAAGAATAGGAGTAAGAATGCATGGTGGAAGAGTACAGAGGCAAAATAGAGGAAAAGGCAGAAGAAACCAATGACATAGGCGCATATCAGATGAAATAAGGGCCACTATTGTGGACCATATTGTCAGTCATGGCTTACAATGGCTGAGGTGGGTTTCCTGTGTTTGCCTTTCTAATTTTGTATTCTCACCTTGGTACCCATATTTATTTTTCCTTTCTATACAATTACAGTGTACTGTGAATCCTATCCAGTCTCTTTCAATCAATACCCCACATACAGTAGTGTGCAAATTTGTATTTTTGAAATGGATATACGGCATACAGAAGAAGTGCAGCCTTCTGCACTGTTATATTGACAACATGAAGCATTTTGACTCTCTTGTTTGTGAACAATGACACAAGGACTTTTCATTCTGATGGCACTGATATGTTCATTGACATAAATACTTACTTTTGTGAGATGAACTAAAGATTTTGAGTAAGTTATAGGCTTTTGAAGGTAATCCATTTTGTGGAGCTGTTTGTACGAATTGTTTTGAGAAATGCACATACTTATTTGCAAATATTAAGGATGACTCAAGAAATGCAGCAAATCGACTGAGAAAAACTATAAGAATCCGTTCAGGAACATCTTTTATTTTTCCTTTTTATTTGTAGCGCGATCTTTCTGCATATGTCTTTTCCTTTTCTCAGTATTATAGCAATAATAATTAGATAAAATTTCAAAGAAATATTAGTGACCTAGATTAATAATCTTGGTTACATGCAGTAAAGTGGATCTTGCTAGCCAGATTTGAGGATCACTGGCCTATATGAAACAACAGGTTCTGAAGAGGTCAACAGGTTCTGAAAAGTTCTCTTTTGGTTTGAGCCATTATAGTTTAAGTGACCAAAGAATGGACAGTCAATGTTAGTATTCTCCTAGTTGCATTACAACATACAGTAATGTGTAAATTTGCACTTTTGAAATGGATATATGGCATACAGAAGAAGCGCAGCTTTCTGCATTTCAATACAGTAACTGCCATCCAAACTGTTGCCATAGTTTACATCAGGTAATACTAACAGAGTGCACAGAGTGTTATATTGACAACATGACTAAGCATTTTGACTATCTTGTTTGTGAACAATGACACAAGGACTTTACATTCTGATGGCACTGATATGTTCATTGACATAAAAACTTACTTTTGAGAGATGAACTAAAGATTCTGAGTAAGTTACAGGCTTTTGCAGGTAATCCATTGTGTGGTGCTGTTTGCACTAATTGTTTTGAGAAACGCACATACTTCTTTGCAAATATTAAGGATGATTTGAGAAATGCACCAAAGTGACTGAGAAAAACTGTAATATATTGTCATAATTTCACACTGAACCTCCAAATGAATGTAGAAACAACCCATATTTTAAATGTTTAATGGCATCTCTTTACTAAGTAGCCTATTATTAACAAAGGCCAGTATTTTTGATACCAATACAGCTACTGATGTCTCGATTAATTGCATTTTCATCTCAATTTTAGCCATTAATTATAGCCATTCAACATTACAGTATAA
>NW_015540893.1:19953-32509 GCF_001515605.1 Sinocyclocheilus anshuiensis
AATTTTAGCCATTAATTATAGCCATTCAACATTACAGTATAACTGAAAGACATTATTTTTAACATTTAGTAGGCTCTGAAAAATATAATTTTTAATTTAAGTGAACTTAAAACTATCTTCACATAAACTATAATAAATTGTATTTTATAGTTTTGGCATAATTGTGTGTTTTTGTCGGTTGAAGAGCTAATGTAGTCCATCTTATAATCATCTTCGTTCAGTATCTGCGCTATTTCTCGCCAGACGTTATGACAGATAACACTGTCTTTATAATCGTTTAAACTAGAGTTGTGGATATCTCATAACCCCCTCACACAAGCGCTTGTCAACGCTGCCGTCTATTGATGTTGCGGACTCCGGTAGGTTGTTGTTGCGTCTCTTCTTTTTCTTTTTTGGCTGTGTGAAACAACGGCCCGGGCCAGTGATGCCACCTTGTGGACAAACTAATTAGTGCAAAAACAATTCAAGGCGTATGTGCAACCTGCGTGTACTCTTCCCTAGGGCCAGATGAAGATGATTGGCGTGCCGGATTGGGCCCGTGGGCCGCCAATTGAATAGCCCTGCTTTAAAGCATTTCATCCAGATTGCCAGTAGCAAACAATGGAGCGCAGTCTACTGGACAAAGTACGTAATTACACCATTTACAAGCATTTTATCTGCAAAAAAATTGTTCATATCGGTGGCATATATGCCAATATCGATAAATCTGCGACATATTGGCCTATAAAATCAGGCAAAACGATATATCGGTCGGGCTCTAGTAAAGTCTATAAAAAATAAATAAATAAATAAATAATTATATTTTATTTAAAGCAAATGAACCTTATTTCTTTTAGTCCATTAACAGTTTTTACATTGTGAAATTATTTTCATGACAACTAAGCAGTTTTTCCCCGGCCCGGGCCAGTGTTGCCACCTTGTGGACAAACTAATTAGTGGAAAAACAATTCAAGGCATAGGCCTATGTGCGACCTGCGTGTACTCTTCCCTCGGGCCAGATGAAGATTATTGGCGGGCCGGAATGGGCCCGCGGGCCGACAACTGAATAGCCCTGCTGTAAATGATGATAACAAAATGTTAACAGCAAGATACTGTTCAGTCTTACAGTATAATACAGTATTTTTTTAGTCAGACGTGTGATGTAGGGATGGGCGATACCATTTTTTTTCCCAATACGATACTGATACTTTTAAAGGCCAGTATCATCGATATTGATACCGATACAATACTTCTAAACTGAACTTTTAAATCATGAAATGTACTAAATGATTACAGTGTTTTTGAATTGCTAAAACACTAAACCCCAATCTCTGAACCAAATTCTCACTAACTTAAACCAATTTGTCGAATAAAGCACTCTTTCTGCTAAACCTTAAACACGTTCAGGCAGTTAGGCTCTATTTGCAAATCTCATGCACTCTTTTTGCAAAACTCTAAACACATTCTCTTTCACAAACACTTATCACACTGTGATGCATTTGTGCTGCAAAATGCTAAACACAAGCGGCAAAAGTTAAACACAACTAAAGCACAGTTGTCATCGTTTACACACAACAATTCAAAATTGTTCACACTTGTTTCTAATGATGTGATCAAATCAACTGTACAAAATATGAGCCAGTTCAGAGTGCACAAGTGGCACAGGTGACTGAATGATGATACGAACAAAAGATGTAAACAATCTGAGAAGGAGAGAAGGAAGAGTACATGTAAGAAGTGGAGGATGAGGAGGAAGAGGATGAGGAGAGAAAGAGTAAGGTTTAGAGAGTGTTACAGTTTTTCTGAATTGCTAAAACACATTTGTTGAAACCATCACTCCTTTTCTCAAAACCTTAAACACAAATCCAAATACTCAAACTAAATTCACGAAACCTCTGACTCTTCCATCAAAATCAAACAATCACTGCAAAACCATTGCACTTGCACTCAAAATCAACCGGTGCTCTCAGATCACACACACATGAGTCAATAAAATAAACACTACAGCGCATTCATTAGACACTACAGAGAAAAATGGAAAACAGCATCCAGAACATTACAGAAAAAGTATACTGTATTGAGTAAACAATTGTGCAATTCTGTAAAAAAGTATAGTAATTGCATCTGAGTAAGGTGAATATATTGTATAATGTATAGGCCAACTGTATGTACTGCAAGAATAGTGTTGTGCTGAATACTGAATAGCACTGAATGTTTGTATATGTTCAGCACTTGGATACTGCAAAAATACTGCAGTCCAACTGCAAAGGCCAAAACGGTCAAATAAAACTCTAAATGAATAGCATGTTACAGTACACACAAGTAATGTAGTCTTTTTTGCTAGACAAAGAGAAAAAAAACCCTGGTCTGACAGATCCAGCCTTGATAACTCTCTAAACCTTACTCTTTCTGTCCTCATCCTCCACTTCTTATATGTACTCTTCCTCCTCTCTTTCACAGATTGTTTCCATCTATTGTTCGTATCATCATTCAGTCACCTGTGCCACTTGTGCACTCTGAACTGGCTCATATTTTGTACAGTTGGTTTGATCACATCATTAGAAACAAGTGTGAACAATTTTGAATTGTTGTGTGTAAACGATGACAACTGTGCTTTAGTTGTGTTTAACTTTTACCGCTTGTGTTTAGCATTTTGCAGCACAAATGCATCGCAGTGTGATAAGTGTTTAAGCGAATGAGAATGTATTTAGAGTTTTGCAAAAAGAGTGCATGAGATTTGCAAGTAGAGCCTAACTGCCTGAACGTGTTTAAGGTTTAGCAGAAAGAGTGCTTTATTCGACAAATTGGTTTAAGCTAGTGAGAATTTGGCTCAGAGATTGGGGTTTAGTGTTTTAGCAATTCAGAAAAACTGTAAATCTCTTTCATTTTATACAGTAGTAGATTTCTGCATTAGCGTCTATGGAAGTTTCTTACAGTTTGAAATAGCTGAGAGTTCAATTTTTTATTTGCATCGCAAAAATGCAATTGTTTCATAAGCCAGGCCTGATAATAATATAAGGAAGCGGAGTGTTTCAAACAAATGCCTCAACTGCACACTATGAAAAATGAGTGCAGGTCAAAAGATACACACACACACACACACACACACACGAGTCAATAAAATAAACACTACAGAGCATTCATTAGACACTACAGAGAGAAATGGAGAACACAGCATCCAGAACATTACAGAAAAAAAGTATATTGTATTGAGTAAACAATTTTGCGATTCTGTAAAAAAGTATAGTAATTGCAAATTAGTAAGGTGAATATATTGGATAGGCCTACTGTAGCTACTGAAAGAATAGTGTAGGATCTCCTTTGAACAGAACAGCACATTCCTTAAGCAGAAGCTAAGGAGTCTCCTCTCAACCTCTCAAGTGCGAGTCGTAAAACTGAACCGTGGTCAGCTCAGGCGCCAATTGTCTCAAATAGTTCCTGTCCCGCTCGGCTTATCTTTGCAAGAAACACAGGAAGAGTGTGATTCACAAAACCACCTCCCTGGGTCTGCAAACACTGAGACCGCAATAACTGACCCCTGCATCTGGACTCATTTAAGCAACAGAACTTCAGTGTTGTCTTGTGACTGGCTTCAGCATAAATAAAAATCGAATAAACAACAGAACAAAGAACGTTGTATCTGGAAATGTTCCAGCGACAGACACTCCTGGACCCCATGACCGTTTAACGCATAAATCGATAATCCAATAAACAGAAAGCGACAAATTTACAGCTCCATGTCCGAGCGAGAAGAATAGCAGGTCTACACCGCATTACTTTTTGCAACCTTCATTGACCTCAGGACTTTCTCTGACCTCCCCCTTTCTCTACATTCCAGAAAAACGCGCGTTTCTCCTGTCACAGACAAAGGAACATATAACTTGCACAGACAATTCAAAAGACAATCATTTAAAAGTATAAAAGGGCAACTATATTCACAAATAATGTTTTATGTCTTATATATGCTTGATGTGTTTCCTGTAATCGGTGCAAGTTTAACCAATGTTGTATATGCAAAACTTTGGTATGAATGAGAAGTGGGAAATATGTACGATGCTCGCATTAAAAAACTTTATAGAAGTATTAATAAAATCTGGCATGGATGTTCCCATGTGATAAATTGAAGCATCATGTTAATTTATGCATGAAGAAAAACCTTGCGGGGCGTGGCCTCGCCCTGCAGCTAGAGCTGTAGTCAAGTCCAGCTTTGTTGAGTCCAAGACAAGTCCAAGACCAGGACTAGTTGAGACCGAGTCAAGACCGAGTCCAAAGAGGTTCGAGTCCAAGTCAAGTCCGAGTCCAAATGAGAGTAAAAAAAGGATTTTTCCTCTTCAAGACCACATACTTAACTACTGATAATGTATGTGATGCGAGAGACAGCATATCTCCTATTGTAAGAAAATCATTTTACATTATTATTTGTAAAGATCAAAAAGCATGTGCAAAGTAACAACTCTGTAGGACAGGGGTCTCCAAACTAGATCCTGGAGGGCCAATGCCCTGCAGAGTTTAGCTCCAACTGGCCTTAACACACCTATCTGGAAGTTTCTAGTGTGTCTAGTAAGAGCTTGATTAGCTGGTTCAAGTGCATTTAATTAGGGCTGGAGCTAAACTCTGCAGGACACTGGCCCTCTAGGACCGAGTTTGGAGCTGTAGGATCAAATTATTTTTATTTACTTTATTTACATTTTATTTACTTTAGGTAAAGCAATTTCACACAAGCTGAAGTGCAACTTCACATTTTCAGTCTTTTTATTATAGTGTAACAATATTGTTATACAATATTATATATACAGTGGGTACGGAAAGTGTGTAACAATAACATTCTGGGCTGCCAATGGAAAATGTAACAAATGACAAGCAACACAGGTGTCACTAAAAAATGTACAAAACATTTGAACTCCAAAATGACTGCAATGAAATGTTCCCATTCTTGAACTTATTACTTGTAATAAACCAAAGGAGCATTTTCAACAAAAAAAAAACAAAGAAATAAACATGAACATCTTCAGCTATGCGTGTGTGTCTGTGTTTGCCTTAGGCCATATAATATGTAATATACATTCAGGAGTACCAGTCAAATCAAAATCCCCCAGGGGATTACCAACACAGTTTTAGTGCAGAATTGGATGCAAGTATGGGATAGCAGGACCCTGACCTGAACTGGCTCTGCATCTAATCCTCATACTGTACATTCTCAGTATTCTTTTCTGTTTTACAGAAGTCCATTGTTGCACTTGAGAAATATAAGAGATGAGAGCATTTTTGATCCTAGGCTTGCTCGATGGGGCCTCATAAGAAGTCCTCCAGCACTAAAAACTCTTTCAACTGGTGCTGAAGATGCAGGGACAGACAGCACTTTAAGAGCAAGAGTATGCAAATGTGGATATTTGTCCTTGTTGTGAGCCCAGAACATAAGGGGGTCCTCCTCTATCGGAGAGCTCTGGATGTGTTCAAAGTATTTAATTACCTGAGTGACAATGCTTGCCTCAGTGGGAGTGCTATGTTTCTTTTTATGAGTTTTATACTTTGCCAGGAGTCGCGGAATTTTGGAATTTGGTGGAGAATGAGGTGGTTCTGCTGTAGGTCCCTTGCTTCAGCTATCAAGCAGTCTGGAAGAAATAAAACAAAAATACATACCTTATAATCAACTTGAAAATATAATGTAATGTGAATACAAGTCTTAGTATCAGTACTAGTAGTACCAGCAGAAGTAGTATTAGTAGTAGTAGTAGTAGTAGCAGTTAAAGTAGCTGTAGTACTATAAAACACTTAAAAACTAATTTTTATAAGTTGGCTTTTAATTAGTTTTTTATGGTTTTATTCATAAATTAATTTTTTTAGATTTGTATTCATTGTCTTATCTTTTTTTATTCATTTTTCTTACATTGCATTTAAGTTATTATGTCTGTGAAGCACTTCTTTTTGAAAAGTGCTATATAAATAAAATTTATGATATTATTATAGCAGTAATTCATAGTAGTAGTAGTAAATACAAGTCCTTACAGGAGGACACACAAACCTGTCAGCGACTTCCGCACCTCCTCCCTTAGTCTCTTCATAGCAACAGTGCTGCCACTGGTCCTCACATCCATGTCGACCCAGCTCATTCCAAACTGAGGGTCCAACATTGCAGCTTGTGCAGATTTCATGACTAAATCGTGCATCAAAGCTATGGTTCTCAGGCTCTGCCATATGAAGCGCAATGAAGATGCCTGAGAACCTTTGCTGGAGTGACTCCCGGAGTGCTCTGATCAATGGCCTGCAGAGGCTCTTTGGCGAATCCATCTGAATTAGATGAGTGTTCAGGTCAAGCACTGTTGGAACAACCATGCTGATTGTGATGATCTTTTCTCCGTCTGTTAATTCAGTTGCTTCAGCAAAAGGTCCAAGAATCAAACAAAGTTCTCTCAACTGGGCCCACTCTCTTGTTGTGATGACAACATTCTTAAAGTCAGGAGAGCACATTTCTGTCAAGGTGGTGTGATCCAGCTCCGTAATGGCCTTTATTTGCTTGAAGGTGGAATTCCATCGTGTTACAGTGGCCACTGGAATGCTTTTGCCATTGCCAAAGACTGCCTCAAACTTGTCTTTGAAAATTGTGCTGCTATGCAGTAGAGTTGCAAGCTTTGACACTTTGGACATTGCTTGAGAAAGGCACTTCACCTCCTTTAATCCATCGCCCACTACTAGCTGAAGACTGTGAGCAAAACAGGACAGCCGTTGCCGGGAACCTAGGGTAAAGTTCCTATCCAACGGTTCACCAACCATGTCCTCCTCATCCTCACTATCATCAGAGTGGTCTTCTGCCATCACAAATTTAAAAGCTTTTTTCATGTTAGATGCGTTATCTGTGATAATAAATTCTACCTTATCATTTATATTGTATTCTTCCAATATTTCATCGAATGCAGCTACAATGTTGTCAGCACTGTGACGCCCTTTAAATCTTCTGCAGTCAAGGAGGAAGGACTTCAGAGTGTATTCATTAGCTGTGGAGTTACAAACATGAGCTGTTACTCCTAGGTAAGACCTCAAGGTGCGATCTGACCATATGTCAGCCGTAACAGAGACGAATTTCTGATCTGCCAGACTGGATTTGATACACTCTTTGACTCTGGTCACTAGTTGAGGTATCTGTTTGAAGGCTATGGTTGATCTCTTCTGCCATCACAAATTTAAAAGCTTTTTTCATGTTAGATGCGTTATCTGTGATAATAAATTCTACCTTATCATTTATATTGTATTCTTCCAATATTTCATCGAATGCAGCTACAATGTTGTCAGCACTGTGACGCCCTTTAAATCTTCTGCAGTCAAGGTGTGCTGGAAATCCATTTATCCTTTGCTGAAACTTCCGCGTCTTCGAGCGCAGGTCATGGTTTCTTAGCAACGGCAGACGCCACGGGAGCGCAAGCATAGAGCGCAGGCTACAGAGGGCTTTGGAACGAAGGAGAAAGCGGCGCGCCTAGCGTTTTCCACGCATTTTCAGGCGCGACATGCAAATGTGGGTTTGTTTTGAAGGAGAAAAAAAACATATTGCTGGACTCGGTCGAGACCAACGAGAACATTTGGCGAGTCCAATGACCAAGTCCGAGACAAGTCCGAGTGCAAAGACCAGCGAGTCCGAGACAAGTCCGAGACGATAGAAAAATGTCTCGAGTCCGGACTCGAGTACTACAGACCTACCTGCAGCCAATGTCTGGTTGGAACAACGATCTGTGGGACGGGCTTATGCAGCTTGATCAAAAACCCAATGTCCGAACAGATTCAATGCCTTTTCGCCTTTGTGTTAATCGCGCTCCAACTTGCGCTCACACGCTGCACCATCAAGCGATTGGGTCATTCAAAGCTCCAAACACTTCGTGACTGCCGGAATCTTCAAAGTCTAAAGCCAAGCAGAGAAACTCTCAGAAGAACTTCAAGGCAAGCCTCACTCTCCTTACCGAAGGCAACCGACTTCCGAAGCTCCTAAGTCACAAGGAAACCCTCACTCTCCCTGAGGGCTTCCCCAAAGACATCTTCCAAACGACAGATCTATAACCAATCAGAGGCGCTGGAATTCCCTGAGACGAGCCAACAAGGGAAACCCCGGTCAGCTGTCACCAAAACCAAGTAAACTAACAAAGCTTCATCTCTTGCTGAACTGGTGCTGAATTGATCTTAAGCAGTAAAGATAAGACAAATGTCTGCTTTGTGATTCTCTCAGGTTGCAATCTAAGAACTAGTAACAAACACTAGACTTTTGGGACTTCAGTCAAACTCCGTTAACTCTCATCTTCAGAACTGTATGTGTGTGTGTGTGTGTGTGCGTGTCTTAAGTAGCGTAGTATCTAGAATAGCCAATAAATTCCTGTTTCATTATAAGAATCATTGTCTTGTGTCGTGAATTTAAAGTTAAAACTTTACCCAGATCTGGTTACCTTGCTCATAGATAACACAAATCAAGCATCCTGCGTTAGTTCAGGCAGGCCTCGTAGTCAAGCTCCGCTATCAGCTGACTGGCGAAATTGAAACCCGGCCCCTATCAGCTGATCCGACTCCTAAGCTTGCAATCGGCAAATCTCAAACAGGGCGCCTTACTTAAACACTGCTTCTGTCTGCTTGCTTTGCTGCTTTCTCTATTACGCTGCTTGCAACCCACCTCCTCCCCATCTGCTCCTTTAACTGTGCTTAACTTAAACAATGTCATTCTGTTGTCATTGTTGCATGCTCTGTTCTGGGGTTGTTGGTTTTTTTTGTGCTATTCTCCTATTCTTAAAATAGGAGGGTTGCCCCTGAAGCGACTGCTGTTTCCCTGTCCTGGCTTTCATGGAGCTCATGAAAAGGACAGGGAACTTGGAACAGAGCCATACTGCCAAATGTAACTTTAGTAAACATGCTAATAAAAAAGTTGACTTAAATGCTTGTCTATGGGTTCTTTTTGACTTAAGAGATCCTGACTGAAATACCAATCTTGTACCATTGTCGTTGGCCACGTAGTAGTACAAATAAAATTGGTAAGATACACTAAATTCTACTAGACGCTGGACGAATAGTGGATGAAGTGTAAGCTATTCAAATTTGGAATCCGTTCTAATCGGGTTGATTTTGAATCTTCAGATTCGATTCCCCTTCTGAAAAGAGCTAAAATAAAGAAAATTCATTACATATATGGTGGAGAATTCAGGCAAATTTGGCTTGAAATTCATAACACCAAGTCATATTGTGGTTATCTTTTCTATTTTTATCCGGAAAAATAGATTACATACAGAGAAACAGAGTTGTTGTGTTACTGTATACTTTATTGTGGCAGGCCAGCGTGTTGAATGTGTGAATGTGCAACTCGAGATGTTGTTTAAAGAAATGAACTGCAGTAAAACATTTAAATTTTGTCTGTCGAGGAGAGAAGCAAGCGTGTTCCTTGTTCTTTCTCTTATTAGGCCTTGTCTGTAGCTAGATTATTTCACATTGCGTGTTCCAATGTTGAATAACTAGGCTATCTACCCTGGTACTTAGCTTAGAGTAGCTAACTAACGCTCTTGCCATTTATTCACTAAAACTAGTGAACTTGAAACGCGGCGCTCAGAGAGAGTGTCTGAATGTTATTTTATGGGAGAATTGTGGTTAAATCCACGTGTGTTTTTTTCTGTATAAATAGACTAAGTGCTGAGATCCGCCGAGATCTCAATAACAGTTATTGTATTAATTGCAGTAAATCTGTAGATTAATTTACCTCACTCTGAACAAGTTGAGAGTGTTCAGTGCTATAAAGATAAGAATCTAAAGAGTGCTTTTTGGTTGTTCAGTGTGAAATGCGCCAGCATTTCACGTGACGCACGTAAACTGTGTGTAATCTGCATGCTATTTTACGGCAAAGTACGTTGCCATAGTGACACCCGTAACCCGGAACTTTCAAGTTCGCAAGCGCAGTTCGCCAGCGCCATTTTCGAGCTATTTGTAAACAAATAGCCTAGCATGAGCTAAGCTAACTGAAGCTAACGCTTTTGCATTGAAGCCTATGTAAAGCTAGTAGCATTGAAAGCTAGCGGTTAGCACGTAGCATGTTGGTGGTCTTGAATGCAATGCTTGGCAGTGTTGATGTGATCTAAGCGTGTGTATCTGAACTCTCACACTAGTGGGTTCTTTCACCTCATCTCTCTCTTACACTTTTCATCCTTCTCTCTTCTCCTCTCCTCCCAGTGAAAAGGAACGTTGGCAAACGCAAACGTAATAAACCTTGTGTACACAATCATAGTTGGGTTTTAATCACATTTATTTAAGGTTCTCCCTTGCTTAAACGCTGTTGGGTTTTATTAGCAACTAATTATGGTTCTCGTCCTCATTACTGTAATGATACGTTGGGATTAATTCAGCTATAACTGCTCTTATAATATTAATGACGTCAGTAGATATTACGAATTTAAGTAATTATGGATTTGAAATTTTAATTTCATAATTAATTAATTGGAGATTTGGAATTTTAATTTCATTTCATAAATTAATTTCAGTTCCTGCTTTCACATAGCAACAATATCTACTGATTAATTTAATTATAATTGCTCTTATAATCTAATGACAACAACATTAGAATTTTTAATCATTAACTATCAATAGGGCTATGAAATTTTAATTGCATTTGTAAGTAATTAGGGTGGTATGGATTAAGCTAATTATAATTGCCCTTATGATTTTAATAACATCAGTGGGTATTAATAACTTGCTATCCTTAGGGATTCAAAATTTCTAATGTAATTTCATAATTAATTACAAATTTGAAATTTCAAGTTCATTTAATAATTAATTACACTTCCTGTTTCCCTATTACAACAATACTTATTGATTAAATTTAATTATAATTGCTCTTATAATTTAATGACAACAACATAAAAATTCTAATCATTAACTATCAATATTGCTCTGAAATTTTAATTTCATTAGTAGTTAATTAGGGTTGGGTTGCCCTGCTTCAAGGTACTTATTGATTAATTTGAATTAAATTTAATTAATTAATTAATTAAATGATTAATTTGATTAAAATTAATTTAATAACATCATTAAATTCTAACCAGGAAATACCATTTCTAATTTGAAATTCTAATTTCATTTGCAAGTAAGTTCTGCGTCTACCTGTTAGGCCTTCTTTTCTCTCTCCTTCAGTTATTTAATTAACTCTTTCTACATTTTCATGAGTTTTCCCGTTTGGCTTAAGCCTGTTAGTGGCAAAACCCCAAAAGGAAAATTAGGGTTTTCCTCAGTACTTAGGTTAGTTAGTCTTATCCTGCTAACACAGCAAAACCAACCCCCTAGGTGTATCGACTTAACAGTGCCACCACCCTGTCATTTTTCCTAACATTGTGAGCAAAACTTCTCTTTCCTTCTTCTTCTCTCTCTCTCAGCGGTTTTCTTCTGAGTTGACTATTGCGGCTGTTTTGGAATTTACCTGTGAGAATCATAAAAGCAGAGAACTTTAGAAACATTTAACAAATATTTGTGAAACTTGAACACTTCGTTTCAAAATTGTCTGACTCTCACCCTACCTTCCCTTCTCACCCTGGGATCCTACCCAGCTAAGGCTAAAGCAAGTCAACAAGAGGACTGATAGGCGTCCGCCAAAAATTGAACACGCATCTAGAAACGATCTAATTGGTGTATGGTGTCAATCTTACCAGCTAAGAAACCAATACTGTAATTTTTATTGTTTTTCCTTCGCCTGGAGGAATTTTATAAGTATAAGTGACGTGACATGTGGCCAAGTATGGTGACCCATACTCGGAATTAGTGCTCTGCATTTACCCATCCAAAGTGCGCACACACACAGCAGTGAACACACACACACCGTGAACACACACCCGGAGCAGTGGGCAGCCATTTATGCTGCAGCGCCCGGGGAGCAGTTGGGGGGGTTATGAGTTCGACTCTCTAACCATTAGGCCACGACTTCCCTCATAACAATCACAGTCCTGGTATTTAGAAATCCCCAGTTCCAAACACCTGTTTAGAAGCATCCTTCTAAATGAAACTTAACAAAAAAGGAAAAGAGAAGAAAATTTAATTATACTCATTCTGCTACTAGAAAAGGTTATTTTGTTTTATCTTTCACTCTCATCTTACCATTAACTTTCCTTACAAAAAAAACTTTCTCTTACAGGAAAATTGGAAGCAGCCAGTTATTATTCTGTTCCTTGCTCTGTTTGTTATTTTTCTTTTCTCCCTCTGTTCTCTAGCTGTGCTACCTGTGTGTGCTTACTAATTTTCCCCACAGAGACTACAAATTAGAAGCACGCCCACCAGAGGATCACAGTCGCTGAGAACTACACTCACCTGTCCATTACACACTCAACGTCAAACCACACTTGACATTGCACACTTACACCTCTGTTTTGCCTTGTTTTGTTTTCTCTTCTTCAAGGTCTGTGTCAGTCTAGGTTCTAGATCTCCCTCACCACGCCAAAACATGTCTCGCACAACAGACTCTGTTGGCCACTGAGAGGACCTCGAGACGGCTTAGTGTTGCAACAGACAGCCTTCTACCTAAGGCTGCTGAAACACTGAAGCATCAGACACAGGACCAGCTGGATGACAACATAACAAGCCT
>NW_015540893.1:32657-33458 GCF_001515605.1 Sinocyclocheilus anshuiensis
TTCACCTTTGGCAATCGACAATACACCTTCACACGGTGCCCCTTTGGCTATGCCAACTCACCAGCTGAATTCAACATCTTCCTGAACAAAGCATGGCCTGATGCCAGAACTAGAGGCAACCTCGTTTACGTGGATGATTTTCTTTTGAAAAGCTCAAATGTGGCAGACCACCTCAAAGAAATCGATCACGTCCTGAACCAGCTGACAACAGCAGGAGCAAAGATCGCCCTCCACAAAGGACAAGGGGGCAAAACCAAAGTTAAATACGTCGGGCTGCTAATTGGACGAGACGGTATCGAACCACAGTCCAGTCGCACCCAAGCAATCCAAAACATAAAGACACCCACTAACATTTCTGAGCTACGAAGCTTTCTGGGAGTGTGCAATTATTCAAGACAGTTCATTGAAAACTATGCTGACATCGCACGACAACTAACCTCCCTCCTGAGAAAGGACGAACACTTCGTTTGGTCGGAAGCCCAGGACACGGTTATGAGCGAGCTCAAACAATGTCTGTGCTCTGCCCAATGCCTGGCCTACCCAGACCCAGGAAAGGAATTATATCTGGACGCTGGATTCTCCAATCACTGCCTCAGTGCAGGCCTGTACCAGCTCCATGACAAAGACAAGCGAGTGGTCGCTTATGCCAGCAAAACACTGCTTCCCCAGAATGCAAATACTCAGACTGCGAAAAAAGCTTTGCTTTGCACTGTGTGGGCCATCCAGCGTTTCTCCAACTACATTGGAGCCAAGAAGGTTATCATTGAAACCTGTCACCAGCCAGTAACCTTCCTCAACAGC
>NW_015540893.1:33529-35368 GCF_001515605.1 Sinocyclocheilus anshuiensis
GGAGTGGTCTGGCTCAACAATGACCCTTGCCCGCCGCAACAATTCAAATTAGGCCCTCACTCATCGCAATATGCAGAAATTGCGGCCATCCTCATCACCCTACAATTTGCTGCATCCCACAACATCAAAGAACTCCTCATCTGTACCGACTCGAACTATGCCCGTCTAAGCTTCACATGCCATCTAGCTGGATGGAAACAGAATGGATTCAATGGATTCAACAACAAGCCTGTCAAACATCAGGAACTCTTCCAAGCATGCGATGCCATTGTCACTGAACACACTGAACATGTTTATTGGAAAAAGGTCAGAGGCCACTCACGTCAACCAGGACAAGACAAAGATCTCAATGACCAAACTGATGCCCTCGCCAAAGCAGGTGCATTACATGGAGAGTCCTGGACATTTCCTGCCCTCCAACCCACCCCATCAGTGGTTGCCATAACCCGCCACCAGGACGCCACTGGCGCGCAAAACCCCGCCTCCTCCCACGTTGAACTCTCACCTCAATTCGCCGCTGATGATCTCCTCACCCTCCAAGCTATTGCAGCTCACCTTTCAAACCCATTAACTCATCCCATTTCCACCTCCGACCTGCAGCAAGACGGGGCGGAGTACATAAAAGGATGCCTAGTGTGTTGCCAGTTCCAGCCAGCAAATCCAAACCACAGAGCACCACTGCAGCGGAAAGGAATGATCTTCCCATGGTCAGACCTCCAAATAGATTGGGTAGGACCCCTACCGCGGTCAATACGGGGTAACAAATACTTCCTCACCGTGGTTTGCAAATTCACAAAGTGGGTAGAGTGTCTCCCAGCTCCCAATGATACAGCAGAAACGACAGCCTGCCTTTTGATGAACCACATCTTCTCAAGGTTCGGACTGCCCTCCTCACCGTGGTTTGCGAATTCACAAAATGGGTAGCGTGTCTCCCAGCTCCCAACGCTACAGCAGAAACGACAGCCTGCCTTTTGATGAACCACATCTTCTCAAGGTTCAGACTGCCTTTAAGGGTCAACTCTGACCGAGGAACCCACTTCACCGCCGAAGTCATGCAGGAAGTGTGGAAACTATTGGGTATACAGGCCAAGCTCCATATAAGCCATCACCCAATTTCCTCAGGTCAAGTGGAACGAGTCAACAGGCCAGTGGTCAGCATGTTGAAGAAGTATGTGTCCGCCAATCAAAAGGATTTGGATATTCCCAACTCCCCATCGCCTGTCAAAGAGATTCCTACCTCACTGGACAGGACCCCATGAGTTTGTGGACAAGCTCTCACCTGTTGCCTATCGAATCAAAATCAGACAAGGGCGCAGCGAGCCAGTCCTTCGATGGGTCCATCGAAACCAGATAAAGAGACACCAGGGCTCCAACCGACAGGAAAAGGGGGAAGATCAAACCAACTGACACAGACCGACAATCTCATACTCTACACCACACTAACATAACTTCTGTCATCCTAGGAAGACATATAGCTACCTTTCTTAAACACAACACCTACACACTCTCCTCCGCCGCACTACTAGGACCAACCTCTAGTAGAGAGGAGTTGTCCTACACATATGACACCTGCCCTTGCCATCTAACCTCATTCAGTGTCCTTGTGTCTCTTTGTGTTTTCCCTTTTACCTCTCTCTCTATGTTTTCCTTTCCCCCTAGTCCCCTCACCAGGGAGCTCCCTTAACTCAACTTTAAATCCAGGTCCCTAAATTAAGATTGACTCCTTTCACCAAAAAATTGTCGTAAATCGTTGTGAAAAGCCGTCGTCAACCAAATTGAGGCAACCCAAGCTGAAATCGTCGGAAACCGATGGCTAGTCGACACCCCAGAACGTACAGC
>NW_015540893.1:35489-41958 GCF_001515605.1 Sinocyclocheilus anshuiensis
TTTAACGCATAAATCGATAATCCGATAAACAGAAAGCGACAGATTTACAGCTCCATGTCCGAGCGAGAAGAATAGCAGGTCTACACCGTATGACTTTTTGCAACCTCCATTGACCTCAGGACTTGCTCTGTCCTCCCCTTTTCTCTACATTCCAGAAAAACGCGCGTTTCTCCTGTCACAGACAAAGGAACATAAAACTTACACAGACAATTCAAAAGACAATCATTTAAAAGTATAAAAGGGCAACTATATTCACAAATAATATGTTTTATGTCTTATATATGCTTGATGTGTTTCCTGTAATCGGAGCAAGTTTAATCAATGTTTTATAACCCCTTTTAGTAGATAAGATTATTAATGTGTATGCAAACTACCCGATATTTGAGCTTGAATGAAAGCTTATTTTATGTGCAAAACTTTGGTATGAATGAGAAGTGGGAAATATGTACGATACTCGCATAAAGAAACTTTATAGAAGTATTAATAAAATCTGGCAAGGATGTTCCCATGTGATAAATTGAAGCATCATGTTAATTTATGCATGAAGAAGAACCTTGCGGGGCGTCGCCCCGCCCTGCAGCCAATGTCTGATTGGAACAACGATCTGTGGGACGGACTTATGCAGTTTGATCAAAAACCCAATTTCCGAAGAGATTCAATGCCTTTTTGCCTTTGTGTTAATCGCACTCCAACTTGCACTCACACGCTGCACGGTCAGGGTATATTCCATCAAACTGTTTACCAATCACGTTTCGCAATCGGCAAAGCAAACTTTGGCACACGCCACTACCAACACGCGATGCGTAACTCGCAAAGCACAATGTTCCTTCCTGTTTTCCCAGCACGATACCATAGAAAGTACGAGGTTTCAGAAGTAGATGGCGGGGCAACAGTTAAAAAATGTTAAAGTTAAAGTTCATGCAAACAGATATTAATAGACAAGTTTCAGTCAAATATTTATGGTTATAGCAAAATTCAGTGTTAAAGTAGAGCGCAAACAATTATATTTGAAACATTAGAATATTGCATCCAATATGCACGGTCACTTCCGCATATTCATTCCAGGGCTAAAGAACACGATTTTGTTAGGGATCACATGCATAGTTATGTACAATAAAGAGTACAATATACAATAATACACAATATAAGAAAAATCAGAGATAGTTTAAATGTCCTTTGAAATAACGCTGAGCATATTGGTATGGTGGTAATTTTAAGTAGATCATTAATTATTAAATAAATTTACATTTAATCATTAAGCAGAGGCTTTTATCCAAGGCGACTTACAAATGAGGACAATAGAAGCAATCAAAACCAACTAAAGAGCAATATAATGCAAATGCTATGACAAGTCTCGGTTAGCCCAACGCAGTAGGCCTACACGTAGCAAGATTTTTTTATATATATATATATATACACACACACACACACACACACACACACACACACAAAGAAAACCGGTAGATAGATAAGAATGGAGAAAGCTAGTGTTAAAGGCCTTTTTTAAGAAAAACAAGCAGTTAGAAAACGAATAGAGAGTGCAAGTAGAGGGTCAAGTGTTTTTATTTAAATGTAAACATGTAAACAAATATGTACAGAACTATGTGGTAAAATATTTACATTATTTTTACAGTTACATTGTGTGGCATGATAGGTAAGGATAGTAGTTCTCAGAAGTGAATGGGTGGGGCGGGTATTTTCTTGATGTCATCAAGCCAAAGTCACAGTAGGCGCATAAAGTGGTGTATCATTCCTGAATCCTGATATGAATCAGTCTTTGAAAGACCCATTATTATAGACAACAACTCAATGACCAATTATTAAGGACAGACATTTGAATTTATTCCTGAATGAATCAGAATCTTGAACGAATAGATTGAATAAAAGGCTTCTTTATTAACACAATGGACTTACCGCCACCTAGTGGCGATATTGCTTTCATAAGTATCATAAAGTAGGCCTATCATTTCATTTTGGCATTACATATTTCTATGATAAAAATGTTGTATAAAAAATTTATATCATTTCATTATACAGTTGTAATTGCTATGTAAATGCTCGTACAACCGTCTGATCAGTATTAAACTGTAAATAGTAGGGATGCACCGAATTTTCAGCCCGGCAGTGTTCAGCGCACAGGTTTCACCCTTCTCGTCAATGCACGGTTTGACGCTCCGTTCAATATTCCGCTATGAATGTGCTCGTGTGTACCGCTCATGCTCACCGGAAAAGCAAAGTCCGCTCAAATAACGAGCTGACAGGAAATTTCTATGCAGTATTGTTCCTGTTTGCAGTAGCGCTACTGTGCTGTAACATGCTTTAGTACAGCTGTACTGGACAACGCTGGTAAAATGATGCTTTCAGTGAAGCTGCTCTGCTCACATGCTGATAATAATAGCTTAGGACTATATATTATTTGGATAATTAGTCCAAAAAAACAACAACAACTTATTTATGATTCTGTTACATAGAAGTGAATAAAAATAATATATTGATATTTAATATTAAGGCAACACTTTACAACAAGGTTCCATTAGTTAATGTTAGTTAATGTATTAACTAACATGAACGAACAATGAACAATACATTTATTACAATATTTGTTCATCTTATGGCGTTCCTTTCTGACCAGTTGCTAACTTCCTTTCTGGAGGTGTTTGGGTTCTTCCTCATTGTGGAAAAAATGGCTAAGCAAAGGGTGTGTATTGTCACCTTAACAGGATCAATGTTTGTTTGATCTATACGGTATATGTTAATACCTAGTCACCAACAGTGTGGCTACCGACCCGTCTACATCCACACCTAAGCAAGGAGGCTGTCCGGGGTATCTGGCTTCCGTGTTTGTGTTTTAGGTCAACACCTTTGGTGGATTGGTGTCTAGATGCCAGAGCCCAAAGCTTCTCCCCTATCTGTTTCCTACAGTGATGTAGTCGGTGTCCGATATAATGTTTTAATATGTTTGTTAACGTGGATGTGCTTTGTTTGTGGGTTGGAAGATATCCAGACACGTGTCCATCTCAAACCCCTAAACGGTTCAGTTCTGCTTGATCTATAGGCTAAATGTTGATAGACATCACTGTTTTGATTGTTTGCAACAATACTGGAATGCTCTGGCAATACGAATGTACAAAATATTTTCCATGCCAATAAAGCACCTAAAAACTGAAAACTAAAACATAGAATTAAAGAATTCTCCAAGACCATTACCCATCACACTTTCTATTTTCTTCTGAAAAGGTGATATGTTTGGGCATGTTCTTTCTACCTCATCTGTATGTGTGTATGCTAACACCTCTGTAGGATCAGTAAAACCTAATCTGTAGGCTGATTAGGTAAACTTATGAGAAGGAGTCTTAAGTTAAAAATTATTCAAACCGCCAACTATCCACCAAGTCCGCTTCACCTATCCATTTCTTTCTAACAGTGAAGGTGTCTAACTGACAGTGGATACGAGTATCCTCTATGTGCTTGTGTTAACGGCTTTACAACATCCACCTCATATTTATGTGCACAGAATCATGCTTTAGTTCAGTTCAGTTCAATTTATTTATAAAGCACAATAAAACAACAATGGTTGACCATTGTGCTGAACAATATTGTTTACACACACACACACACACACACACACATCTGAGTATACTAAATTTTAAGTATGAGCAAAATCGTATATGTTGCTTTTACTTTTTGCTGTTATTTAAGAAATGTTTTCATTTTAATCTAGCCTGTAGATAGTATGTGTACTGTAAAAGAACAAATATAATTTTCGCTTAAAACTTCTCAGTAAAATAATTACACCTACAATTTTAAACATGTTTAAAAGGTTAAACACATTGTGTTACTAAAGCAAGGCATGCTGTCTAATGTCATTACTTTTCTTTAAAATAGTCTGCAGTCTGCAGTCAGACTATTGTACAGAAAGATTGTTTCTTTAGAAAATTAATGCACCCAAGTGCTTTTCTCACACGAGTAGAAAACTCTTTGGATGTGTTTGTGACAAACACATATATATATTTTTTTTACATCAGAAAACTTTTTTTTTTTAAATGTATGACTGAACTTTTCTCATTTGACAGAGCTACGTTTCAAATTATTTACCCGAGGTTTTTAACAGCCACAGGGAATACATGCTGTTTTCTAATGTTCATGAAACCTTTATTGGTGTAAAATTCTCACCTAGAACACAAAACTTGTACATTTTGACTATTTGACTATTTTGTAGTTATCATGCAATTTTAAATGGTTTACTAAAAGATTAAAGCACTAGAATCTGTGATTTTCAAAATCTAAAATATAAGGATGTTTCAGCTATTATCATCATTTCCTTTTGACCCTAATAAACTGGTAATGAATTTACTATGACAAGTGACACAATATACAGTTCTCATACTATGTGTGTAAATAGCTGTGCTAAAACATTTATGACTATTTTTGCATGCCAACACATTTTGTCAGGGATGTGTAAGAATCACAATGTTTTGTAAATTACATTTTTCTTACATCACTAGATTTAGTCATATTATCAAGATGTATGAATGAATGATTCAATGTATGAATGTATATTCAACAATATATTGTTGAAATAAAATGTTAAATCATGTTTTAATCTTGTGTGGTTGATGAAACGATGTGTCTGAGCTCATGAAAAATGTGTTAATTGTATTATTATTTTAAAAGAAGCAGTCTTGATTCCGAGTGCTACATGGATATTTCAAGATAAAATATTTTCAAAGATCCTTGTGCTGCATTCTATATTCACACACGTTACCCAAAAATTGTTAAATACTTCATTTAATCTAGCAAATTCAAGGAATACTGACATATATGAACAAAACGAAGCCAAGAACACAAAGAGCTCGCTAACATTACAGCAGTACTGTTTGCAAAAAAAAACAAAAAAAAAACAGACACTCACACACAAAACTTTTTACAATCACACACGACAATACAATATGAATTGTGATGTTAAAAATGAAACCGTGGTTCCGAACAGCACGAACAAATCATAGAAAGATAAAAACAAAATTTTCATACTGCTACAGCTAAGGCTAAAGCTCATTTTTGTTTGGTCTGGTTTCAGAGTTGGCCTACTACAGTAAAAAAAATTTTGTGATTTATACAGTACGTGTCTTCACCAGGGGCGGATTTAGTGATTTGGGGGCCCCAGACAAAATACAGGAATGGGGCCCTATAAAATTTCACATCTACAACCTTGAGGTTTCTTTCACTGTTGCTTGCTGCTGCACGACCGTGTCCCATAGTTGTGTCCAATCTTTTAGATTTTTCATGTACATGTTATAAATAAAGGATTTCTTTAATGTTGTAAATCCCTTGTTCACATTTAAACAGGTTATAATAGTATTAGAGTAGGTTGGACACTAGGTGGTGAAGTGTGCCTGTGTGGAAAGTGACTGTGCATGGTCCTTCTTGGGTCTTTCACAAAAACGAGTGAGCGCCATTTAAAAAAATTAAAATAGGCCCTATATAATATGCACTGTTGCTTAGTATTAAAATTATAGCTTCAGATGCATGATATTTGTAGGGCCCTATGAAATCCGTTTTATTTTTCCCAAATTAGCCTAAGTTTTATTTTTTCCAAAATCTTTTTTTCCGTTTAAATTTTTCTGGATTCAGTTTTTTTTTTTTTTTTTTTCCCTTTTAATTTTCTGGATGATTATATTACATTTTAACAAAAAAAATGTCTAATTAATTAAAATAATGAAACTTGTTTAATTTAACAGCAATGTAGGCCTATTAAAAGTTTAACAAAAATCACATTCTTAGGGCCCAAATTCTGTGCTTTCCATTTTAATTTTTCTGTATTCAATTTTAATGGTTTAATCAAAAACATATCTAATTAACTGAATTCATAAAAACAACTTAATTTATTAATTTGTATACAATAATAGGGTCCTATGAAATTTTAATTTTATTTACTTATTTTTTAGAAATTCTGTGTTGTGTATTTTCATTTTTCTGGTAATCAAATGAAGGCAAAAACATTAATAATTTTTGTACATTCAAAATGCTACACAACAGAAGTTTACAGTTTACTGTGGAATGTCACGGAATTCGTCAAATATTGAATGAATAAATCAAATGCAATTCTGTACAATTTACAATTCAAGCGATATGGACTAGTGTATGTGAATATTAAATGGCAAAAATACTATTTAGCTACTACAGACGACAACCGCGAGCGTTGCAGGTGCTTAAATAGCAAACTAGCAAACGAAACGCGCATCTGCGCCGTTCATTCCGTCACATTCCGCGTTACACAGTAAATTCAGTTTTTATTAATAGATTCCGGGATTCCGTCCCCATTTTCTACGTCGCCCTACTTTTGCTAAGAAGCACGTTCAACGCGGACGCACAGACGGTGGTAATGAACGTAATGAACACCACTTGAGCGTCCGCACTGAACGCGCATCTCGCATATAAAAAGCATTTTAGGGGGCCCTGGGGGCCCTTG
>NW_015540893.1:43681-48887 GCF_001515605.1 Sinocyclocheilus anshuiensis
GATGATTATATTAAATTTTAACAAAAAACATGTCTAATTAATTAAAACCATGAAACTTGTTTGATTTAACAGCAATTTAGGCCTATTAAAAGTTTAACAAAAATTACATTCTTAGGGCCCAAATTCTGTGCTTTCCATTTTAATTTTTCTGTATTCAATTTTAATGGTTTAATCAAAAACATATCTAATTAACTGAATTCATAAAAACAACTTAATTTATTAATTTGTATACAATAATAGGGCCCTATGAAATTAAAATTGTATTTACTTATTTTTTTAGAAATTCTGTGTTGTGTATTTTCATTTTTCTGGTAATCAAATGAAGGCGAAAACATTAATCTATCTTTTATTCCAATGAAAATTAAACAAACCCTTTAATTTTTGTACATTCTAAATGCTACACAAGTTTACTGTGTAACGAGGAATGTCACGGAATTCGTCAAATATTGAATGAATAAATCAAATGCAATTCTGTACAATTCAATCAAACCGCGATATGGACTAGTGTATGTGAATATTAAATGGCAAAAATACTATTTAGCTACTACAGACGACAACCGTGAGCGTTGCAGGTGCTTAAATAGCAAACTAGCAAACGAAACGCTAGTTCATTCCGTCACATTCCGCATTACACAGTAAATTCCGTTTTTATGAATAGATTTCATCCCCATTTTCTACATCGCCCTACTTTTGCTAAGAAACACGTTCAACGCGGACGCACAGACGGTTGTCGTGGTAATGAACACCAGAGCAACCACTTGCGCGTCCGCACTGAATGCGCATCTCGCATATAAAAAAAGCATTTTAGGGGGCCCAAGGCGATCGCTTACCTTTGCCTAATGGTTAAGTCCGCCTCTGGTCTTCACAATGGTGTGATGAGGTGTTAAACATGTGGAACAGTAACAAACACTATTCAACATAAACTAGAATCCAAAACTCTAATGTAACTGTGAGCTTGTTTCACAATCTACAGATTATCTCAGTAATGAAATCTCAGCTCACTTGCATTTTTTGGCTAACAGCTGAAATGTGGACCGATGCTAAACCTATTTTTCAGACCTTTAGGTTTGGTGAAATATATGTTATAAAATTCAAAACGATAAACTTTATCAAATGTTCTTAAAAATATAAACATCAGGCATGACAACTTTGTAAGCACTTAACAACTAATATTTAAGCTAAATACATGTTTAGATATTTAGAATATCCTTCTAAATAGCCTTCTAAGCAGCCTTATCACCCTGTAGCCCAAGCCTGGTTGCCCACTGAAGCTAAGCAGGGCTGAGCCTGGTCAGTACCTGGATGGTATTATGCATCTTTGTGACACAGGTAGACAGGATCATAGACGGACCAGAGAAAGCTCTACAGTACATCACAATCTCAGTTTAAACAATCTCTTGCAGAAGGACTTTCCTTTAATTATCTTATAATGTATTTGTTCATATTTTCCTGCAAACACTCGCGGTCATGATTGACCAGACTCTGAGAATAGTCTTCATCTAAAAACAAAACAATGAAAAAAAGTATAGAGTGGTATCAGCTAGTGGGGTAGGTCATCGAAATCAACATTAAAACTTTTACAATGTATTTAGAAGAGAGGATTTCAGTATTAGGTATTTTGTTATACTGATACATATTTCTGTTGTGCAAACATATTTCCTGTATAAACGACTATGTCTATAACATTTTCAAAGGGAGATGCAGTATAATGTTATAGTTCTTAATTGTGATCGAGTGGTATCAGCTAGTGGGTAGGTCATCGAAATCAACATTAAAAACTTTTACAATAGTTTAGAAGAGAGGATTTTAGTATTAGGTGTTTTGTTATACTGATACATATTTCTGTTGTGCAAACATATTTCCTGTATAAACGACTATGTCTATAACTGATACATATTTCTGTTGTGCAAACATATTTCCTGTATAAAAGAGTATGTCTATAACCTTTTCAAGGGCGTGTAGTGTAATGTTATGCTTCTTAACCATAATCACATTACAACAAGGTGACATAGTCCCTCTAGCAAATCTGCCAAAAGTGGACAAAACAGAAAAATCTTAGCACTCGGTAGATGCTTATGCTTATGACCGATGGGAAGTACACTGTAATGTCAAGCGGAAATGTTGAAAGAAACGTGTATGACAAATAAAATGTGAACATCGTCATCAGCTATCTGAACAAGAGCTCTAGATGCAGGGGCAATATTTTTATGCTGTAGTTGTTCATAAATTCCTATGAAGATGCACTGCATGTTTGACCACAATCAGAGAAAACTCTTCATCTGAAAACTGCAAAATCAAAATGTATAAAATTCTCTTTTGCCAAATGCTGTACACACTTTTGCATTTCATAAATCAGTGATTATTTTAGTGAGTTAGTTTTGCGCACAGATAATCCATATGTAAAAGTTATGTTTGAATTTTTTCTATAACCTTTACAAAAGTGTGGAACATCATAGTTCTCAAATGTGTTTGTATTACAAGAGTAGCCCATCTAACAAATCTGGCAGAAGTGGAGAAACAAAGATGTTTAGCACATACACACATTGTAGATGCTTACGTACACCAGAGATGTTGCTTTATTCGAATCAAAGAAGATATCAATAGTAACTGAAAACATACTTTAATGTTTAATGTCAAGTGGGATGTGCTGAAAAAAGATTCTGTGGATAAACACTGCAGGGGAAAATTGTTTGAAATGGAGGTATGTCAAAATAATAAAGAGTTCAGTCAAATGTTTCATAATTTTCTTAAATGAATAGGATGTGCTCATCCTGCTCTCTTTCCCATGCAAGGATTAGCATGAATTTATGGAGAAGTCTTAAAACAAAAACAGCCAAACAAACGAAATGTGAATCAGACACCCTCACTGTCCGGTCTCGTATACACGTAGAGGACTCAATGACTTTGCTACTACTTCCATTTGAATACTTCCTGCATTACTTACCTCCTGTGTTCCTCCTAGTGTCTCCTCGTCTCCAGGGGTCTCCTGTTCCTCCTAGTTCCCGGACCGCTGAGGTGTGTGCTCCTCCTGTGTGCATTCCAGCTCCTGTAAAGCCAAAGACTCTGATTACTCCACTCATCATATCCTTTGAACTGTTCTACGAACTATTCACTCACCATCACATCATCTGGACCCTGCACCCGTACTCTCTGTGACCAAATAAAACGGTTTATAAATACTAACCTGTTGCGTCAGACCTCTTCCGTTACATCTAGTGGAGTAATGAAAACATCATTTACAAATCCACATTTAAAAAACTTTCACAATTGTATTCTGAATTCTATATGCATTGTAAACATTTATTTTTTTGCTATACTCGCTTTTTTAGTGATTTGGTTGCTTGAATGTACGAAAGGTTATGGACAAAATGTATCTACACAAGAGTGTGGAAACTTTAACATGCTCAAACTTAAATTAATGTGCAGCTTTCAGTGCAATAGTTTTGATTTGTTTCAGCTGTAATAGTTTTAAGGGTAAAACAGCTAGACTTAATTTTGTGTTGATGCTTCACGTGATCGCACATCGTGGACAGACACAAAGTTGCACTAAAATATCTCAAAGAGAAAGACTTCATTTCTTAATTTTCATTTATTCCTATTATGATGACAGCTCACAAAGAGGTGTCTTCAATGCTGACAGGGGTCATAAATCGGGTCATAAATCAGGTCATAAATCACCAATCTGACACATGGTGTATGGTACTACAACTAGTGTGGTTATTTTATTGGATTGTGTTTTTTAAATTTAGTATCATTAAAATTATACAGTTCAATTAAAAAGTCTTACAAAATTACTTTATATTATTTAATAAAATAATAATAATTACAAAGCATTTTCGGTTTCGGCCCAGAATTTTAATTTTGGTGCATCCCTAGTAAATAGGCCTACATCTAAAAGCAACTTCAGACGCAGCTTATATCTCTGAAATGCAAAGAAGGCTTGATTAATACTGATTTAATTGGTAACATTGTCATATTACATGTATTCTAATTAACATTAGCATTTAAGAATTTAACATTAAGGATGACACACATATTTAGGCCTAATATGAAATTCTGTATAAATGGTTTAAAAAAAATCAGTTGCCCCTAATGGGAAAGTTCATTTCTGACACTGATAGAATCATCTCTGGTTTATTTCTAGTTGTGAGTGCATGTATGAAGTAAATTCATGAGATAAACGAATATGTCACGAGTAGGTTGCAGAATGTATGCTGCCTACACAAAAGAAAGCTCTGTCTGCCTCGGTATACGGTTTGCGTCAAGCCATTCGTTAATCTGGCTGTTTGATGAAGAGAAAGAGATTAAATGTAAAGAGATAGAAATAAAAGTAATTAAGAATCCATAGAAGCGGATGACTATTATGTTTTTTTATTGTTAATTTTATTTATTTACTTTTATTAATAAATATTTTTGTTGTAATTTTTGGTTGACCAATCAACAGAAAGGGGCGTTTAATTCCCGCCCACATGTAGAGATCCGATATTCAAGCTGTTTACTCATTTTCTATCCCTGAATGTAAAAACAAAAAAATTAAGCCGAATTCTTGATTTTTCGTTTTGTTTGAACAAATGAAAAACAAAAATGTGCCTTTTTGGTCCATGTACAATCCGTGTATCATTCGATCATTCGTTTTTTGATTTAATATTGAAAGTAGAAAAATGAGAAAACGGCTCCTTTTTCGTTTTTTTGTTTTTTTCCAAAAAACGAAAAATGAGAATTCAGCTTAAATTTTCGTTTTTCGTTCATGGGTGTAAAAATGAATAAACAGCTTGAATATTCGATTTCTACATGTGGGCGGAAATTAAACGCCCCTTTCTGCTGATTGGTCAGCCGAAGGCTCGGAGCCCTCCCTCTGGACAGCACGCCAAATATGCTACTAATTGCTTAAATCACATTATATGTTAGTGTGAACTTGTGAAATTAAGCAATTAGTAGCATATTTGGCTACTTGGGTTAAAGCCCGAACCCAGAGAACTCCCCAAAAGAAGCTAATGGCATGAGACAGCAGCCGGAGAGAAAACTAAGTAACCCCCCCAAAAATATGCATGCCATGAAGAAAAGTAGGGTGTGCGAGAAGGCGGCAGGGCGACTGGGAGGGGTCGTGCGGTGCTTGAACGTGAGCTGCGACTCTCCGCGTCAGATGGCAAGCCCTACCTGTCGCCGAATGAGGAGCACGATGGAAGGCCAGGTGAGGGACTCTCGC
>NW_015540893.1:49435-54060 GCF_001515605.1 Sinocyclocheilus anshuiensis
TTGTACCTTTGTAATACACTGATAACCACCAAATGCAGGTGGTGATGAGAAAGTCACATGATGAACCAAAGTCCATCACAAGCAGCTTTTAAATAATAACATATATAGAAGGTGCACAGTATCATTCACACAAACACCATCATGGTAACACACATGAAACTGAAATAATGCAATAAACATTAATTTAACAACATTAGGTGTAACACACAACGTTAATATACAAAACTGATAAGAAAAAAAAAACTAAAAAGAAAGTTATTTCAACAAAAAAAACATAAAATTTGAAATGTAACGCAGGGAATTCTGGGAATGTCAATTTACGGTTATTCACTTTAAATTATACGGTCTTTTTCACTTCCAAATACGGTATACTACCGTAAAATTAATGTCCAATACATGTAATGTCGAATACAGTTTTTCACCGTATATAGTAGGGGAATTTACCATTAACCATTTAACAGGTTTTTACTGTAGCATTTTTACAGTCTTTTACCATTAAATTCACGGTCATTTTTTACAGTGTACCTGTCACCGAATGAGGAGCACGATTGAAGGCCAGGTGAGGGACTCTCGCTGCATCCGAAGGGATGTATCAGTGACCGTATCAAATTAAGCAGGGCATTGCAGCAGCCGCAAATTTCTTTCAACTGATCAGAATTAGATGGGCTTTCTTTGTGTGAGAATTATTGGTCCTGATATAGCTCTTGAAGCCATCCGATGACCATCGACCGAGAGCTTGGATCTGCTGCTATGAGAGACCTTTTTGAGCTGCTGTAGTTACTGCCCCGATTCGGAAGGAGTGGCTGGAAAATCTTTCTACAGGTATGACTGGTTGGACGATGTTTATTGAACATCATTTGGATAGATGTTTCTGAAACCAAAAACGTGTGACGGGGTGGTTACAGTCATCGACAAAAGAGGGTCAAGAGGGGATGTAGACTGAGAGCTTCTGAATTTTAGGCAAGAAAAAGGACCTGATACGGTTGGGTTGGTGACAGGAGGTTAAAACATTCCGACGTGGTGACCTCTTTTTCCTGATCTGATTTACTTTGATGAAATAGGAGTTTCGCTGTCAAGCACGGAAAGGTTGGAGACTGTTGGATTGAGTTTGGGGTTGAATAGAAGTTATTGTGAATTCCAAGCATCTCAGGAAACCACAAAAAGCCAGTATGAACATAGCGTCGAGTCTACGAGCGGTATGGAGTGAGTGGTACCCTGTGCGGAGAATGTGGATACATTTAGAAAGGATGTCGAAAGTTATCGGCTGTCTAGCGTCCAGGCTTGGAGGATGAGAGCACTGAATTCATTTGATCAAAAGAGATGTTTGAGAATTGTTTATTTCAGGAGAGGGGGCACCGTAGATTAATTTGTGGAGAGAAAAATTGAATGACCGGGCTTGGAGGTTCTTACAGGTGTTAAAGTAGGAAAAGAAAGATGTGAGAGAGGAGGGAGAAATCGGGAAATGGGAGGTTGTACAAGAGGTGGAAAGCTTTAAATCATCTCCAAGCAGTTAGATAAGATTGGATGGTTCTGGGTGAAACTGCTTGGAGAATCGAACCGAGTGACGCGTTGAGGGGGTTTTAAGGGATGCGTTATGGGAATACGAGTTGCAAACAGTGAGGTACTGGGGTTGGCGATGGGTCCGCCTCCGGAGCCAGCGCTCTGAATTTCTGCGAGAATCTGACACTTGATGGTATTAGGCACGGGGGTGGTTCCTGAGCTGCAACATTCGCTGGGGTAAGTGGTGGGACTGCTGTGAATGAAGTGTACTGAGGTTTAGATTGGAGAGAAAAGTTAGAAGGAAAAATAAGGAGGGGCCAGTAAGCTTGCATTGCTGTTAGCCTCTGGTGCTTAGGGAAGCACATAGGAAGAGGTAGAAGGAAATGAGGGAGGAGGCCAATAAGCTTGCGGTGCTGGCTGATGCTGCCCTGCTTGGTTGTCTGCAGCAGGGGCTGCTGGCCATTGATAGGAAAAAGGAGTAGCGGAAGGGTAAGAGTAAGGTGGCTGAGTGATAGGAAAAAGGAGTAGTGGAAGGGTAAGAGTAAGGTACCTGAGCTTGAATGGCTAGCAGAGGCAGCCTCACGCTAACGTTTGCCGCCGGAGGTAGAAAGGAGGGGGAAGGATAGGAGTTTGGGAAGCTACGCCAGCAGGCAACGTTGCGTGCAGCGCTGTAGCTGAAGGCGCCGCAGTGATTGGTTGAGAAGAGGAGTAAGGCAGTGCAGTGTGAGGAGCAGCCGAGTCTGGGGCGCAGCCCAGGCTTGCTGACAGCCTGCTGCGTCTTGAAGCTCGAGGGGAGCCGGAACTTGATCTGGAAGACAACGTAATTTTGAATGAAGTAGGGAGGGGGGGGGGGAGAGCCTGTGCAGCCTGCACGTCTTGCAGAGGCAGCCTCATGCTAGTGTGTGCCAAAAAAGCGGGAGGCTACTGAAAAGGAAAAGGATTAGAAGTGACAGGAGGAAATACTGATATGTGAGGGCATGTGTTGCAAGCGTAAGCAGCTTTGCGCTGGTTTCAGATGCTGTAGCTGTAGGCCACAGGGGCTTGTGATATTCGGGGGAAAAATGCTGCACAGCTTGCAGAGGCAGCCTCACGCTAGTGTGCTACGGTAGCTGGAGACCACTGAAAAGGAAGAGAGGTTAGAAGTAGCAGGAGAAATATGACGACTTTGACAACATCATAAAATTATGAAAAGATATGCTTTACCTCTTAAACACACAATTAGTAGCAAGTATTGAAACAGCTAGCCAGCCAAGCAGCACATCAGCTGGTAGAGACTTGGAGAGAGAGTTGCCTAGCAGTATGCACGATGCATGCGAATTAGGTTGCTAGTTGTACTTGTTCAATAATAATAATAATAATAATAATAATAATAATATATTATTATCTTTATGATACACCTTATTTGTTGGTTTGCACCTATTAATTGTACACGGTTTAACTTATTTTCACGAAAATCTAATATTTTTCATCTTATCTGTCTATCGGAGTAAAATGTGGAATTTAAAATGCAGGTAAAAAGCTAGTGAAAATTAATACAGAATTTGAGTAATTTCATTGCGTGTTCTACGCAGTTTTCCGTCTTGGCTACAAAAAAAAAAATGACATCAACATCCATAATGTCATCACGTCCTTTAACAACAAACGACCTACCTTTAGCGACTTTACTTAATATTATTGCAACAAGGCCTGCGGTGCTAGCGGAGGCAGTCTCGCGCTAGCGACTGCTACGTGAGCTGAAGGCTACATGTGGCGCTGCGGCCCGAAGAGCCTCGGTGAAAAGTTGAGCCGAAGCTAGAAGCGAATGAGGTTTTGCTGCAGGGAGAACTGGGGCGCGGCCCAGGCTCGTTTAAGACCTGCCGCTGCACCCAAAGCTCGAGGAGAGCCGGGTCTTGTGCGGGACAATGATAGTGTCGAGTGGGCGAGTTCGAGGCTTTGCTCGATCTATTGAACGCCTTGGCTGATTTGCAGGATGAAGAATATATCGTACAGATCTGCTTTGTTTACCCTCCGTGAGAATGGTTCGTTGGGAAAAAAAAATCAGCGTTTGCTTCTGCCTTAAATACTATCCACTTTCCGATCAGAAAATATATTGGCATGGCCGAATGATACGAGGATGTCGGGGAAGCTGGAAGTCTCGCCGGTGGAGGCGAGGTTAAGCCTCGGTGCTGTGGAGAGCGTGTGGCTGGTCGAGCAGAGCGACGGCCGCGATGAAGCTCGGCGGTGGTGACTGGCGGAAAAGGAGTGAGCCTAGGGCTGGCAGATTGCGACGGAGGATACGAAAGATCCCCAGTACAGGTCTCGTCGTCGTACGGAAAAAGTTGAGTCTGTGATATAATGGCTAAAGGAGCAAAACCGAATGCTGGAAAACTTTCGTGGAACTGAGGTAAGTTGGCTGTATATATACACGTATGTGCTTGTTAAGGTGATTAGCTGACGAGCTCCACCTGGCCAGACTGATTGATTATCTGATCGTGCTCCTCCCGAACCTTGTTAATAAAACATCATATGATTATTGTATGACAGATATGCATCCGCTTCAAAACAACAAACAAAACCTAAAGTCAAAAAACGAATGATCGAATGATACACGGATTAAGATTAAAATTAAGATTTTCCAAAAAACGAAAAACGAGAATTCAGTTTTTCAATGTGAATGTCAATCAGTACTCAATATTAATTTAAACTGCTTTAAATATGACTGCTGCTTATTTCCTGTGCACTTCAATACTGATCTGCGCTTGACTGTAGTCTGTCTGCTTATTGAGTTTATTTAACCCATCGGAAAAATGTCCTGTTGGCACTTGCCAATTTAATGGCAGAGAATGGTGACTTTTTTTTTTTTTTAAGTGGATGCATATCTGTCGTAAAGTAATCCTATGCATCTCGCGGCGTATATTCCAAGCATTCTGAAGGCATACTGAGGGTTTGGTGAGAAACAAACCGAAATGGCAAGTTATTATATTTTATGAAAATCTTACGTTGCAGTGCGAGTGCGCAGCACAATATCCTTTTGAGATATCAATTTTAATAAAACACAAGACTACATTATATAACTCTAACAGTAGGCTATTTAATATCTGTTGTTCTCCGGTTGTCAGTCAGAATGACAGTTCTTGCGTGAACAT
>NW_015540893.1:54375-57293 GCF_001515605.1 Sinocyclocheilus anshuiensis
CCTCTGATTATATAATGGTAAATATTACAATATCATAGCACAACAACAGTGATCAGCAATAATGATAAGCCTAATACTCACAATAAAAATAATAAGGTCATATAGATCATAACACAGTCTTGGAGGTAAGAAGTGGATTATCCTTCACCTGAAATGTTTGTCTTTTCATCCTGAAATGCGAGGCAAATGTTGGATCACAATAATTAGGAACCACAGTTTCCACAAATCCCTTCATTTGATTGGGATGTTCTCTTTTATTGTGGACGGCAAGGGCAATGACTGTACCATCGAGCGTTTGGTATTAAACACGTATTTATACCGATTTCATCAGGCTCCGAAAATTCTTTAAAAAAAAAACACACAAAGAATGGCCTTCTCAGCTGCCATAGTTGCAACTCTTGTGTCATCAGAACAGGGTGTTCAACGCACCACCGTTTCCGTTTAAAAAACGTTTTGCACCGTTTTTGTCGGGGCTGAACGCAGCCCACATGATGGCACGGTTTGATCTTCGGCTGACCAATCAGCAGAAAGGGGCGTTTAATTCCCGCCCACGTGTAGAAATCAAATATTCAAGCTGTTTATTCATTTTTCCACCCATGAACGAAAAACGAAAATTTAAGCTGAATTCTCGTTTTTCGTTTTTTGGAAAAAAAAAACGAAAAAGGAGCCATTTTCTCATTTTTCTACTTTCAATATTAAAGAAAAAAACGAATGATCGAATGATACACGGATTAATCTTCTTTAGGCTATTCATTTATTTTATGTGAGAATAAAGAATCAAAAAATTCTGCTGGCAGAATTTGGAAGAATATAAATCATTAAAGAACTTAGCACAAAAATCTGCAATTATCTTTAAGTCATCAGTTATTTTCCTATCAATACATAGTTGCTGAATAGAATTTTTAACTTGCTGCCCTAGGCAGAATTCTGCTCACCCTCCTCTAGCCAATTCCGACGAGATCTGATAAAGGCATGGATTTACAGTAGTACGCGTATTTTAACTTCAACCCTGATCCTACAGTATGTTGTCATCAGTAATCGATAACCGAAGAACGGCACAAAGCAGTAGATTAGCTGATGCTAAGGATTAGACATAACACAAGGAATACATTTATTTATTAATTTGTAAAAATAATGTAAATATGTAACTTCACACAGTTCTGTACATATTTGTTAACATGTGCACTGGAACTGTTAAGTGTGTATTACTACTATAGAGAGGTTAAATTTCAAAGTACAGCTGTGCAATAAAGGTGTTCTGTTCTATAAATTCAGTATAATGAAAGTGTGTAATATATTTAACTGATACAGTAATTGTCAAGTAACATACAAATACAAACATTATTACAGTATGTCAGCCATTGCCTTTTTAATTACATTGTTACGTTTAAAATTGTTATATTGCAAAGCAAAATATATTTTACATGCAGTAATGCACATGCATCTTCAAGAAACGTCTAAAAACACATCTCTTCCATCTTTATTTGACCTTCAAACTCTAGCACTCTCTTTTCTAATTCTATTTTATCTATTTTTCTTTTTTTATTAAAAAACAAACAAACACTTGACCCTCTATAACTTGCACTCTCTATTCGTTTTCTAACTGCTTGTTTTTCTAAAAAAAAAACCAAAAAAAAAAAAACCTCCAACACAAGCTCTGTATTTTTTTTTCCTATTCTATCTACTTCTTTTATTTGTGTGTGTGTGTGTGTGTGTGTGTGTGTGTGTATGTATATATATATATATATAAATAAATAAAATAAAAAACCTATGTGTACTAACTTGGGCTAACTGAGGCTTGTCATAGCATTTGCATTTTATTGCTCTTTTGTTGGTTTTAATTGCTTCTATTGTCCTCATTTGTAAGTCGCTTGGCATAAAAGCGTCTACTAAACGACTAAATGTAAATGTACTAAATAATTAATGATCTACTTAAAATTACCACCATACCAATATAAGTGCTCAGCGTTATTTCAAAGGACATTTAAACTATCTCTGATTTTTCTTATATTGTGTTTTATTGTATATTGTACTCTTTATTGTACATAACTATGCATGTGATCCCTAAAAAAATCGTGTTCTTTAGCCCCGGAATGAATATGCGGAAGTGACCGTGCATATTGGATACAATATTCTAATGTTCCAAATATAATTGTTTGCGCTCTACTTTAACACTGGATTTTGCTATAACCGTAAATATTTGACTGAAACATGTCTATTAATATCTGTTTGCATGAACTTTAACTTTGAAATTTTTTAACTGTTGCCCTGCCATCTACTTCTCAAACCTCGTACTTTCTATGGTATCGTGCTGGGAAAACAGGAAGGAACATTGTGCTTTGCGAGTTACCCATCACGTGTTGGTAGTGGCGTGTGCCACAGTTTGCTTTGCCGATTGCGAAACGTGATTGGTAAACAGTTTGACGGAATATACCCTGACCCTGCACCATCAAGCGATCGGGTCATTCAAAGCTCCAAACACTCCGTGAAACTTTGTGACTGCCGGAATCTTCAAAATCTAAAGCCAAGCAGAGAAACTCTCAGAAGAACTTCAAGGCAAGCCTTACTCTCCTTACCCAAGGCAACCGACTTCCGAAGCTCCTACATCACAAGGAAACCCTCACTCTACCAGAGGGCTTCCCCAAAGACGTCATCCAAACGACAGATCTATAACCAATCAGAGGCGCTGGAATTCCCTGAGACGGCAACAAGGGAAACCCCGCTCAGCTGTCACCAAAATGCAAGTAAACAAACAAAGCTTCATCTCTTGCTGAACTGGTGCTGAATTGATCTTAAGCAGTAAAGATAAGACAAATCTCTGCTTTGTGATTCTCTCAGGTTGCAAGTTAAAGAACTGTAGCAAATATCTTACTAGATTTTGGGACTTCATGCAAACTCCGTTAATCATCCTTTGACCT
>NW_015540893.1:57378-57626 GCF_001515605.1 Sinocyclocheilus anshuiensis
CTTACGGCCCACCACTGCCAAAACCAATATGTTTGAGAGTCACCAACTCGATCTAAGGCATAAAGCTGGATTGGCTAGCAGTAAATCTCTAGCTGAGGGGGGCTAAACACCCAGCTCTCAAACGAGAGGGGGGCTCGGACCTACCACATGTTCCAATGCTGGAACTGCTAGCAGTGAGTTACCTAGCTGAGGGAGCATAGACCCAGCTCTCAACGAGAGAGGGGGCTCGCACAGCATGATCGTTAGAA
>NW_015540893.1:57899-58436 GCF_001515605.1 Sinocyclocheilus anshuiensis
GTACTGGGCCAAACGGGAGAGGCAAGCTCAAATACAACCCTCTAAGGCGAGGGGAGCACTGCCTGAAACGGCATTACACAAGAAGGTTCTCGCAAATGCCACCTATACTTCCCGCTCGATGCCTCAGCAAGAGGGGATATCCTGGTGATCGGGAGGCCCCTCAGGGCGACCTAGATATGGTAGACCAGACAGGGCAGCCTGAAAGCATAAGCCCAGCCCGGACGTCCAGGAAATTTTTGCAGTGCCGTGCTGGGGGCCTGATGATCAAGAAGGCTCCTGCAGAAGCCTGTGATCTGGCCGCATGATCCAGGAAGTATGAAGCTGAAACCCGGCTTATAGTACCGTCTGGACATATATCGACGAGTGAGATAAACACTACGAGTCGAGCACCCGGTTTCTGAATCCAGCAGAGGGGGTGCTCACCGAGGACCTACCCTAGAGAAAGGACAGAAACACACAGGTCCCGGGAAACACTGCAAAGAAAGCTAGCAGAAGGGTTATACACACAACCACCAGCGCATTAAATACACACACATG
>NW_015540893.1:58746-59081 GCF_001515605.1 Sinocyclocheilus anshuiensis
TTAGTAGATACTGAGGTATCACTCTGATCCGGACAAAAGCACTGACGCCCTGTCTGGATCACATCCCTTAGGTCTTTTACCTACCTTCCTTTGACCCACGATTCTTCCTACCCCTACCCGCGGGCGGGGGAGGAGTGCGAGCCGCGACACTAGGCTTCTGTGTCCGTCTCTGATCCTCAAACCGAGACGGGCCAGGACCTCTGGGTTGTTCGGGCTCAGACCTGGACCTCCTTTATCCAGGTCTTTCAGCAGGTCAGCCTGATATGCTTGGAGCATCACCATTGTGTGCAATGAAGCGACAGCCCGACCTGCTGCTGCTGCGTATGCCCTGGCAT
>NW_015540893.1:59357-65799 GCF_001515605.1 Sinocyclocheilus anshuiensis
TCAATCTCTCTATGGAAACAGGAAGAAAGGAAGGCTCACCTGAGCTGGAGGGTTATGGCCAGAAAAAATAACTTTCATCGAGAAGACCTCGCGACGTCACTTTCTTTGCCTGCTTCACGGCAAGTAAAGCCTCGCTGTGGCGCGATCCATAACTTTCAAAAGCTCATCATACGCAGGGCAGGAGGATTGGGAAGGCTCAGCCTCAGCTTCTTTGCCCTCCTCAGACATTTTGTTTTTTCAATGTATGCTTCAGACACGGGTCACGACGAGGTGTTCCCCATAGCGACCCCTAGGGGATGCAGTTTGAAGTTCCCTTGAAAGGTAACTGTGCTTTGGTTGTGTTTAACTTTTGCCGCTTGCGTTTAGCATTTTGCAGCACAAATGCATCACAGTGTGATTAGTGTTTAAGTGAATGAGAATGTGTTTAGAGAAAGAGTGCATGAGATTTGCAAATAGAGCCTA
The DNA here is from genome assembly GCF_001515605.1 of Sinocyclocheilus anshuiensis. Lineage (NCBI taxonomy): Eukaryota > Metazoa > Chordata > Actinopteri > Cypriniformes > Cyprinidae > Sinocyclocheilus > Sinocyclocheilus anshuiensis. The sequence goes on from NW_015540893.1 coordinate 59,820, forward strand.
ACTGCCTGAACGTGTTTAAGGTTTAGCAGAAAGAGTGCTTTATTCGACAAATTGGTTTACAGTTTTTTTCAATTGCTAACAAGCGTTTACTTTTTCTAAACTCTTAACACAGCAACACACCTACATCACACAATTAACCAAATAGTACATTTTCTGGCCAAAACCACATTTTGTTAAATAAACACAAACTCTACGTTTCAAAATGCCGAATACCTTTTCCTACATTTACTAATGCTATCAAAACACAGCAAACCCGATTCAAAATCGAGTCATTCAGTCAAAACATTGGCACAGGTTTTGTATCCAATAGGAATATATAGTCCAAGGGTGGCGAACGTCGGTTCTGGAGAGCCGCAGCCCTGCAGAGTTTTGCTTTAACCTAATCAAACACACCTGAACAAGCTAATCAAGGTCTGAAGGGTTATTAGGAAGCTACAGGCAGGTGAGTTTTAATTAGGGTTGGAGCTGAACTCTCCAGGACCGGAGTTCGCCACCCCTGATATAGTCGATCATAGTGCATAGACCAGTGGTTCTCAAACCTGTCCTGGAGTACCCCCTGCCCTGCACATTTTGTATGTCTCAACTCATCAGCTCATTAGTGGAGAATGCAAGACCTGAAGTGGGTGTGCCTGATATAGGGAGACATACAAAACGTGCAGTGCTGGGGCAACTTCATGGAGAGGTTTGAGAACCCCTGGCATAGACTGTCAAAATTATAACAATTAATGGCATTACAAAAACTGCATTACTTGTCATGTCTCAGTTCGACCTGTATAGAGCATACAATATGAGATCCATTTAAAAATAAAAATAAATAAATAATAATAATTCAGTCAGCTGAACTCTAAATTTTTTTTGTGTGTAAATGTGTGGATTAATTTTAGATCGTATGTGTACAGCATAGTGAAGGAGTCATCAGTACTTTATGGAATGTAAAAGAAAAGTGACTTTCTTAATAATTTTTTTTTTAAAGAAAAGAGGCTTTATTGGCAAAATGAAATTTCTGTGTGAAAAAAATAAAAAATAAAATACAGCCCTTTGCCTTTTGCCCCCTACCTCTCCTTCTCCCTTGTCATAAAGTCAGAAAGAGCTTTATTACCAAGTATGTTTACAGACACAATGAATTTGACTTGACGACGGGAGCTTCCAATGCAGAAGAAAGTATGGACATAGTGCAAACATACATGACAGTGCAGACATACACAGGAATTATAGCAGTAATATAAGAAAAAAGCAGACCAGAAGGCAACAGTACGAAGAGAGAGTGGGCTGGGTGTGTGGGGTCCAAAGTGATTTTCTTAGCCCTTTTCCTTACTCTGGAGGTGTACAGATCTTGGAGGTTGGGCCAATAATCGTCTTGGCTGTCTGTTGTAGTCTCTTGATGTCTGATTTGGTAGCTGAACCAAACCAGACAGTCCTGGTCCAACTACTCCTCTCCCTCGTCCAGACATTTTCTTCATTTTTCTGCTTCTCTGTGTTGTTCTTTATTGTTTTGAACAAAACCAATCCAGAGAGTGCCTTTTTATTGTGCATGGCCATGTAATGGAAAGACTTGAAATTATTAATTAAGATTTGAATGAGCTATTTCTCAATTATCAGTCATTCAAATAATTCTTATCAGCTCTTTTGTTGCAGAAGTAGAAGCTTTACACTGTATTTAAAGTCTTCATTTCTGTCATGCTGTGTTTAAGCATTTGTAAAAAAGATAAGAATGATCCATGATCTTGGTATGGGGTAAACTTGTGTGAAAAGAAAATTTAAGCATGTTAGAAACATGTTAATTGACTGAATATTGTGTGAAAACAACATGAATTGTGTTAATGGTATGGTCACAACAGATGGATGTTTTGCTAATTGTGTTTACAGTTTTAAAAATGTAATTATAGATTGGACAAAGGGATGTTAGCAATTGAACAAAAACTGTAAGCTAGTGAGAATTTGGTTCAGAGAATTGGGTTTTGGGTTTAGTCAATTCAGAAAAACGGTAATGCACATACAGTAGGCCTATACAATATATTCACCTTACTCATTACTCAGTACTATACTTTTTTACAGAATTGCAAAATTGTTTACTGAATACAATATACTTTTTCTGTAATATTCTGGATACTGTGCTCTCCATTTTTCTCTGTAGTGTCTAATGAATGCTCTGTAGTGTTTATTTTATTGACTCATGTGTGTGATCTGAGAGCACCGTTGGATTTTGGGTGCAAGTGAAATGGTTTTGCAGTGATTGTTTGATTTTGATGGAAGAGTCAGAGAAAATGAGTAAGAAATGTGTTTTAGCAATTCAGAAAAATGGTAAATTATGTAAGGGAAACAGGTCAATTAGGTCAATTTGGAATCATTTAAGATTTTAAAGGGAATTTGGACAGAATCACTGGATCACTGAGACGGCCAGCGATTCATTGAACGAGCCGTATAACATCAACTCTGCAATGGATATTAATATCCAAAGTATAGTGAAAACACTATTTATTAGCAAGGCTGCAGACTTCCACACTCTGCTTGCCTCTTTTGATCTCAAGCGAGTGTTAACTACGGCTACTCACAAATCAGGCAACCAACTGGACCTTATTTACACACGACACTGCTCCACTGATCATGTACTGGTTACTCCACTGCACACCTCGGATCACTTCCTCCTCACTCTTAATCTCAACATGGTTCCTGACACAAAACATACCCCTACACATGTCACTTTTCGACGTAACCTACACTCTCTCTCACCCTCCCAGCTATCTGCTATGGTTTCATCTTTGCTTCCTTCCCCTGAACAGTTATCATGTCTTGATGTTAACCGTGCTACTGATACTTTCTGCTCCACTCTTACGTCTTGTTTAGACACTGTCTGCCCCTTGTCTTCCAAGCCAGCTCGTATCACCTCTTCTGCCCCTTGGCTATCTGATGTTCTCTGTGAGCATTGTTCTAAGCTCAGAGCTGCAGAAAGAGTATGGCGCAAATCACAAAATCCTACTGACCTTACAGTTTTTTTTTATTGCTAACAAGCGTTTACCAATACTTAAAGTACTTTTTCTAAAATCTTAACACAGCAACACACCAACATCACACAATTAGCTAAACAGTTAATTCAAATTCCGATTCAAAATCGAGTCATTGGGTCAAAACATTGGCACTGGTTTTCTATCCAATAGGAGCATATAGTCAATCATAGTGCATAGACTGTCAAAATGATAACAATTAATGGCATTACAAAAACTGCATTACTTGTCATGTCTCAGTTCGACCTGTATAGAACATACAATATGAGATCCATTTAAAAAAATATAATAATAATAATAATAATAATAATTCAGTCAGGTGAACTCTACTTTTTTGTGTGTGTAAATGTGTGGATTCATTTTAGATCGTATGTGTACAGCATAGTGAAGGAGTCATCAGTACTTTATGGAATGTAAAAGAAAAGTGACTTTCTTAATAATTTTTTTTTTAAAGAAAAGAGGCTTTATTGGCAAAATGAAATTTCTGTGTGAAAAAAATAAAAAATAAAATACAGCCCTTTGCCTTTTGCCCCCTACCTCTCCTTCTCCCTTGTCATAAAGTCAGAAAGAGCTTTATTACCAAGTATGTTTACAGACACAATGAATTTGACTTGACGACGGGAGCTTCCAATGCAGAAGAAAGTATGGACATAGTGCAAACATACATGACAGTGCAGACATACACAGGAATTATAGCAGTAATATAAGAAAAAAGCAGACCAGAAGGCAACAGTACGAAGAGAGAGTGGGCTGGGTGTGTGGGGTCCAAAGTGATTTTCTTAGCCCTTTTCCTTACTCTGGAGGTGTACAGATCTTGGAGGTTGGGCCAATAATCGTCTTGGCTGTCTGTTGTAGTCTCTTGATGTCTGATTTGGTAGCTGAACCAAACCAGACAGTCCTGGTCCAAATACTCCTCTCCCTCGTCCAGACATTTTCTTCATTTTTCTGCTTCTCTGTGTTGTTCTTTATTGTTTTGAACAAAACCAATCCAGAGAGTGCCTTTTTATTGTGCATGGCCATGTAATGGAAAGACTTGAAATTATTAATTAAGATTTGAATGAGCTATTTCTCAATTATCAGTCATTCAAATAATTCTTATCAGCTCTTTTGTTGCAGAAGTAGAAGCTTTACACTGTATTTAAAGTCTTCATTTCTGTCATGCTGTGTTTAAGCATTTGTAAAAAAGATAAGAATGATCCATGATCTTGGTATGGGGTAAACTTGTGTGAAAAGAAAATTTAAGCATGTTAGAAACATGTTAATTGACTGAATATTGTGTGAAAACAACATGAATTGTGTTAATGGTATGGTCACAACAGATGGATGTTTTGCTAATTGTGTTTACAGTTTTAAAAATGTAATTATAGATTGGACAAAGGGATGTTAGCAATTGAACAAAAACTGTAAGCTAGTGAGAATTTGGTTCAGAGAATTGGGTTTAGTGTTTTAGCAATTCAGAAAAACGGTAATGCACATACAGTAGGCCTATACAATATATTCACCTTACTCAGTTGCAATTACTATACTTTTTTACAGAATTGCAAAATTGTTTACTGAATACAATATACTTTTTCTGTAATATTCTGGATACTGTGCTCTCCATTTTTCTCTGTAGTGTCTAATGAATGCTCTGTAGTGTTTATTTTATTGACTCATGTGTGTGATCTGAGAGCACCGTTGGATTTTGGGTGCAAGTGAAATGGTTTTGCAGTGATTGTTTGATTTTGATGGAAGAGTCAGAGGTTTTGTGAATTTGGTTTGAGTATTTGGATTTGTGTTTAAGGTTTTGAGAAAATGAGTGATGGTTTCAAGAAATGTGTTTTAGCAATTCAGAAAAACTGTAAATATAATTAAATATAATTTATTAAAGCTATATAGAAACAAATATTTGCTGAATTATATAGCTATTAAATATTTGCTGAATATTTTTGTGGAAACCGTGATACACTACCATTAAAATGTTTGTAGTAAGATAAAAAAAAAAAAATCAACTTTTGTTCATCAAGGACACATTAACTTGATCAAAAGTGACAGTAAAGACATTTATAATGTTATAAAAGACATTGTAATAATATTTAACATGTTTACTGTCTTATTGATCAAATAAATGCAGCTTTGCAACATTGCAACATTAAAAAAATCTCACTTATTGCAGATGTTTGACCAGTATCTGCACACGAATTAACTCTCCTGCACTTTAATCTTTTTTCAAGAGTGGCTTCACCGTTCAAGCACATAACTATCATGTCTAATTACACAGAGTTCATCCATCTGATCGGACTACAAGGACTCGTTTAGTTAATGACTGTAATAGAGGGTCTTTTCGTTTGTGGGTCTGTTTTTCCTGATATTGTCATGGTGTTTATCGTCTGTAATATGAGGCTGCTGTTGCTTCAAACACAAACACTTGTTCTGCTCTGATGTCGAAATCGTTCATTCAGCAAACTTCACTCCAGAATCCATTTCCAGTGAAAACTCCACATAAAGGACGCAACATAACACTGGTGTCTCAAAGCTGTCAAAACAGCAGCCTAAGACAATATTGTTCGCTCTGTTCTGGTCAATAGCGGTGTCGAGTTTCAGCCGTAAACCGTCTTAAAGCATTTCTGGGGAAAATGTCACTTGATACACCTGGAGAAATATTTCTGCCCACCGAGCGTCACTGCATTATTCCAGAACTCATATCTGTGCTTCTGCAGGGATTTTCTTCATCTCACACCACACTCAAAACCAGAGCATGCAGATTTCCTAAACAGCAGGGAGATGAAATGGAGAAGAACTGAAGGCTCCAGCTTCTCTTAGTGGTAACCATGGAAATCGTCTCAGGTTACGTGTGTAACCATGATTCCCTGAGAAGGGAACGAGACACTGCATCCTCTAGAGGTTGCTATGGGGAACGCCCTCAGCGTGACCGGTGTCTGAAGCATATATCTTAAAAACGACAATAACATTGGCCGGCGACAGCCTATGACGTCATT
>NW_015540894.1:0-11866 GCF_001515605.1 Sinocyclocheilus anshuiensis
TACCTATTGTGGATTAATTAAAGTGATTATTGGAATTCTTCGTCGCCCTGCCTGTTTCCACACACCGTGTTCGTGACAGCAGTTTTTATCTTATCAACTTTTTAAAAATATTTTTGGAAAGACGAAAATAATTATTTAATTTGATTAACTAATTGATTAAATAAGCACTAACACTAAAATAAAACTTTTAACAAAAATGTAAATAACATAAGGCAGTTTTATAGCAAGTGTTTAATAACAGAATTATGTTGTACTTCAATTTGTTGGTAAAATATAACCATTTAAACGATAGCTGTTATAATTTGTTTTCAAGATTTATCACTAAGGTTAAGTAAAAATATAATGAATATGTAACAATGCATATATTAAGCAAAATGCTGCTCTAGAGATTTTTTATTTTTATGTTTTATTTTATTTATTTATTTTTGTCTTTATACCTAACTAACAAGATACAGACATGTTCCCATCAGACATGTTAGAAATTGTTTTATTGACTTATTTCGGTTGAAACACTGATACGGTATAGGAGGACTGAAATTCAATCAAAGCACAGAACAGCCTAACAAAAATAAACCTGCCCCCATACATTAAGTACGCTCAAGTTTGTCATTTCAACTTAAATTTGATTAATTGAATCTTGTATAACTAAAACTTTGAAAATTGCTCAAATTATTTTTATGAGTTAATGAAAAAACATATATTGTCAAAACTTATTGATCAAATGCATTTACAGTAAAAATATATTGATATTTAAGAATCCATATTTATTTTATTTATTCATTCATTTATTTTGGCTGATTTATTTATATATTTTGGTGCATCTATACAGTTAAATCATACAATATACAGTACCATGGACAGCTACAGTACCACTTCGTCAAGCCTACACAAGTCCGCAATCCACATACAAATTAAAAGAAAGATCTGATTTGCTATGGCGGGAATAACAACATGGCTTATCTGTTCTTGAGCTGGGCTGGCCGGCATAAAATTACAAAACAAGCTGGCTTTGAATTGAAAAGTGCAATTATTTCCTCATTGTCCAAAGAGTCTGCAAGTTCATGTTCAACGGATAACCGATCGTTCCTCTCTTTCCAGCGGAATATTTAAATGTCTTCTGGCAGTTCGGGAGAGAAGAGGCGGGGTTTTGCATGACGTCGACCTGCAAATGCAGACATGATGGCTGGATTGCATTTACATTACACTGAGATCCGAACACAATGCATCCTCGACTACCTCTGGACCAGGACACACTGATCGGATAACATTCTGATCAGAAGCGCATTTACACTTGTCTTTTCAAAGTGTATGTGGACAACATTCGGATACAGGTTGCATGTTAATTTATTATTAAAGCTCTGTAAGTTTAGGGTCAAATAATTATGTTGCACAACATTAGTGTTTTTTAAATGTTTAGCTGTAAATGTATTACTTAAAATGTTAAGCAATATATAATATAATGTAATATATACATTATTTAATAATATAGCAGAATAAAGTGGGTGTCTACATATGAACATAAATTCAATGATAAAAGAAATATTAACCAAAGATTACAACTTATATCTGTAAAATACAATTAATTACATTTCTGATATTTTAAAATTAATACGATATAAGAGAGCCCCCTTTCCCCCAATAGATGCCACTTTCAAGCAAGAAAAAAAGTGGCTCTTCACATAGCACAAGTGAATGCTGATCCTGTTGCAAGGGCCAATTACCTTGCCAAAAGACATTAAAGGTAGTTTACACACACACACACACACACACACACACACACCCTGTGAAAGACTGTAAGAATGTCAAGTTAAAGGTGCACTAAGCGATTTTTGAAAAACGCTTTTGACCACAGTGTCAGACCGAGTCCCAAAACAAACTTGCATCAAGTCAGCAGTTAGGGTCATGTCTAGTAATGATAGGGAGAAGAGAGCGCTCAGTGAGTGCACAGGACGGATATTTGCAGAGACATGGCAGATTCCGCCATCCTCGCTGCCAGGGTTGTGAACGTACGTGTGGGGCGGAGTTATCAAAATAGGGGAGGTCCTGTTGGGATATGGGCGTGTTTGTTTTGGTGCTTTCAAATAGATTGTCTATATATAGTGAGAGATGGCAGAAAAAAAAATAGGAAAATTCCGGAGGAACAAAACATTAAAAAAGAAGGGTTACTATCAGGCAAGAGGTAGGACCCGCATAAATACTGGAGTAGCTTTCAGCGGTGGAGAAACTCAAGGAGCGGAAGGGAATCAGATGCCGAGGTTGCTTTGTTTCTTCTTGACAGGCGAGTTATGTTGATTTTGCTTTTTCACACAACTTTTCTGTGTTGGCTTTTGCTTGAATATGCTGCGGCCTGCAGACATTAGTGATGTCCGGTTCGCGAACGAATCGTTCGATTTAACCGGTTCTTAGTCAACCGGTTGAACCAGTTCACCAAATCGGACTGAATCGTTCTGTCCGAAAGAACCGGTTCGCGGAAAAGAACCGGACTTCCCATCACTAGCAGACATGGCAGATTCCGCCATCCTCGCTGCCAGGGTTGTGAACGTACGTGTGGGGCGGAGTTATCAAAATAGGGGAGGTCCTGTTGGGATATGGGCGTGTTTGTTTTGGTGCTTTCAAATATCAACATCGTTTGGCAAAAATCGCTTAGTACACCTTTAAAGTCAGAGTGATGAAGTGATTTAGGTGTTCTAAAAGGTTAACCAGTGGAAATCACAGGGTGAGGTGGTTATATAAGGAGATAATTGTTTTTAGAAGCTCTATAGGCCAATTGGTTTTATTTTCGGAGTGTCTATTTACACTAAGTGCAAATAGCCCGCCTTGTTGGCAGAGGCTATTTACACTAACTCCGCCCACCAATGTGTGATTTGGCTAGTCAACATTACAAAAGAAAGTCAACAGTTGTCAGCTCCAGTGGCGCAGGTGCTAAACCATGTGACTTACTCATTTTGACACAATCACCCCGGGTTCGAATCCGCCTTTTGGCGAAATTTTTTCTCCTTTTCAAATTTCAAATCACATCAGAAAAGCATTTCTGTCAGGACCACTATCGTCAAAGATGATTGACAATTAGCAAACAGTTTGGATTGGCGGTATGGTTCTGTTCTGGGCAAGAACTCCCTGCGCATCCATGCAGCCTAGCATGGATGAGAGCAGGGAGAGCAGCGATAACCCCCCCCCAGGGTAACAGAACAGAACCAACATAAATGTATTGCAGATATCGTTAAAGTTCAATAATGTTATGTACACATTTTAGAATTGGTCTGATTCAAAGGAGAATCAGAAGGCTGAATCCTGACTGACAGAGGATGAGTTGGGGATGGAGGAGGGTAATTAGCTATTGAGCAATGCGAAAACTGCTGATACTACTGCAGGACCTTATATATGAATACTTAGATAGGTGTCGTATTCCCATAGGTAGATGGGGATCAGCTGAGAGTCAGCTGATGCGAGCTTGACTAACGTGACCTGCCAGAACTAAAGCTAGGCTTGATTTATTTTCAATGAAAATGAAGGAAATAATCAAAAAGTTGAAAATAAAGTATCGGGTAGGGTTAGGGTAGGTGTAGGGAGGGCTTTATTGTCCCAATAAGGTGGCATCCATTTAATAATCTGAATTAAAATTTACACTCAGTTATTATTGCATACTATTTTATAATGTACTACAACACGGAGGTGCAGATAATTGCCACTATTTTCAATAAGTAGTATAAATAGCCTGCTATTTTAACAGTGTAAATTGCAAATAGCAGCATTTTTTAGTGATATGCTCTTAGTGTAAATAGCATCTATCGCTAAGAAAATATGCTATTTTCACTTAGAAAAATAAAAGGCAGTGGCTATTTACACTATTGTATTTACAGTTATCAAAAGAGAAAGAGGGAAAGATGAAGCATATTCTAGTAGCCGAGCTTTCAAAAACAAAGCAGGAGAAGATGAGGAAAAAGTGGAGAGAGTATCAGAGAAACTACAGAAAAAAAACAAAAGGGTGCTTGATGATGTTCTCAACTTAACTCCACCATCTATGAACACATCAGCAAATGAGCAAATTCAGCATCTTGTTCAGCACAATCCTGGGCCCATGCATCATCACCTTGATGAGATCATGACTATAAGCAGCCAATTTTAGAGAGGCCGCAAACATTCCTCAACCCCTACAAGGAAAGAAAAGGAACGAGAGAACAAATCCTGTATCTCACTGTTTAGTGAGAGGGAAAGGCTGAGGTCTGAACTTTGCAAAGTTTAAAGGGAACTCCAAACAGCACAACAAAAGACAAAAAATACAGAGGAAACTGGAGAGGTAAAAGACAAAACAGCAAACTGTCAAGAAATAGAACAAACTAAGACCAAATGAAAACTTCACGAGTGAGAAGACAGGAAACGGTCAGCTTTCTTTGTAGGGCTGAGAATATCAGGCAAAAATGACACAAAATAAAATCAAGCAGCAAAGGAGGGTACTGCTTCACTCTCTGAAAGAGCTCCATGCACAGTACAATGCAACAGTCAAGAGACACCTGAAATTGTCTTATAGACAATTTTTTAATGTAATACCAGCAAAAGACACTGACAGAAATACATGTGCTTGCATAGACCATGAAAATGTCAAGCTGCTTGTGGATAGATTGCACCAGAAAGGCATTCTTCTCACAGAAAGTATTTGAGTTCTTAACATTTATTGCATATATGCAATACATACCTGTGCAAAGTACTGTTACAACGGGACCTCTGGAGGAAACTGAAATAACATGGCAGCAGTGGTCACATCTGAAGAAGAGAAAAACTTTGCCAACTTTGCAAAAGTCGTGGAAAGTGTGAAGATCTGTTGGCTTTGCTTAACAAGAAGCTGAACTCTCTAGCTAAGAACCATTTCAATTGGCTCCACCAAGCCAAAACACTCAGGCTTTCCACTTCAGTGACAGCCGCAAGCAGGTTACAATCCACACCTGTGTGGTGTATATAGCCTCATCATCCTTCTTCTATGCCACTTTCTCTGCCTCTCTCCGCCATGATGAACGTGCTGTATGGGCTCACATGGAGCCTGTATTGAGGGATGCCACGGGCAAATGTAACACACCTCTACATATCATCAGTGATGGACCAATGACCCAATACAGGAACAAGAAAAACTTTTATCTACTCAGCACAGTACTTTTTCTATCTGTCTTCCAAAGGGTCACTTGGAACTTTAGTGAAAAATCACATGGGAAAGGAACTCCTGATAGAGTCGGTGGGGCTGTAAAGTATATTGTAGATACAGCAGTCGAAAGAGGCGCCGACTTGAAAACAGCAGAGGATTCCTGAAGGATCAAGACTCTACCATCAAATACTATTGGATATCGGAGGAAGCCATTGCAAAGTATGATGAATCTGATTGATCGGCTACTGATCGCTTTTGGCCGATAATCGCTTTGGGAAGTTTGATCGGCAGTCTCTATAAAGGCCGATCTCATAAAACGATCTCAAGCTGATGACACACCTGCCGTGAGAGATTTAGCATGACATGCAGAGGCACCGTCTTATGGAAGGTATTTTCTACCAATTTTAAATAAATCAATTCAATTATAAAAATGAAAACCAGATTAACAATTTCATTATAGGAAACTGTACACAAAATATGTGCCAAAATTGAAAATGAAATGAAATTGGTGATTTGACATTTCATTCTCGCTGCAATCTTGAGGCAAGACTGCCAATATTAAAATGAAAATGCAAACGTGAAAAAGAAAATACAAATACATTTTTACAAAGAGTTTTATTAATGCTCACGCAATAATAGTGACAATTCAAATTAAAATGTAAAGTTTCGTTTTCCGTTTATTGTCACTTATTTCATTTTCTTTTTCATTTTCAAAGTCAACCTGTATGCAAATTCGATGTTAGTCAGTGGGCGGGGTGTATTTTTCAAGTGACTTGGAGCGTCTGAGGGCATATGAGTGAAGTGCTTAGTACGTTGTTGTATCAAAAACCTACACACTATTATATTAGCGTCAAAGTCAGATTAAGATGGCGAAATCTGTGAGACAGCTTTTACGGGAAGAAGCTGCTGCATTGGAACCGCAAGAACAGAGGACAACCCAGAACATCGAACATTTTGTCCCACAGTCCCTCAGGCTGAGTTGTGGGCATCTTCAGTGGCCAGATAAACTGCAGCGTAAGTAGGCCATGTCATGTATTAGACTAGGGATGCACCGGTTTACCGGCCATAAATCGTTTTTGCTTCTAACGTGCAATCGGCTCGTTTTTTGTATTTTTTTCGACCGATTTTTCCGTAAGTGCGCTCGCGTGCACAGACTACATTGGAATCATGGAAGTATTTTGAAATCTGTGAGCAGGGCGTGAAGATTGCAATCTGCAATGTCTGCAAAGGACAAGTTAATCGCAGAGGAACAACAGCGAAGACAGTAACTTCATAATGATATACGATTTTGATTTATTGTTTTGGCTTCATGAGGAAATATGATACACAATTCAAAATTGCACAAAGTGTCCCACATTACACTAATCTAGGGTGACCATACATCCAGGGACGATTGTAGGATTTTTTTAATGGGGTGGCACGGGGGGACCAAGAACCAGTCAGGGGGGGCCCATGGGAAAAGTCATGTGCCCCAACACAAGTGGAATGACATAAAAATTGCACTGCACAAGTGCCTGGACAATGCATCTCTGTTTTTATAAATGAAAACCATTGAACAGACAATAATTGTTCTCATCTTCTTTTATTGTCCAAACAGACTGTCTGTCTGTGTGTGTGTCTGTGTAAAAAACGTAGCACAACGATTTCTATTTTAAGTGGTGCTGGTGCATCTCGGCTGAATAACACAACTTTCAGCATACATTAACATATTTCAATATATATATATAATATGGTCAGCAGTAAATGTCCATCCGAAGGCCAGAGGGTGCTCTCGCGCTAAAACTCCAAATACACCCCGCAGAAGAAATCAGGAAATCCCATAGCAGGCGCTGAATAAACAGAAGATTTAACTGCTTTGATTGATTCAACATGACTAATAAACACGACTACGACAATATATGATTTATCTGATTTGTCTTATGATTTTTATTATAATAAAGTATATAATAATGCAATGCTAATCAACATATTCTTAGTATTCTAAGCAGTGATAAAGGTTAAGGCACGCAACAAATTTCTGTGTAAGAAGCCACATCATCTCACAGAAGGATTTATTTCAAACACTCGACTGACGTTATGAAGTGAGTTTGGAGTAAAAACAATTATTAAATGTGGTATTTTCACATGCTTTCAGATGGAGCAGCATTTTCTACACAGAGCCGTAGTTCACTGAGAAGCTATGCAAACAGCTTTCATAATCGCAGGATGATATCTTCATAAACAATATTATATCGTCTGCGATTATGAATGCGATTTTGTGTACCTTGTCAGTGAACTACAGCTCTGTGTAGTAAATGCTGCTCCATCTGAAAGCATGTGATGGAGATTTACTACTGATTACAGAACCGGCTTTACTGACAAGATACACATGATAATAGCATTCGATTAATCGTGCAACCCTAACATAGGCCTATAATTATAATTGAATACTTACAATGAACAGAGACGTGGTCTGCAGCCTGCGAAATCTCGCTTCTCCTGTTTGAGCTGTGTTATTAACAGCACTCTAATCCAATGGCATCGTAAATATACGGGAAATAATTGGCAGTGAACCAGACAGTGAGTAGATGTGTTCTACTTCAAGCGGCACTACCAGAGATTGTCTTGCTATTGGGAGATGAGAGGGTCTGTATTACTTACTATTGGAGAAAACGTAATGGTCAACTTGGATCACGTGTGCCTTAATAACCAATCACATTACAGCCTTGACGTCACTGAATTTCAGTCAGAGTTGTGCGACACTCAATCACCGTTTACGGATACCATAGGAATGAAAGAGAAATGCCGTAAGCTGAAACCCACCTGTAGCAAAAAGTCAGTGACTTCTCTTATAAAACTGCATTTTTTTCGGTGTAAACTCTAAACAATACTTTTGGATTGAACTATTTATAGTGTAAAACATGATGAAGATTAGCTGATAGGCTGTCGATTCATTAAATGATAAGCTATTTCCTCCAAAATTCCTTCCTTTGTTCGAAAGCTCTATAATGCTGCCTTCGGAGGACGCATTCCAAGGTAGGAAGGCATCAAGGCACGTCCGAATCCAAAGTTAGCTTAACTTCCTGTTATCTCGGATTTGGATCGGCCCTCTCTGACCGATACCCGATCCGAGAAGAATGGCACTATCGGAGTCAATACGCGATATGAATATTGGATCGGCGCATCCCTACTTCCTGTCTCATAAGATGCCTTCATCTGATGGATTTTTGAAGGCAGCATAGATGTATCCTTCGCTGCCTTTAATATCCCACAATCCTGTGCGTTCCATTTCGTGATGGTTGATAAAAATAAAGATATTCATTTTTTCTCTAGCGAGAAATCAGTATTATAGTAATTAAATATTCATTTAGTTATAACTAAAACTCGTTCTATTTTGTTGTGGATCATTAAACCATTACGCAGCCTCAGAAGCCTGTCCGAAATCAGTTTCACAAGTTGCCATGTGTGCAAAAACGCTGCCTGCAAAGTCATTGTTTGATAGGGCAGCAAGTCAGCTGCCTAAGTTTTTGGATGCAGCCACAGGCTTTGTCTGGCCTCAACTAGAGATATTGGCTCACTCTTACCTTTTGATATTTAACTGTGATTTCATCAGTGATCTCTTAGTCATCACCTTCGTCAATTTGAATGCTCCAAGTTATCTCCTGGTGCTCCTGTCTGTGTTCCTTGTCTCGTCTCCTCCCCAGTGCAAGTGTGTCTACCTGGTATTTTTTATGTACAGGACAGTATTTTTTTTGAGGTGCCTTCATGCAAAAATGCTGTCTGCAAAGTCAATGCCTGATAGAGCAGCGGGGCAGCAAGTCAGCTGCCTAGGCTTTCGGACGCAGCCTGTGCTTCTTTGACAAATGGCAGCGTTTCAGTCAGATTTAATAATTGAAATTCTTGTTGCACTAAATCAGGTGGTTAAAATGGGAAATATAGTGGGATTTTTGTGGATTCCAGCACATACAAGGATACAGGGGAATGAAGAGGCTGATGAGATGGCAAAGAAAGCTAAACACAAGAATTAAGTTGAAAGTAATGCATGGAAGAATATAATTCAGCAAAAAAGAATACAATTATGGCAGAAAGAATGGGAAGAGCAGAATAAAGGCAGACATTATTGTTCAATATAGCCAATACTAAAGCACACATCAATCACAAGATTAGAGAGGAGGATGTGGTGGTTACAGGTTAAGACTGGGGCATTGTGCACTGGCAATGGTTGGCAAGTATCCAGATGATAGATGCTTATGTGGAGAAGTGGTAACTGTGAAACATGTATTAATGGAGTGTGTTATCCACTGTACTGCAAGAATTACCATGTTTTTTGAGCTGTTGGAATCGGCAGTTTCATCTTTATCTTTAAAATCAGTTCTTAATAACAAGGACTATGAAACAAAAGCTGTTGAAGAATTTCTAAGCGGAGTTCTTCAAATGGACTGAGGAGGGCAGCAATACGCCCTTGTTGAGTCTAGTCTGCCGCAAAACCTATAAGAAGACAATTTATATCGCTGTAATGATATATACCGTTATACCACCCAGCCCTACTGTAAAACAATTATAGCCAGAGCTTAACAATATCACCCGCAATGTATGGAGAGATTGCAAATTAAGTTATGTAAACCGATGTCCGGGCCGAATTGTGTGTCTTTATACGTAATTATTCACGAACATGAATATAACATGAACATGCATAACAGCTATGCTAGCATGCCAGGTGAAGCCATCCTGATTAGCAAGGCTATTGCTAGGAATTCTGAACCCTATTAATGTACCTAATATGTAGTTGAGAAGGAATATGTGGATATATAACCCTGCTTATCAGGTCTCCACAGGTGAAGAATCAAGGCTTTTTTCACCATACCCTCGTAGCAGTTAGGTGTCCTCTGTTATGCGCAGACGACAGACTTTAACAAAGCCACACAGCTCATAAATTGTTCTGTTTGAGTGGATGACGCGACTGCAAAGTACCACGGCAATGGGAAAAGATGGATCTTGAAAGTTCAGGGTTGAGAGAAAAAAAAAATTCCCAGGTACAAATTTTTTTTTGGAACAACTGCGCTCTTTTAGTAGTTTGAGTGACCTGATTGTAGCTGGTTAAATTGTAAATGACATGTTTTTACATGTTATTCAATATGGGAGTCATTTTAACAAGTCAAGTACTATTTGGATGAAACTGGATAAATTTTCTAATGATTTGTTTTTAATTGACAGTTTCTGTTACAGGTAAGTACTGCACATCTGATATCAAATTATCAGCATGCTTTTAGAAAAGGACTCTCCACATGTACAGCTTTAGCACAAATGACAGATGATTGGTATCGAGGGTTGGATAAAAAAAGGATATGTGGAGCAGTCTTATTAGATTTTACAGCTGCATTTGACCTTATTGATCATAAGCTTCTTTTGGAAAAATTGGAGAGTTATAGATTTAGACCATCAGTAATTGCTTGGACGGAAAGTTATTTGGATAACAGATCGCAGAGAGTTTTTTTTAACGGAAGTTACTCAGATAGAAGGGGAATTGAATGTGGAGTTCCACAAGGGAGCTGTTTAGGACCACTTTTGTATTCCATTTTCACAAATGATTTATATCTGGTATTAAGAAGTGCCAAATTAACAATGTATGCAGACGATACAACAGTTTATGCATCTGCAAAAATGTCGGTTGAATTGACGGCTATTTTGAATGAGGAGTTGCAGAGTATAGAAAAGTGGATTTTAGAAAATAAGTTGATACTAAATACATATAAAACAAAGAGTATAATATTTGGGTCTAATTATTCTCTACGGTCCAAACCAGAGCTGAAATTATATATAAATAAAACACTTATTCAGCAAGTTAAGGAAGCAAAATTATTGGGTATCACTAGTGTTGCTTTCGTCAACGAAAATTATGACTAAATATCGCCGTCAACGAACCTTTATCACGTGACGAAAACGAGACAAGACGCAACGTAAATGCTGGTCATGTGACGATGACTATAATTAAACCTGGATAATAAATTGTCATGGTCAAAGCATATTGAGTGAGTGAGTGACGTGACATGTGGCCAAGTATGGTGACCCATACTCAGAATTAGTGCTCTGCGAGTTCGTAAGAACAGTTTCACGCAAAGTGTGGGATCTACCAACTTGTACTTATACGTAGAAATGTGTGTAAATATAAGCACACCTCTGAGCATGCTTACGCAGAGAATCTAGTGGTAGAATAGCGACACTACACATAAAAAGCATTTAAGAGTGTCACTATGCATTAAGCAATCCTATATGTCCTGTGTTTCCTTTAATTATAAAACACTCAATTTATCATTTGTCTGGTTTTAAACAGACAATTTGCATAATTGGTGTCAAACCCTATAAAACACAGCAGTGACAAATGTTTGTCTCAGTGCAATGGCTTATCTTGCGTTATTGGAAGACTTGGCAAACAATGCACTCCGCAGGAATCAGAAAAAATTACAGAAATCCTCAACAAGTCGAAATAAAACGGGGCTTTCATGCTATCGCCAAATTCCCAAACA
This sequence comes from Sinocyclocheilus anshuiensis, assembly GCF_001515605.1. NCBI lineage: Eukaryota > Metazoa > Chordata > Actinopteri > Cypriniformes > Cyprinidae > Sinocyclocheilus > Sinocyclocheilus anshuiensis. Next base: position 11,638 of record NW_015540894.1, read on the forward strand.
TAATTGGAGCCATAGACTGCACCCACATTGCCATAAAAGCACCGTCAACCAACAAATTTAATTATGTAAATACACTGAACAAAATTATAAACGCAACACACTTGTTTTTGCCCCCATTTTTCATGAGCTGAATTCAAAGATCTAAGACTTTTTCTATGTACACAAAAGGCCTATTTCTCTCAAATATTGTTCACAAATCTGTCTAAATCTGTGTTAGTGAGCACTTCTC
>NW_015540894.1:11897-12069 GCF_001515605.1 Sinocyclocheilus anshuiensis
GCCACAATAACTCTAAAATGTGCAGTTTTATCACACAGCACAATGCCACAGATGTCGCAAGTTTTGAGGGTTGAGGGAATTGGCATACTGACTGCAGGAATGTCCACCAGAGCTGTTGCCCGTGAATTGAATGTTAATTTCTCTACCATAAGCTGTCTCCAAAGGCGTTTCA
>NW_015540894.1:13175-18479 GCF_001515605.1 Sinocyclocheilus anshuiensis
TTGAGAGAAATAGGCCTTTTGTGTACATAGAAAAAGTCTTAGATCTTTGAGTTCAGCTCATGAAAAATGGGGGCAAAAACAAAAGTGTTGCGTTTATAATTTTGTTCAGTGTACATCTGCACATAGACTAGTTGAGTTTATTCTTTAAAACACGATTGCTTTACCGTAAGTGTTGCATAAAATATGGTCACACTTTATTTTATTTATTTATTTAGTCATTTAGCAGACGCTTTTATCCAAAGCGACTTACAAATGAGGACAATAAAAATATCACATGAAGAGTGCCAGTTTTCACCTCTAAAATCAGCATGATTACAAATGTGATTTTATTCAACAGTTCAATAAACAAGAAGGTAATATTAAGAGACTTACGTTTTAGACACTATATTGCCTGATTTTGCTTTATTTTGCAAAAAACAAATAAATTATCCAAACACATTCACAGCGCTGTTTTGCATCTCTGAGCAACATGACGGCGTTTCGTTTCTGAATGAATCAACCTATGGCTGCTGATGTTTCTTATTCACCTTCAGATGACACCAGCAGTGACACCTTTGGTTGGACATACTCAGTGGTTGGATTTTACCATCACATCTGGCCAGAATGTCTGATGAGCCAACCTCTGACAAAACAATGACAGAAACAGGCTTTTCTAAGATTCTGGTCACAATAGTTTAAGTGAATGCAGTTGTGTTTACATGCTGTCATGGTAGGCCTCTGTCTTACCCTCTTTTTCCTCCTGTAAGTTGACAGGTACATGAAGAAGCTGCGGGAGAGAGCTGTGATTCCAGGGCTGCAGACAGGGATGATGGTCAAACCCTCCAGCTTGTCTGCTAATGAGGAGCTGCTGCAGATGCAGGAGAGGTACAGAACAATCACTTCAACGATTATTTGAAAGGCTGATTCATAAGAGGCTTGAACCCAAAACGGATTGATTGTTTTTGCAGTGCATCGCCTCCTGTTGCAGCAACTAAGGTTTTGAGAGTTTGTCCATTTTCACCCTCCACATAAAGCCTCCAATACAGAGGCAGGCAGCAGAGGTGGGTTTCAAGAAGGATCACAGTGTGTGGTATACTTTCAATAAGTGCTTATTGTGCTTCCAATCACTTTGCACTGTACTGTATTTGAGTAAACGTATGATTAAAAATTATTTGATGTGCTTCCTTCAGATCCACTGAGATCCACCATTCACTCGCATATGCTCGCGGGCGTGAACTGGAATCACAAACTTGGCTACATTTGAGTCTTCAAGGCATTTTAAGGACACAACATTGTCAAGCTGTTTGATAACATAGTGAAGCCAAGGGGTAATTATATCAATTACATGATGTCTCTGACAGAGCAATAAAAAGAATTCCCATTCTGATACATCGACTTGTAAACGACCCTGTATAATTCTCTCTTCCTCCTCTTCTTCTTCTGAATCAATTTCTGGTTCAAACATGTTTAATTAAACCAGTATTTCCACTTGCCATTGTATCACGTTATAAAATCTTTGACTACAGGGGGATTTTAAATAATAGTTCTTTCTGTTGTCAATGTCATATATGTATGTACAGTATGTATGTTTGTTTGTACCAAGAGCTCCTAAAAAAATCACAACAAATTCCTTGTGTGTTTGCACACACTTAGCAAATAAAGCTCATTCTGATTCTGATATTAAGCAGACAGTCTACTAATACTCTAATGAGAGTTAGTTGACACGTAGGTGCAACGTTACTTATAATCAACAGAATGTCTAAAGGGGACCATCAAAATAAAGTGTTACCAATATTACTAAAGCAAAGTGCACTGTTTAATTGTGTAGAAAAATGTATGATATATTCAAACACTTTAATATATTTTTTTATTAATGTACCTAATTATAGTCAGTAACAATACAAATCAATGGTCGATGCACCTGTTTCTCTTTAATCAGGAAGCATCAATTAGACTACTAAGAAGTGCACATGCAGCACCAAAATAGGTGTTTCTTAATCAGTGGACATTTTCAAACTACAATGGGTGTTTTTTTAACTGCTTTACTTGACCCACCCCTAAACCAAGCCCCCAGTGGATTAGAAAAAAATGGTGAAAACAGTCGAAAATGCCCATCATGGTTTGAAATTGCCCCACTGATTGGGCAACACCCACTGGCATTCTGCAGAGATATACGTTCATGTGGTCATCGATAACAAATATATCTTAGTTCAATATCCCTGTCTCCACCCACAAATTTTTTATCAAAATGTTAATGTTGATCCAACATACTTTGAACATTGAAATGTCAATCTCAACCAAGATGATGGTTTGGATGAAAACTGAACATTGTATCAATGCCACCTTGCTATCTGGGACAGGTCATGCCACCATGTCACAACAGACATTTCCTGTGTTGTCACGGGTGATTAGTTTTGACAATTGAGATATAAGACCTCAATGCCGTAAACATAACAAGCTTGCATCACTTAGCAAACTCTAGGACAAATGGGTGCAGAGGCTACAACTAATCTGCAACTCAGGTCCGGAGGTCACAGTAGGTGAGTGCTAAGTTGCTTTCTGGGGACCATCAAGTGGTGTTCCATAGAAGATCCAGAGCAACCTTGAAATGACAGCAGACATACAGTTATATGTGATAATTTGTTGCTGTGTTGTCTGACACATTGATAAGCGATGCTACTTTTTAAATTTAAGATTTTTACTACTTTTTCTATTACCTAATAATTAAATAATTAAATAAACGTTTCAACAGAAAGAGTATCCAAGTTGAAGTTGTGAACAATACATTGTCTATTTATTTGAATATGTAAATATGGTTTTATGTATGGTCAATTAAATAACATTTCAAAAGATATATGTTGCATTGCCAGTGTTTCCTGCATGTTTTTGCAAGCTACTGGCATAAATGCTTGCAAGAGAAAGACAGCATGATAGCCCATGTTGTTGCTTTTTTAACATCATTAATGTGTCAGCCTACAATGCTTTTGTAGTGTGGGTGAATGTGAATCCAGGCTGGAAATGTGGGAAATCCTTCAAGAGGAGGCTATTCCTAGAAGAGCTAGGGAAATCCATGGTGACCCTCCCTCATAACAAGGCACTAACATTTACCTGGAGCACTGCCCTCTGCTACACTGATGAGAGACATACAAATACTAGAATTAGGGCCTTCAACTGTCACAGGCAGAGGAGAGAAAAGGAAGAGAGATGCACATTGTGTGCCTGCAAATTTGACGTTTCAACAATGTATCGAGATCCTGAAGCGTAGATGTTTCGAAACACTGCTTCGAAGTGTGATTAAAAACACCCATGTCACGTGTCTACAGCTAAGACTAGCTTCGGCGCATGGTGGCATACCTGCTGAATCTGATTTTGACTGACAGGGTTGGGAACAAACCACACAATCCCACATCTGTCTCAACCTAACCTAACCTAATTCCCACAAAGTTTAAAAGTGAAGTTAACGCTTTTGTGAGAGGAGAGAGATTTTGAGATAGTGGAGATTTTGCGATATAGTGACATCTATAGTGCGATTTGGTTAGTTATATTTAGGCTCGATTTAAAGTTAGATATATGAACTGATAGGCTAGAGACACATATATATAGGCTAAGATATATAGTGACAGATAGCACAGCACAAGTTAGAGATAGAATTTCATAGGTCATAGATAGACATATGATTAGATGAAAATGGAGGCTCCGCGTAAGAGATATTTGAGAATTCTAAAAAAGATGGGGGAGTGTTTTGGTGTTGGGGATTTTTTTGATATTGTGGTTGTATTTACATTTTTGCCTCAATGTGGTTGTCTTGTTTTAAATGTGATATACTATAGCTGTTTACATGATTGACTTAGATTCAAACAGAGTTCCAATTGATGACACCTGTTAGCAATCAGTACTTATTGAGCTATTGCCTTTGCTTGTATGCCTGTTTGCCTGACGAAGGTCTTTGACCGAAACGTTGCTATTTTTAACTTTTTTGAATAAAGGGATAATAACAGTGTGCAGATCTTTTTTCTATTATTTTCTGCGTAAGAGAATACATCCAGCCATACAGCCATACATCTGTGGTGTGGGAACATTTCCATTTGGAAACCCCAAATAAAGTGAGATGTATGAATTATGAGAGGCAGCTAGCCTACTGCAACAATACATCATCCATGGTGCACCATCCGAGGAGCACTCATCCTGCCATTTTGGAGGGTGCAGAGGATGGTAGCATAATTTTTTATTACAATTTTCCTAATTGTTGTAGTTCTATATTCAGTTTGATCTGTCTCGGCACACTGAGCATAAACTTTTCCAAACATAACTTGTTTGTTTAGAAAGGTTTCCAATTAATGAACCAATAGGATAGTCTTAATAGCTGTGCAATATTTCAAGCTATACTTTTTTCAATGTATTTGTCTGAAAGTAGGTTTAATCTTCTCTTTTAAATGCCAGCCAGAGGGAGTTAGATGAGACTGTAAACATGGCGGTTTGCACCCCTTCACCCAGTACCGCCGCTCCCTATACGCAGAGTACACAGTTTGCATAGGGCACCAACTCCCAGGTGGGCACCATCCCAGTTGCTAAAAAAAAAAAAAACTTTCATTCTATATTAATATGAACATATACATATATACGTAAATATGAACATATATACATAATTATAAAAAATGCGTTTTACGGTGAACACAGTAGTGAGTGACATGACATGTGGCCAAGTATGGTGACCCATACTCGGAATTAGTGCTCTGCATTTACCCATCCAAAGTGCACACACACAGCAGTGAACACACACACCGTGAACACACACCCGGAGCAGTGGGCAGCCATTTATGCTGCGGCGCCCGGGGAGCAGTTGGGGGTTCGGTGCCTTGCTCAAGGGCACCTCAGTCGTGGTATTGAAGGTGGGAGAGAGCGCTGTACATTCACTCCCCCCACCTACAATCCCTGCCGGTACGAGACTCGAACCCACAACCTTTGGGTTATGAGTTCGACTCTCTAACCATTAGGCCACGACTTCCCCGTGACGCGCCATTCCTGCATCCGTGCACGTCTCATGTTTGAGCCTGACTCCAAATGATCATAACTGATGGACAACTATGCCCGGGAAAAGACATCAGTAGTCCGGCGCCGAGATAAGAAAAAGAAAAAAAAGCCCAATATGAAGCCTGTGCATCACTTTTAGGTACGTTCATAGTCCTGTGAAATGTTTTTGGACATTGACGTTCGTGTTTTAAAGGAACACTCCACTATTTTTGAAAAAAGGGGCTCATTTTCCAACTCCCCTAGAGTTAAACAGTTGAGTTTTACCGTTTTCGAATCCATTCAGCCGATCTCCGG
>NW_015540894.1:24886-26948 GCF_001515605.1 Sinocyclocheilus anshuiensis
AAGGTGTATGGAAGTGCAGTACCGCCGCTCCCTATACGCATAGTACGCAGTTTTTTGTGGGGCACCAACTCCCAGGGGGCACCATCCCAGTTGCTAAAACAAAAAACAAAAAAAATTTCGTTCTATATTAATATTAACATACACGTAAATAAAAATATAAACATGAACATAATATACATAATTATAAAAAATGCGTTTTAAGGTGAACGCAGTAGACAGGCGAAGCACACGTGACACGCCATTCCCGCATCCGCGCCCGCGCCCGCCTCATGTTTGAGGCTGACAGCAAATGATCATAACTGATGGACAACTATGACACCGGGAAAAAGACATCAGTAGTCCGGCGCCGAGATAAGAAATATAAAAAAAGCCCAAGATGAAGCCCGTGCATCACTTTTAGGTACGTTCATAATCCTGTGAAACTTTTTTGGATGTTAACGTTAATAATGTGTTTTAATGTCGGTAATAATATGACCCCCACATCTGCCTTACTATTCTCTCAGAGTTTCCATGTTCCCTTACAAAAATTAACCATAATTTTACAACGAATAAAAAAACCCCCAAAAAAAAAACATGGTTCTTGTAGCAATGGTAACCACAAATTAACCATGGTTTTGATACTTCAAATGGCTTCAAATAATAATTTACGAAATATTAAGATAATATTTTTTTAGTAATAAAAACAGACCTAAGCGAACAACAACCTTTAAAATGTTGAATAAAATATATTTTATTTATATAATAAAATAAAATAAAAACAATGATGCAATAATGATAGGTTAATTAATAATAATCGTATGGTTTCATTGAATAACACTGTTAAAATACATAATGTAATACAAAATAAACAATTTATGTACATTACATATTAAAAATGCCTGCAAAGGGCGCCAAAGGCCTGGTAATTGCTGTTGTAACACTTACAGGATGATCAAATCCTTGTTTAATATTGACCAAACATTAATCTTGAATTTTTGGCCACCTTTTTGCGATAGAAATGCTAGCCTCTATAATTTCTTAAACAAAAACATGTGGACATCACAACCCTTACAAAAACTAATCCTTGGTTTTATCGAAGTAAAACTGGTTGATTTTATAGTCTCAAGCATTCAGAAATCACACAAAAGAAAATTAAGCAGACAACTGTATTAATAAAGTCATAGGCATAGGTAACTGCCTGAGCTACAATTGTAATTTTTAAATAATACAGTTTAATTACAATTTAGTTAGTTACTTTTATTAAAGTTCTATTTCGATCACTATAGTAGGTGTTTTTTTTTTTTAACTTCCATAATATTTTGGGTAGGGGGCACAACAATACAATTCTGCTTAGGGCACCCATTTGGCCAGCAGCGGCTGAGGGTTGAGGGTTTCAGGATGAGGGTTTCAGGGCCTTTGTGAGCAAGCTTGATCCAAGCTATGTCCTCCCATCCTGGAAGGCACTTAAAAAATGACAACAAGACCAAGGATAAGACAATAGAAGATCTACAAAATGCATAATTTGTTAGCCTTATGGCTGACATGTGGTCCTCCATTAATATGGAGCTTTAACTTCAATCTTCTTCAATATTTTCTAACTCATAATCAGATATCTGAAGAATTTCAATCTGGATTTAAGTCACGACATAGTACAGAAACTGCCTTTTAAGAGTTCTTAATGATATTTACATTTACATTTAGCAGACGCTTTTATCCAAAGCGACTTACAAATGAGGACAATGGAAGCAATCAAAATCAACAAGAGAGCAATGATATGCAAGTGCTATACTATGCTATGCTGAGGCACCCCAGTAGTTAGATGTTGCGACTTGGACACCTCACCTCTCCAAGATACCTTGAAGGACCTATCTGAGAGGTAAGACTCAAACCACTGGAGTGCGGTTCCTGAGATGCCCTTTGCCAATAGGGTTGACAGGAGGATCTGGTGGTTAACCGTGTCAAAAGCAGCGGACAGATCCAGCAAGATAAGTATAGAAGATTTGGAAGCCACTCTTGCCAGTCTTAGGGCTTCAACAACTGAGAGCAAGGCAGACTTGGTTGAATGTCCACTTCTGAAACCAGA
>NW_015540894.1:27113-27344 GCF_001515605.1 Sinocyclocheilus anshuiensis
ATGGGTTAAGGGTGGGTTTCTTAAGTAGTGGGGTTATACGAGCCTGTCTAAATGTTGAGGGAAAAACACCAGTTTGAAGGGATGTGTTAAAGGGGTGGTTCACTGTTTTTTTTCTAGGCTTAATTATGTTTATGGGGTGCAGGCTAACATGTGTAAGTGCTTCGTTTTTTAAAAAATGCATTATTTTTCACATAATTTACCTTTATTCCACCCCGCTCTGTCCCTTCTCTA
>NW_015540894.1:28523-29698 GCF_001515605.1 Sinocyclocheilus anshuiensis
GCTAACATGTGTAAGTGCTTCGTTTTTTAAAAAATGTATTATTTTTCACATAATTTACCTTTATTCCACACCGCTCTGTCCCTTCTCTAAGAAACGCGTTGAAAATTTCCTGCTTTTATGAAGCCCTGCCCTCAGAAATAAGCGATGGGCTCTGATTGGTTAGCTAGCCCAGTGTGTTGTGATTGGCTAACCCGCCTCTAGTGCGTGTCTAAACATCCTGCCCCTCACCTCAGTGGCATGTGCTCCGGTTGTATTGTAAAGAATGGCGTCGTTAATATCGCTTATCAGAACCTGTGCAAGCACGGCTTTTGATGGTAGGCCTATGTTTTTTGCTTGTTGTTGTTGTCTCATACTTTTAGATACGCTGTTATTTGTAAATGCTACTGCTTATGTTAGCTTTTAATATACGGTTTTATCCTGATTAAAGCTTTAATACAGTACGGCAACTGGGGTTTATGTAAAATTCTGGGTTCTTGACGTAACGGACCTGGGAAGTAACTTGTTGTAGTCCCTTACCAGTCGTTTTTGTAGGCATTAAACTGACAGAATTTTAAAAGACGATATCTCCGTTTGCATTGAACTTTCAGCTTCATAACTTTGCAGATATTGTTTATGCTCAAACTGCAACATTACGCACTAACTAACGTTAAAAAAGTTAAATCGCAATCAACCACCCCTTTAATGATGTGAGTGAGTGCAGGTACAACTGCAGGAGAAATGGCTTGAAGGAGATGAGATGGAATAGGATGAAGCAGACAAGTAGTAGGATGATTAGAAAGGATGAGTTTGGAGACTTTTGCCTCAGAGAGTGAAGAGAAGGATGTGAATGAGTGTTATGTTTGCTGGTAAGATGTGCTTTATAGTTTGTGGTGTGAAAAATTGTGCACTGATGGTTTTAATTTTATTAATAAAGAATGTAGCAAAGTCGTCAGCTGTTAGAGTTAATGAAGGAGGGGGAGGAGGAGGAAAAAAAGGAGGGAGGAAAATGTTTTAAAGAGCATGCAAGAGTTAGATGAAGTGTCAATTTTGTGTGGAGAAAGCAGTGGAGACATTAGCGGAGAAGGAAGAGGGGAGTGACTGATACACATTAAGGTCAGTAGGATTTTTTGATTTGCGCCATACCCTTTCAGCAGCCCTGAGCTTAGAACGATGTTCGCGGAGAACATCAGACAGCC
>NW_015540894.1:29808-30033 GCF_001515605.1 Sinocyclocheilus anshuiensis
GCTTAGAACGATGTTCGCAGAGAACATCAGATAGCCAAGGGGCAGAAGGGGTGGTACAGGCTGGCCTGGAAGACAAAGGACAGACAGTGTCTAAACAAGATGTAAGTGTGGAGCAGAAAGTAGCAGTAGCACTGTTAGCATCAAGAGATGATAACTGTTTAGGGGGAGGAAGTGAAGATGAAACCGTAGCAGATAGCCGGGAGGGTGAGAGTGAGCATAGGTTAC
>NW_015540894.1:30219-34150 GCF_001515605.1 Sinocyclocheilus anshuiensis
GATCAAAAGAGGCAAGCAGAGTGTGGAAGTCTGCAGCCTGAGGTTTATCTTGGTGGATGTTGAAGTCTCCAAGCATAACTAGGGGAGTACCATCCTCAGGAAAGGTTGAGAGCAGTACATCTAATTCATCCTAATTCATCTAATTACCTTGTAGTCCTGGGGGTCGATAAACCACTACAAAATGGATTTTAAAAGGGTGGGTAATAGTGACTGAATGTGATTCAAAGGAGCTGTTAATACCCAGTGATGGTAAAGGAATACATTTCCAATCATTGGAGATAAGCAGACCACCTCTTCCAGTCAGATGGGGAGTGGGGGAAAAAGAGAAATTATTGCATAGTGCTGAGGGTGTAGCAGTGTCCTCTAGTTTGATCCACGTCTCTGTCAGGGCCATGAGGTTTAGTCTTGAATGACTAGTAATAGATGTAATGAAATCTGCTTTGTTTACTGCAGACTGACAATTCCAGAGACCAATAGAAAAAGAAAGTAGTGTATTCGCAGACATAGGCAAAGTGCGCAGGTTGTTAAGATTCCGCTGCCTATTGTGTGTGATGGGTGGTTTGTGAGTGGTAGTAATAGTAGGGATATGGAAACACATAGTAAGAGTTGGTCATAAAAACTGAAAAAGGAGTGAAGCAAGGTGTAGAAAAGAGGATGAATCAAAAGTGATACTTGTGTCCCTTGCCGGTGTACCTACAAGGTAGAGTCGATGGTCTTTACACTCTTCGGTCTTCACACGAGGGCTGCCGCGACCACTGATGCGGTATACAAACTTTTTTTTATACCCGTTTGACAAAACCGAAATTTAACTCCGCAGAACACACTTTACTGTTTATCACAACAAAGGGCTAAGCAAGCGCACAACACTGACATGGTATGCGAAACAGTACAAGACCAAACGCGACTTCAGCACATATCAACACAGTAAACAAAACAACGTTTCCTAGCAACGACAACTGCGCTAAACACTAATGAGACAAGAAATAAATACACTTACAAGCTGCTTTTAACATCCGCTGATTGACTGCTTCTTTCAGAGTATTTCTTTTCATTGTCTTTTGCTAGTGCTTGAACACACTTTACTGTTTATCACAACAACCTAAGCAAGCGCACAACACTGACAAGGTATGCGATACAGTACGAGACCAAACAAATTTGAATCGCTACAGATTCTGGTAACTCTGTTATTTTAGTTATGTTAGACCTGTCCTCTGCCTTTGACACAATTGATCGCATGATTCTTATTTTCAGATTAATATCTTGTGTGGACTTGGGCGGTAATGTATTAAAATGGTCTTTCTTAACTTCAGTTAAAATAGGAAATATATGGCTTATGGAGTGCCTCAGGGTTCTATTTTATCACCAGCTTTGTTTTCACTATATACAGTGGGTACGGAAAGTATTCAGACCCCCTTAAACCCTGGGTTCCATCTTTCAGAACCATGGGGTTTCTTTGAATTGATACACTGATTTTACCTATTTGTGGCTTGGAATAATCAAATTGCTTTAAATTCTCTGTTTGCCTGTTTGGATGAGGTTAAATGCTGACTTTCTAAAAAGATTGACAACTCTCTCAAGTTTGATAAACATATTAGCTCTGTGATTGGATCTAGTTTCTTTCACCTCCGCTTGCTTACTAAAATTAATCCGTATCTATCCGAGAAGTCTATAGTCTATATAGTCATATTCTACAGTTATATGGGTGCTAAATTGCTAATGGTTCCCCCCACTATCAAGGAGATGCTAAACAGTTTCACCACTCTCGTCACCCCATCGAACTTCAAACACATTCCAAAGAGACTTAAATGAGCCCCGGTACCAGGCACCAATGGCCTGGCTGACCAGCAAACTACACCATGCTAACACACACACATAAAGACATTTTCTTTATTTAGACTATAATCAATCAGTTACAAATGTATCTGGTATATGCATGTGTTGTCTGTATGTTTCCCTATTATATTAGCCTAGTTACCACTCGTTATTTGTATTAGTTAAGATCTAAATGCTTATATTCAGGTGTATGAATGTATCTCTGGTTAGGTTAGGGTTAGGGTTAACCAATGCATTTGGTTACGAAATTCTCTGAAACGCCTTTGGAGACGGCTTATGGTAAAGAAATTAACATTCAATTCACAGGCAACAGCTCTGGTGGACATTCCTGCAGTAGTAAGTACCCAGAACTAAATGACAAAAATGATTAATGGCTTTGACCTTTTGACATCATAATCATATTCATATGCGACCTCTGACCTCATAATAATTTCCATATGCAAAAATCGGCATGCGTGAAATTCCGTTGTTTGTACATGTCCGACCGATGACAAAACCATAAATGTGCTGTCAAGTAATGTTTTTGTAGATTTTATGGACCGTTCCCACATCCGGATTCATCTGCGGCGTATGTGATTGTGGTATCCGGTTGCTGTCTGTTATGCTCTCTCTCTCTCTCTCTCTCTGTATGGGCGATGTGAGAAAAAACAAGGACCTGATGATGAACAATAAACAGAATAAATAAACAATTTTAACAGATTGTGAGATCATAATCACAATGGGTGTGTAATCATACATATAATATGACGACTGATTAAAAAGATTCTCAGCATATGAATGAATAATGAAATTGAAAATAAATCAGTAAAAAATATAAATTGTCTTACATTTTTCAGGGGGAACAGAGAAAATGTGTCTTCACGGTATTCAAGTCGGGTATCAAATGAAATGATTACAAAATGGTCATGTTTAAACTTTAAATCAGTATTGCTCTCTCTCCCCAAGTGTTTCTCACACCAAGCTGCAAAAGAGTCCTGAAAGGGGAGGGGGGTGACACTGAAAACGGATCTGTTTGAAAAAAAGCAAACAAAAAAAAAGTTACCATCTATTTTGCAATGTTTATCCAGATGGTAGCATGGATCCCGAGAGGCGAGGCCTTTTGCTACACAGAGCAAACTAATTCCTTACATGAAGTTTATGTAAACACAACGCTAATCTATTCGTGATGATGAAAAATATTGTCTTCTGTCACGGTTGTGATGTGTGTATTCCTAAACTATTTTCACATGACCCCGGGCACTATTTCAAAAGTCTATGAAAATGCATTAACATGTTTTCACATATGGTTCAGAGACAAGCGTGAGATCGTAAATTTTCACAGGCTTATATTTCTCTGATAGTTTCTCTGTCTTTAGTTAAAACAATAACAGTTAATAAACAAATTTGAGACTTTTATACCATGCATTTAAGTCAATATCACTGTTGGTGTTTAGACCCTGGGAAAAAGTTTGTATCCGGTGTTACAAAAAACAAATTAAGTCGTGGCATATGCGTTTTTATGGTTTCTTTCGGCAGACGAAGGTAGACATTTGTCACTAATAGTATTTCACAGCTGCAGTGTGAGAAGTTATATAATAAAGCTCTGATGACCTCTGGTGGTTATTTAAAAATTACACCCTTGTGAGAAATGCAATATTCAAGTATAATATTCAATATTAAAACAAATATTTATTATTTTGTTAGCTAATCTCGTTACCTTTAAAACGTTATTTTATCCTTAAAATCTAAACATTTATCAAGCCAATATTTATAAGAGAAGTTTAGAATATGACTATACCTTAAGGCGGGTCTCCGAGGTGTAGTCTCGCGTAGCCAGACCTTCAAATCCATGGCAGCTTTCTTTGGCCAAGGCCCGCCCATGAGGCTGTTTGACCAACATGTCAAACAACCAATCACAGTTCGTTTCGTTCAGCGGCAAGTTTCGGGGCGTGGAAATGTCACCACAATAACAGACTGGGGACGTATTTTAAAGATTCTGTGCGCAAACTTAAAATATTTCACATACTTTTGAGAATCCAGCGTTTAGTTGATCCTGATAAGCGCTCGTCGTCACAGTTGTAAACACGACGGCTTTCTTCTTTCGTGAGGGGGTTTGGCG
>NW_015540894.1:34342-35273 GCF_001515605.1 Sinocyclocheilus anshuiensis
GGAAATCCTGTATAATTCAACCAATCCGATGACGACTTAGAAACTCCTGAAGTGTTTCCACTTTTGTGTGCCGTATGCATCAGACGTTCAGCCAACGGTCCGAGGGCGTGACGTCTGAGGCTGAGATTACCGAGGTGTGATAAAACTCGCCATCCCCCACCTGGTGCTTGAAAAGTCGAGCGAGCTCTTTGTGCATTTCATTTCCTTTTCGTGGTTTGAACTACTCATACTGTTTTCTGCGAACAATATGGAACGCCGAGGTAAGTGGAATTATATCTTTGAAAAACGGCGCTACTCTGTTTCAATTATTGTTTATACGCTTTTAAAGTTTAGGATTAAATAGGTGATTAGACGTCTTTCAACCATGCTTTATTGATATAAACTATTTTTAATCGTTTTCACCTTTTAGGTTACATGGAAAAAAAAACGCTTTTAGCCAAATTGATATCTGTAAGTTTCTATCTCTTTTCTGATGTTTATACGTAGATCATTTTACAGCAGAAAATGATTTTGATTTTATTTGTTTTTATTTGTAGTGGCAGCGCAGCTGATCTGTGAACAGGACTCCCAAAATGGTACAAATAAATATATTATACTTTAAAAAGTAAAACTTCTCTTGGCTTTGGACCTCATTTTGTACGCTGCGCTTCCACGTGGAGCCGGCGTGTGTTTGTGGTTGCTAAGCTACAGGTAAATACTGTGCTATGCACGCTGTGGACGCTGATAAACTTTTTAACCGTGCCTCGGTTTTAAATAATTACAACAGAAAATGATTTTGTCTTTATTTTTTCTAGATTTGCTCCAGTTAATAACCCAGCCAAATTTTATAGACCTTACACAAGAATCCGATGAGCAGGCATCGATTTTTACAAAGCTCATCGGTCTGAAAAGTGAGGTGTGCTCTGATTGGCCAGCTATCCAGTGCGTTGTG
>NW_015540894.1:35515-35745 GCF_001515605.1 Sinocyclocheilus anshuiensis
ATAGCCTATACAGGGCTCCAGACTCATTCTTCCCACTGGTCGCTCTTTTGCAACTAACTTTCTCAGCTGGTCGCATGAGCACATGATTTGGTCGCAATATGTTTTTTTTTGCGCTACTACATGGGATTTATTATTCAATGCATGCTGATGAACTTTTATCATAGTTTATAGTTATATGGAAACGAAAGTGGTTAACATTCAACCCCTTCTTTTTCATCAGTATTATTTGG
>NW_015540894.1:35878-36270 GCF_001515605.1 Sinocyclocheilus anshuiensis
AATACCAGCATGTTCACCTTCTCTGGTTTAAGAAGCGGTCTTTTACTTGACTTTCGCTTGAAAACCATCCATCGTTTCCTCAATATAAGTGGAATTTTTGCTGTAGCTGAGTAGGTATACTGTCTAAGCGCTGTTTCGTTATGCTTTCAGTTTCGTTTGCCGTTTTATGTTTCTCATATGCAACAGAAATTGCAGCGCTTATGAGTTGACCAACGCGGTGGTCGCGCCAGTGCGACCGCACACAAAATTTAGTTGCACAGGCAGAAAAAATGGTCGCAGCCTGGGGCACAGCTATATCATCTGAAGCCCATTATAATGCTTTAAGTTTAAGGAAGGAAGGAATTATCACAAACAGAAAGATTATTAGAAGCCTTTCTTTTTCTCATGGTTTC
>NW_015540894.1:36334-39941 GCF_001515605.1 Sinocyclocheilus anshuiensis
TGTAAGAATACAAATAGTTAACAGAATAAACATGTTTAAATTGTATAATGTGCACCAAAGATTTTTTTCCAAGATATTGTTTTTGCTGCTAAATTATACAGTCAGCTAGATTAATTTAACAACTAAATTATATATTTTTATTCAAATGTAGTTTTTTCTCTTTAATGAGGAAGTGAGTATTTAGTGGATTGTGTTTAACAAAGGGTTTAGAAGAGTGACCATTAGTTCCACAAACACAGTATTGATATTCTGTAGTGGTGTAGAAAAAAACTAGCGCTGGTGTTGGATCGGTATTAGCTGATTATTAGAATTTGGAATACTCATGTAATCTTACACTGCAAAATAATAACTCAAAAAGATTAAAAGATAACATCATAATTATTTACTGAACCCTTCAATTAATCACAATTATATAATGAAAGCCATAAAATTAATTATTTAATTACAATTAATCGTGATAATCGCCAAAGCCCCAAAACAGACAATTAACCGCAATAACCGTGACTAATTTTTAGACAATTAATCGTCAGCCAAATTTAATAATCGTGACAGCCCTAATTATAATGACTTATACTGTCTTTTTACGCGTTGCGTTGCATCGTGCCGTGTAAACATAAAACCAGATCTTCTTTATGCACCAAGAGCTTGTAACACTCCAAAGAGAAAGGAAAAAATGTAAATCGCATCATATGACCCCTTTAATATTTTTATAGCGTTGGGACCACGTGCAATGCT
Organism: Sinocyclocheilus anshuiensis; assembly: GCF_001515605.1. Taxonomy (NCBI): domain Eukaryota; kingdom Metazoa; phylum Chordata; class Actinopteri; order Cypriniformes; family Cyprinidae; genus Sinocyclocheilus; species Sinocyclocheilus anshuiensis. The sequence goes on from NW_015540894.1 coordinate 37,070, forward strand.
AGGCCATTTGGTATATAGATCTTCAAAATGGTTATAATAAACTTAATAATACGTTTTTAACTATTTTTTTCATTTATTTCTCAATTTCGTTATTGATATATTTAATTTTTACATAAACTAATTAGATCACTTTATGTTTTTATTTAGGACACATGCTTAGTACACAAACTTATCCTTAAGTTACTTTGTCTTGCCATTGCAATTTTATTTTTATTTTTTAAAATTATTTGTTCTGATTTATCTAGCAATAATCTCATTAGCTAATTTCCCCTTTATTATTTTCTAGATTTCAAAATAGTTTTCTTGATTTACTAATTATCATTTAAAGGGGTCCTATTATGCTCTTTTACAAAGTCTTGATTTTGTTTTGGGGATGTACTAGAACATGCTCTCATGCTTGGTGGTTCGAAAAACGCATTATTTTTCACATAATTTACATTATTAAAATACCTTTCTCCCCATCCTGGCACAAACGGCTCGATTAGTTCCGGCTTTGATGAAGGTCCGCCTTCCGAAAAACAAAATGTGTTGTGATTGGTTAGCTGTCCCAGTGCGTTGTGATTGGCGAACAGCTTAGACGGTGTTTCAGTACTGCCACGCCCCTTGCTCCGTCTTTCAACAAAAGCTTTTGGCGAATCCGGCACTGTACTCCCTCATGTTGTGGAAGCTGTCCTCAGTAAAATGCGCAGCACACAATAGCAAATTGGGGTTATAATGCTCAGGAACAGAGTTAAAAAGTAAATTGCAACCACTGTTTCCTGACATCATCCGCTTTCGGAAGCCCAAACAAACACATTTGGACACGGAGGTGAAAAAAAACAGCGTTTCAGGCGGTCGCGCACCGGACGAGAAGCCCGCTTTGTGATATCACAAAGCCCGGAAAACAAACGCTGTAGTCCAAACGAGCCGTTTGTTGTAGTTCTTGAAAAGGGATTTAAAAAAAACTAAATATCTCCCTTTGGAGTGGACTTTGAGATTTGTAACTTTCTAGATCTTTTTTATGCCCAAACATACACACTACACACTGACTAAAATTTAAAAAAGTTAAAAAGCATAATAGGACCCCTTTAATATATTCATGTGACATTAAAGTCTTGACAATGAAATGTCAAGCCCGACAGAACTGTCGATGATACCAAACCTGAGATAATTCAAGGTATGCTTTTCATATTTATTTTTAGATTATAATTTTTCATGCTTTTATTATTTAACAAAGAAAATTTTGATTGTTATAACTATAAATCTTTAAAGCGGTAATAGATAATATTACATTCAAACAGTTTTAAAAAAAAAAAATTAGATTTTATGTCACGATTTTAATGACCTATTAATTTATTAATTTTCATATACTAATTATTTAAACTACTATTATTCTATTCAGACAGATCGCCCAGTGATGCGGACAATGCTGCTAACTGGAGCGAAACGCAAATAAACGAGTGGGAAAGAGCCAGTTGGACAAGTGATCACAGCGAAAATTGGTCACAGGGGTAGACAAACACCATTCGCTTTTGACGAAGCGTCTGAGGAGGAAGAGGAAACTGAATCACTGCCACTTTGCGCGAAGAGTTGCTTAACAAGTTGAACGAACAACTTAGCAATATTTGTGCCAGGCAAACAGCTTTCTTCAACAACCTTCATAACCGCATGGACGCTAGGTTTCATGAACTACAAGGTAATTTACATCAAGCGATAGAGTTTCGTCTGTGCTGCTTGCAAACACAAATGTTTGAAAATGTCACATCAGTTCACGAGGCATTACAAACGCAGCTGAGAGAGAGAACGCTAATTGTTCATTTGCTTTGTGCGATTAACAACCTCGATAGATGATGCTTTTGTAATTAGTTTTATAACCAATATCATTTTTGGTCTGATGTCATTTGAATGCTTTTTAATTGTATCCGAATACTTTGTAACAGCCTCTATATTTGCATGTGTCTGTGTCCGAATACTATGCAGCTCTGATTTTACTAATATTTTTACACCTTTGAATGCATTTTGTATCTGAATACTTTGTAACGTCTATATATGAATCTGTTTTTATCTAAATACTACGCATCTCTGATTATGTTGTGTGCTTCTACTATTATTTTTACACCTTTGAATGCATTTTGTATCTCAATACTTTGTAATCAGCATCTATATCTGATGTAATTTTACACCTCTGTTTGTATCGTTACAGATTTGTGACCGATTTCCATCTGTGAATGCTTCTGTTGCCATTATGTTTTGTATGAGGCATCCATTTTGTTTGTAGTCATGTTGTATGAGGCAGCCATTTTGTTTGTAGTTGATTTGTGTGATGATGCCATCTTGTTTTAGTCTTTTGTATGACACCATCTTGTTTGTAGCCTTTTTGTATGCCGCCATCTTGTTTGTAGTCATTTTGTGTGAGAGAGTGGCTGCGTCCGAAACACCCTTCTTCTCTACTATATGGTAGGCGATAAGCAGTAGGCGAGCGAATAAGTATGTCCAAATCCTTAGTATTCATAAAAGAGTAGGCGAGAATTACCTGGGTGACGTACTAATTCTCGCGAGATTCGGACACGCGTCTACTTAAAGTGCGTCCGAAACCGTCTACTTCTCTACTATATGGTAGGCGATAAGCAGTAGCCGAGCGAATAAGTTTGTCCAAATCCTCAGTATTCATAAAAGAGTAGGCGAGAATTACCTGGGTGATGTACTAATTCTCGCGAGATTCGGACATGCGTCTACTTAAAGTGCGTCCGAAACCGTCTACTTCTCTACTATATAGTAGGCGATAAGCAGTAGCCGAGCGAATAAGTTTGTCCAAATCCTCAGTATTCATAAAGAGTAGGTGAGAATTACCTGGGTGATGTACTAATTCTCGCGAGATTCGGACACGCGTCTA
>NW_015540894.1:40637-40928 GCF_001515605.1 Sinocyclocheilus anshuiensis
GACAGGAAATCCTTTGAAGTTTACTTCACTTCGGAACATTCATTAATTTGCGCTACGCTACTGCCTGCAGCATCTTCACACACAGATGAAACTTAGTAGAGAAGCGTGAAGTGGGACATAATATACCTCTGTAAATAAATAAAATTTAAATTCACGTCTCACACACTTAAATGCCCTTTGTATGGAACATATACGCTCCCTCCAAACTGGAATCATGGAGGAATATCCGGTAATGTCCACTTCGCTGGGCACTTACAGTCAAATATAACAAACGTATGAAGCAATAAGAGA
>NW_015540895.1:0-7194 GCF_001515605.1 Sinocyclocheilus anshuiensis
TTTATCGGCGAATCGGTTTTGAAAATGACCGATACCGATAAAAATAAAACTGCTTAATATCGGCCAGGCCGATAATCGGTCGACCCCTAGTTCAGATGCAAAAGGCTCCAAATGCCATCTGAAATTTTCTTCTAAAATTAGCATTTTTCTCAGGCTCCTATATTTATGTTCAGTTATTTCTGAATAAAATCATTGTATAGTAACATTAAAAGCAGCTCAGGCCAGTAAAATATGGAGGTACCTTACTAAAAAGTAGATATTAGTGACTCTTCTGCTTGAAAAATGGTGTAGTGAAGTGAAATAGGTAGGTGAACAGGTTATCATGTTATGTTATTATAGCATGTATTTCAATGTAGCTGAAACGCTGTACTTTTCTTCAGCATTTGGGAGTTAACTATGCATTCTATAACATGCATTAGTTAATATTCTGACACTTTCCTGTAATATCCAATGGATGATTGTGGTTCTAGTGCGAGGTTCTTACCTCCAGACACCACGACTTTAGCACTGGTGAGTTCTGGACGGTCACTCTTGGTTAGAGTTTGTTCCAGCCACTCAGAGACTCCAACAGGGGCAGACGGAGAGACTGCAAACGCAACAACATCTCGTGAGGAGACGTCCAAATAAACAGGCCGAGTTGTTCCGAAATGCCCTTTACGATCCCTTTAAAGCCAACGTTTAAACAAACTAGCCCATCAAAACCTCGCAGCGGAGTGGAAGATTATATACAAGACTAAATACTATAAACCTTTGTGTGTGGTATCAAAGTCAGCGTGACCTTAAAGCAAAACATGAACAAACAGCAGTGTTTAACTTTATCAAACGAAACGACTCGGTACCTTCCTCTGAAGATGCGCCGCCTCCATCCACAGCCGCAGGTTCAAAGGAAGTGCCTCTAACGGTGAACACCTTGACGCTTTCATTGCACTTGACTGTGCTGAGGGCATTTCCTGTGAACGAAAAAACGTAAACTAGGTGTTAGAAATGACAAGAAATATTGTTAATAATAGCAAAATACATAGTATAATACAATATACTAAAATTAAAAATAAAATTCAATATATAAAATAAAAAATGTAATTTAAAAAATAAAACAAGATATTTAAGATCAACTTTTCATATTTACTGGTGGACTCAATATAAAAAAAGCTTGATTATTTTTTGTTAAAAAGAGCTTAGATTCTCACTTTATAATAGCTTGTATTAAGGTCATTAATGCACATTACTACACTGCACAATGAAAAACATATCATCATAAAATGTCCATTCAAATACTTTTAAGATAATTTAAGAAACCGTATTATAAATCATATGCACAGAACCTTTCGTGGATCCCCCGGTTGAAAACCTTGGACATAAATGATCACAAGTGGCAAACCACCACTTTTCATTTGATGTTTCGCATGAAAAACGTTTATATCGGATTTAAAATAACATTTAAATAAAAAAATCTCGTAAATAATTTTTTTTTTTTTTTTACACAAGTGCTTTGTGCTTGCCAAAGATAAAGTGGATGGAGTAATTAGGAAGTATTTATGGCAGTAGATTTTATGGATGAGAAACGATGAACAGAAAAATAATGCATGCAAAGTGGGACAAAAAGGCTCCAGGGTCCCCCTTAGATTTAAAAATGAAAATATACGATTTGTTTCAAGTCAGCGTGAGTTATCGCGTGTCTCTGTGCACAATGGCCAGACTCCTAAATCACAACCTGTGTGCTGAACAACGAAAAGGATATGGAACAAATTAGGAAGGTTATTTGAAAGCAAACAGGTTTAAAGCAAGCGTTTCATTGAGATGTGCTACTTGCGCATGTTTACCGGCGTAAATGGTCCTCACAAAGGTGTCTGGAGATTTGATCTCAATGACATCTGAAATGGGAGCCACATCCAACTTGGCAGCCACTCTTGGAAGGAGATTCTACAAATAAAGACGCACACACACAACCTTATTAAAAGACAAGACGGATGTATCTGAAGCTCGTGGATAAGTTCGAGCCATTGAAACATGTCCATTCTTATCTGCAGATGTGGTCAAATTTGATTAGTTTGGAAATAGTATTATTTCGGCAGGCATTGATCAAAAGCCAGTTTCACCGCATGCCTGAAAACTTTGGCCATCCTGCATCGCAGACGGAATAAATATCGTTGAGTCTGAAAAAGAGCTCGAAGTTATGTCTGGAGGTGAAAAATATTGCATAGTGGTAATTCAAGTGTTTTATATAGTGACATAATGAAACCAAATCCACCACTTAAGAATCCATCAAATAAAATATGTTTAGCCAGTGAGGAAATTGAGACTAATACATCTCTTTGGTCTGGGGTTAGGCTACATAAGATACTGTTTAATATATTACAATTCAATTTAAATACCATTAGATCTGCTGCCTGACAGTTTGGCTGTGGAATGACAAATAACCGTGCATATAATAGAGCCGCACTTACTGAGGACGGACTTCTCCCACTATTCCAAAAGTAAGAAGCCTGATAGGGGCTCGGAAGTATGAGAGTTTCTAATCCATTTGTGCTTTTCGCTTTGGGGAAATAATCAAATAACTTCTGAATGAGAACAACTACAAAATCCTGCATTAGGCAAAGCAGAGCTACACTAATCACTGATGCAAACACGTGGAAAATAAAAAAAGGATCAAGGAAAAATGTATGTAAATTTGACACGACCACAAAAAAAAGAGACTCTCAGCAAATAAAAAAAAAATAAAAAATACCAACAAGGCAAATAAGTATGTCAAATACCGATCAAGGCAAAAAGTGAGAAGGTTTTACCATTTGTACAAAGTTCATCATTGAATAAAAATAACATTTTAATCAAATAAAGGCAGGCATTTTCTTCAATGACAAATGTTTGTCATCAAATAAAAAGCTCAAGGCAAAAATGTCATGTCAAATTCATACAATCTGATAAAAGTTCACCATCAAATAAAACAAAATCAAGGCAAACGTAAGTCAGTTTAGTTTGATCTGATAAAAGTATGTCTGTCATTAAATAAATAAAAAATGATCAAGGCAGAATATGAGTCAGTTTTGTTCAATGGGATAAAAGTTTGTCATCAAATAAAAAAAAAAAAAGCAACAATATGCCAAATATGTCAAAGAAAAAAAACATTAAGGCAAAGTATGTCAAATGTTTCCATTTGTCCAAAGAAACAAAACCCATCAAAGTAAAAAAAAAAAATTGTTCAATCTGATAAAACTTCATTTTTACAACTGTACAACGTTTTTAATCAAAACAAAAGCTTGTCAAATTTATCAAAGAAAAAAAAAAAAAAAACATTAATTATGTTCAATCTGATAAAAGCTTGTCATCATGTAAAAAAAAAAACAAGGCAAAAATGTACATTTTGTTAAAAGTGATAAAAGTTTGTCATACAAAAATCTAAATATAAGTCATAACACTTGATAAATGTTTGAAATTAAATTAAAATGAAAATAAAGCCAAAAAGAATAATCCAGTTTGTTCAATCTGATAAAAGTTTGTCAATAAAATAAAAAAGTGACCACATTGCTGTTTTTACCATGGTGTGCAAAAGACACAGGATGTGTCCCAGGATAACAAAAGAAAAAAAACAAAGCAAAAACAAAAATACGATAGAAGATTTTTTTTTTTAAATAACATACGATAAAAGAAATCTAAAATCTTTTCTGGTAAAATCTTGCTCAATAATAAAGACGACAATATGTCACCCTTTCAGCCTTGGGTTTACCTTTCCGAAAGCAGACGCACCCGCACAGAAGTGTGTGAAGCTGAACTGTTTCTGGGTTGCCAAGATGAGAGGCGTCAGCTCCTCTGTGAAAGAAAAATTTTTCATTTAAATCACTCAATACCTCCTTCCCTCACCTGTCAGACGCTTTATGCAAAGTTACTTCTGTAAATCTTCCATAAAGAACAGTACAACAATCAAATACTTTCCACATTTATGAACAAAACCACATTAAGTTGGGTTTACCTGGCAATAAACCTTTGTAGGCTTCATGCTGGGCTACCAGAACTTTCTTCACCCCTTGAACTTTGGACAACTGCTCCGCAACCTGTCCAGAAACCCATAATCATACCCTTGAAATCACTCTTTTAAACTTCAATGTGCATGAACAGATAATACCTTTGCACAGTTTGTTCCAGCAACCAAACAGGACACATCACTGCCGAGTTTCGTAGCAGCAGTGATGGCGTTCAGGGTGATGGGGGTCAGTGTCTCATTATTGTGCTCGGCAACTACCAGAGTACTCTGAAACCTCTGAATCAGACCAGCCTGGAAAGAAAAAACAGGTTTGGTTAACTACCGAATCTGATACAGTAAGATATAAATATCTGGCAGGGACTTTCACCCAAATAACTGATATAAGGGAGACTATTTAATGCAGTGCAGCCAGACGTTGTTCTGTAGCCCACAGAGGTCATCAGAAATCTGAGACATAACAGAGATATGATACTACTTTGGGGTCTGACAATGTAGGTCACATTTTAAATGCATTGTAGGTCAAACAGTTACTTAAGGACAGTGAAGAGGTTTCATAATGCACTGTTTACATATTGCATAACCCTGACAGATAGTTGTTAGCCAGCTCTGTTTATTAACTAATCATATACCAGTGCCTAAAAGTGTTATGAACAATATGTCATGTTCACTCAATATTGAAATATTGTTCAAAAGGTCAATATTTCTGTTCAGAACTATAAAAAGCTATGAGAATACATGATTCTTAACGTTTAGACGCCTAGTTAGCATACTATATAACCATTAAAAATAGGTTAGCAAAGTAACCAAACATTTGACATTGCGTTTTAATGATCACATTTCAAAAACACAATAAAACAAGATGGAAAGGAACAGCAGTTTAGTAACATATTGCACAACATCTGCAGAACTGAATGAGCGAGTTAGCCAGCATGCTAAGCTATTCATTCAAGTATATTTCGGTCTAGAAAGGGTAGAGAGAACGAGTGACAACTTTAAAAGAAAGTGCGCAGTGGTTAATGCATCGTTTCGACGGATTTGTCTTACCAACTGCCTGAGATGTGTCTTGTTTATTGCTTTGAGCATGATTGCAGCAGCACACTGTCAAAAACCACTCTAGTAACAGGGGATAGAGGTCGAGTTGAGTTCTCGCGAGATCATAAAAGACACGCCCCTCTTATGTATAAGTAATTTTGCAACGGCTCAAATGTGTTGGTAATGTTCCTCAGGATATGTGCGTATAGTCAAAAATATGTTTAAGAAAACGAATAAGCAATAAAATGTTAGCAGAAAGCAAAATTACTAATATAACTGTCTAATAGCAGAGTGGACGGAGTCGGTGTGGATATTTAATTAGGGGGTGTGGTTTAATCGCTTTGATAACGTCTCAGGTTACTTATGTAACCATGGTTCCCTGAGTAGCGAAAAGTTCCCATGAAAGGGAATCTGTGGAGCTTCTAGTTCAAGAAGAGCTGGCTTTTACACGGGAGACTGTAAACGTAACAGGGTCCACTGGATCCATGGTTACATTTTTATGACTTTATTTAATATTTTATATTATAGGCAGTGGCTAATCCTCAGAAACAGCAGCACCAACCGCTTATTTTCTGTATTAAGCAAAATAGCCTAATGCGTTTTGGAATGAATATGAGCTTTTTTCAGTGCTTTTCGGGGTATGATTTTTATTAACGTGCTTTTTGTTTGTTTTATTTACTACTTTTAGCCTATGTCATTTATTGATTTGATAGACTGTTTAGATGTTGCTTTGCATTCACGTGCAAAATAAAGTAATTAAAAAGAAAAAAAAAGCTGAAGACAAAAGGGAAAGATGAGTAGGCTATTGTTTATTAATGACTTTTTGCATGTAGTTATTAAAATAAGCATTTAACGTTCGAGATAAGCTGTTCGATAAAACCATAGAATAAAAAAATACAGGCTAAAATCATAAATGTGTTATAGGCCTACACGCTTTTAACAAAAAATAGCTTGCTATTTCTTACCATTTTTAGGCCTGTTAACTCATTGACATTATAAATAGCCGTCGCGACTAAATGTTTCAACTACGATTAAAGCAAATTAAAACGCTAATATTGTGTTCTGTACATGCAATTTCACAGACGTCTCTTTTCGACCCCCTCATGGAGACATCATGGTTACTTAGTACAGCCTAAATTAAATGTATCCTATTTCTTAGAGGTCAAAGGCAAAGACACGCGGTGACTTAGTGAGAGTCAGTGGATTCGCAACAACACGACTTTCAACATGATTGTCCGATTCATTTTGCAATAAACGAAATTATTCATTATGGTCGCTTTTAAAATACTTGCGTAGCCTACTTTAATCCACATTAAACATGCTGGAGAAGAAGTGTTTATCTCTATTGAAGTAGGCTAGCCTATACAAATTTGACAAAGGGACAGAGTAAAAAGATTTAAGTTTAAGAGAGAAGCACGAATTATTCGCAATAACTGCTTATGAGTTTAATTCAAGGTGCGTATCGTTATTATTACCGGTTATAAGCAAATGTGTGCTCTGAATCACTTCTGACATTTTCAATAGAAGCAGAAACGATTAAATATAGGCGAAGAATGTATAGATTTCATGTAGGTCGATTATGGTCATTTTGATAATTAAGAAGCAATAGATTAAACGGATTTGAAACACGTTTTATTCGCAGTCAAATTAAACTGTCGAAATCCCTTAATAGCTAGCCTACTCCAAACCATGTTTTTTTTTTCTAATATGCACTGCTGTAATTTAGCAATGTTATTAAATATCACATATGTAGTAAATTATTTTCTACCTGAATTATTCCCTTTTTTTAGACTCCAAAGGCTTGGAATGGCAAAGATGTAACTAATTATGAACTGTATTACATATTTGACATGTCAAACAATATGTGATGTTATTGTGATGTCCAGTAGGGGGCTCACTAGAACACATGGACTTAAACTCATATGGATTTACCTGTAGGGAAAAGCAACGAAGACCAAACATAGCCTGTGTGTTCCTTTGTTTTGAGAAAGTGCTAATTTTAGAGAATAGGCCTATTAATATATATACAGTAGTCAACACTACTGAAGTTGATCAAAAAAGTTCATCAAATTTGTCCTAAGACAAGAACGCATTTTGGTTTTATAGGTTTTAAGACAAAACAAAAAAACACTAGCTTTCTATTTTTTCTATTCTATCTACTTGTTTTTCTTTGTGTGTGTGTGTGT
>NW_015540895.1:7467-9274 GCF_001515605.1 Sinocyclocheilus anshuiensis
TATATTAAAGCAATAAGCCCCAAGAAGCCATGGTTTACAGTGAATTTATAACAGCTAAGGGGCGTTGTTTGGTACGACGTGAAGCGGAGAAAAACCCCTTAGCTGTTATAAATCCACTGTAAACCACAGCTTCACGGGGCTTATTGCTTTTATAAAACGGCTATAACGGTTAGTTAGTAAGGTTTCGCAGAATAAAACAGAGCAAATAAAGTGTAATGATATTAATAAAAACAGTAAAAACAGTAGTTCCTCAGAAACGGTTGTAGTTCCAACAAAGTGGTTGCCGAGCAACACAAATGTAAACAAAGATGTATGTTTGTAGAGTAATTTACAACTGCTTCGAACTTGGCTCAACCAATCAGAATCAAGGACTGGAAATATCAGTTTCATAAAAATAATTTACCCAGCACTAATTATTAGTATAATTTAGAACTTATTATTATGAATACCATATAAATGTACATCATATTCATAATATATGTTATGTTCCTGTGGCTCAGTGGTAGAGCATTGCGTTAGCAGCGCAAAAGGTTGTGGGTTCAATTCCCAAGGAACACACTTACTGGTAAAAAATGTATAGCCTGAATGCACTGTAAGTTGCTTTGGATAAAAGTGTCTGCTAAATGCATAAATTATTATTATTATATGTATAATATATATAAATGTATAATATATACACATACGTTCATGTCAGTACTAGTAGTTTTATTAAAATGACTATTCATTTACAACAGTTTCACACCACCTGTTTACTAACAAGATAATTCTCAGTTGACCTCTGAATATACTTGACTAACGAGGGGAAATGTGCAAGAGAGACGCAGTTGTGCAAATGAGTCGGGGGCCAGTGAGTGCTCCGATCGGATCAATGCAGTAATTAGAGCAGCCGCTCAAGGCAGGGACTGGCAAGACTGTCTAACCCACACAGGAATACTCTATAAACACTCTCAATGTCCTCTCTGAAGGTATGCGTGTGCATGTTCAGACATGTCAGCCTGAGAGCCCTTGTGCTGTTTGGTGTCTGTGTGATTTGTTAGGTGGCTCTCTCAGAAATGGAACTGGGTGAGCGGCGAGGGGAAAGGTTGGGGAGTTCGACCGAACGCTACTTGTCATTTCCTCACAGTAAATTACACACTACCTCAGATCCTCTGTTGGTTGGAGCTAAACAAACAGGCAGTATCGTATCACCCATGGCAGCCCCTTTAGAGGTCAGAGGTCAATGACTGAGTGACAGGTGTGTGCACAGGGAATTTGAGAGCAAGATTACTGCTCCCACATCGAGAGAAAAAAAAAGAGAGATCCATTGCAAGTTGCAATCCAGCATTGACTGTTGAGAATTTATTGTTTAAATACTGAAACTGCATCCAGAGCACAACATTTCATGTCTTTCCAACAAATCTACACGTAGGAGGATTAATAATGCAGCTAAAGCCAGGTCCAAACTATTGGCATGATGTCTGGTCCACTTTGCAGCTTTTTCTAGCCATTTGTTCAGGAAGTAAACATTTGATCAAGACTAATGAAACTAACCTGAGTTTGTTTTGCTGTAATGTGTGAAATGAAGGATACTGTAATAGATAAAAAGCCCTTATTTGTTGATTTGTACGATAAAGTTCCTTTTGTTAACATTAGTTTACATCAACTAACAAGGGGGAAAAAATTAGTTAATGTTAATTTTAACATTTTAAAAATCATACATTATAAAAAAAAATATATATATATATATATATGGATGGTGTATATATAGATGTGGCCAACATCGGGTCCTGGAGAGCCACAGTCCTGTAGTGCTTCGCTGTGTGTGTAT
>NW_015540895.1:10661-36283 GCF_001515605.1 Sinocyclocheilus anshuiensis
GTGTTTGTGTGTGTGTGTGTGTATGTGTGTGTATATATATATGTGTGTGTGTAATATATATGTTATATATACACTGTATATATTATACACACACATATACACTTTATAATATACACCTTGCTACGTGTACTGCATTAGGCTAACCGAGACTTGTCATTTGCACTTATATATTGTTGCTCTGCGTATAAAATAGTTATTGATTATGTTATAGGCCAGGCTACTTTAATCAAATGCAGTTTAAACCCGCAGAACATTTCACTTAGCCTATATGTAAAATAAAGCAATAAGCCCCAAGAAGCCGTGGTTTTACAACGCCCCTTAGATGTTATAAATTCACTGTAAACCACGGCTTCACGGGGCTTATTGCTTTATTTTAAAATATATGTAAACTTCTTATTCTAACATAAAAGGGCTTTAAAGTTGTGTTTTGGGTCATTATGCTTTGGCACAGTATCCGTCAAACGAACTCAAACCGAAAGCACAATATGCTTCATCTCTTCATCAAGTCTGTTTCAAAGTGAAGCACACACTTGGTTCAGACGATCAGCTCGTGATCCGGTGTTTTCTGCGTCTCAGAACGACTCGTTCACACTGAATGAATGCAGACAACTCGTTTATCACACGTTCTGTGAGTTTAGCGCACGTTTGGGAACACAGCTTTATTTTCGCCAAGCAACACACAAACGTAAACAAAGGTGTATGTTAGTAATTTACAACAGCTTCGAACGCAGCTCAGCCAATCACACCTTGTTCTTAAAACTAAACTTAAAACATTCCCTGTTAAATGCATTTCAGCTACTTTTTGTTTTTGCCTGTTCACTGTAGCCCTCCGTACTGTCTCACAGTTATGTTTGGACAAGCAGAAGTGTGAGTTTAATCTTCAGCTCCTCGGTATCCAATATTCAAAGCATCTCGCGAGGTCGGATCTCCGCGCCGGGCTGCTGATTTTCGCGGGAGAGAGCGTGCGTCCAGGTTTGCATGTGACGTCAGGGCCCGGTGACGTCAGAGCCCGTGTCTGTGTGCTGCTCTTCTCAGGCTCTTCGGCCAGAAGTTGTTAGTCAGCTCGGGACGAGGCCGTTTCCCATTCCATTTCCTCATCTGGAGCCTTCTGCCTTAACCCTCCTGTATGGTGGATATTCTACCCCATCCTTCTTTCTTGGGTGATATGGGGGATCATTCAAAAAGTAAGTGCTGGATGTTTATTTGACACGTTTTTCGTCATTGAACAAGAAGTTTGAATATCGTTTATGCAAAAGTAGTTTCTGGCTGCTTGACACCGTTTTGCAAACAATAATGACATTTAACATTGTCAAAAGCTTGTATTGCATTAATAACATTTATTATTTTTCTCCTAAAAAAAAAAAAAAAAAAAAACACCACATGTTTGCATATTGAAGCTGAAGTCTTCATTTGGCCCCTGCCTAGATGGATGTTCAAAAAAAAAAAAAAAAAAAAAGCACGACATGTTTGCAAACAGTTTTTGGTGCAGCCAAAAACACGAACTATTATAATGAAATAAAACTGAAGGAATCGACATTATGTGGTCTAGCGACATTCAAAACGAGGATGCATGCCTGAAACATGAGCTCTAATGTAGCCTATAATGATATATTTACACGACGCCGGTGTTTTGCGGGACTGAATAGGGGTGCAGTCGGTGGACACTAATCCCTGCTTTCCACATCCAGAGAAGTCTGGGATCGCCATGTGTGTAGGCTGTGGAAGTCAGATCCATGATCAGTACATCCTGCGAGTGTCCCCGGACCTGGAGTGGCACGCAGCCTGTCTGAAGTGCGCAGAATGCAGTCAGTACCTGGACGAGACGTGCACTTGCTTCGTCCGAGACGGCAAGATTTATTGCAAGAGAGATTACGTACGGTACGAGCCACTCTATATTTGTGATTTCACAGCTTTGGAATTCCGTCGAGGCCCCTTTTTTCACAGATTCTTGACCCAAACAGATATAGAGATATGGGGAAACTCTGCAATAGAGTTTTTACCATGAACTAACGAATAAAAAGCCTTTCTGCGAAGGTAAAAATATAGATTACAATTATATTAGCTAGCTATTACATTAGGTCTATAATATATAATATACTTTAAATATATATATAAAAAAAGCTAAGATATCTAGCGGAAATGATATATATATATTTTTATTTTTTTTCAGCAAAATTCCAATTGCATGTAAATATTTCATGGAGTAGCCTATTTGGTTAATATTGCAGTCATGTTTGATTTAGGCTTGCCATGCTTGTTTTCTAGTAGGTAGCCTACCGTGTTTGTTCAGCTTTGTTTTCAAGAAATGTAATTCCGTTGGTAACAGTTTCTGTAAAGCCTGTAAGGGTATTCTTGGCGATGCATTATAATGTGTTCATTGTGTCTAATACACATCATATGCAATCAACTGCATGCTCTAATAAATATATGCAACCTCAGATATAGCCTAATACACTAACGTATAATTTTGTAAAGGCTATAACGTATTAAAACAATGTCAAACACTCAGTGTTAGAATGTATTCTCTTTAAACTCTTTTGCGCCCAGAAATAAATGCGTAACTGTGCTTACAAATAATCATGAAAGAATAAATGCATGTAGGCTATTATAATATTGCTTTTATAATGCATTGTATAGATGCTTTAAGAAAAGAGTTAGGCCTGTCGTTGTCTTTACGGTCCGTGTTTCTCTGCCTTGTAAAATCAAGCTGAGGTTTGGCTGAACGATTTTGGAAACGAGCACTAAAATAAGCAAATGTTTCTTCTGGAAACTGCAGGTTATTCGGGATCAAATGCGCCAAATGTAACACCGGTTTCTGCAGCAGTGACCTGGTGATGAGGGCGCGGGATAACGTCTATCACATGGAGTGTTTCAGATGCTCGGTGTGCAGCAGGCATTTGCTCCCGGGAGATGAGTTCTCTCTGCGGGACGAGGAGCTGCTCTGCCGGGCGGACCACGGGCTGCTGATAGAGCGCGCTTCAGCCGGGAGCCCCACCAGTCCCGGAAACATTCACCCCAACAGGCCCCTGCACATCCCAGGTAGCAGTAATAATACTATTACTAATAATAATAATTACAGTGCACAAGATACACATTCGGGAACTCGGAATTTATTAGGCTAAATAAGTCAGATGCTGTAGTAAGCTAACAGCAATAACCGTTTAGGTAGCCTATTATAACATGTAAAAATGTTTTACAATTACAATAATATTATACAATATTATAATACACTCTTAAAAATAAAGGTGCTTCACGATGCCATAGAAGAACCTTTTTGTCTAAATGGTTCCATAAAGAACCTTTAACATCTGAAGAACCTTTCTGTTTCACAAAAGGTTCTTTGTGGCGAAAGAAGGTTCTTCAGATTATAAAAAGGTAAGAAAGAGATGGTTCTTTAAAGAACCTTTGACTGAATGGTTCTTTGTGGAACCAAAAATGGTTCTTCTATGGCATCGCTTGAAGAACCTTTTGAAGCACCTTTATTTTTAAGAGTGTACATAAATATAACAACAATAGTAATGTCGTTGTTGTTATAGGCTAGTCGTTGTGAAATAATACAATTACGACCAGTGTGAGACTTCTGTCTTTAATTCTGTGTGTTACAGCTAATCAGCTTGTGAAACTGTTGCAGACTGAACCGAGTAGCTTGTGTTCTGTGCCTGCAGGCCAGTTTGATGATATTGTTTTCGTGTAAAATCCCTGATGGCAGACTTGTAAATGGCTGAGATTGTTTGAGGATATTTTTGATTGGATTAACATGACCTGAAATTAATCGGAAACCGGTTATTGGCATAATGATTTGAAATTATGGCCACAGCGTTTTTCTTAGTTCATTAGCTATGTTTTAATTAAAAAAAATGCCGTAATATTGCGATCTTTTAAATCAAGATGTCTGTTATTATAGGCAGAATTTTGAGTGTTGGCTGTTAGAAATCAGAGCTATCATATATATATATATATATATATATATATGGCCTACATTATTGGTTATTTAGGCGTCATATTTAACAATAAATTTCGAACTAAAACTGCCTTTAGATCAGTTGACTAAAATAACCGGTGTAGTAGCTAAATGTTGAACATGCTTTGATATCTGGCTCGCTGACTTAAACAGCATTAAACCATACAAACAGTATTCTGTTCGATTATGTGTCACTACTTAACCCTCTTATTACTTTGCAAGATGGTGCACTTATTGCATGTTATATTTTATATCCTTTGTCGATCTTTGAACATTTTGCACAAACAGCAAAGTTGAGAGCACATTGAAGGCCCTATGGTGTTTTGACTGACACGCACTTGGCTACAGACCGATGTGTGTATGCACAATTTAACCTTCAAGTAAGCGTGCTCTTCTGCAGTGTGTCTAAATAATGAAATCACCCCTTAAGCCGAAAAGTGATTTATACGCCTTTTATTCGCAGAACCTGTGCCAGTTCGACAGCCAGCTCACCGGAACCACGTTCATAAGCAGTCTGAGAAGACCACGCGTGTGCGGACAGTATTAAACGAAAAGCAGCTCCACACTCTCCGGACGTGTTATAACGCAAACCCGCGACCGGACGCGCTAATGAAAGAACAGCTCGTGGAAATGACCGGCCTGAGCCCACGCGTCATACGAGTGTGGTTTCAAAACAAACGCTGCAAAGACAAGAAGAGGTCCATTTTTATGAAACAACTACAGCAACAGCAACACAGCGACAAAACGGTAGGAATTTTGCAACTTAAGGTTTAACTTAAACTTGTTTCGTTGTCGACTCTGTGGGCTGTTCTTCAAATAAAGTTTCTTCAGTGGTTCTTTGCAGCACCTTATCAACCCAAATTTAGGCTAATCCTTATCATTGTGCTGACTTTGGAGATTTAAAAAAAAAGTTCTTGATGTCACATAATAGGTTTTTCGGCTTCTTATATGGTATCAGGCAAGTTCTCGTTCTGTCGTTTATTTTTTATATTTATATTTTTATGCCACAGAAGAACCGTTTTGGGTTCCTCGGAGAACCTTTCAGTGAATAGGCCTACTTCTTCAAATAGGCCTATCTATTTTTTTTTCATAGTGTGAAGAACATTTTAATAATTTAAAGAACCTTTTTCCACTATTAAAAAAATAACTTTTAAGGTTCCATGAATGTTAAAGGTTCTTAATGGAACCTTCGATGCCAATAAAGAACCTAGTTGTAAAACTCAACTCTGTCTTTCTATCTATCTATCTATCTATCTATCTATCTATCTATCTATCTCTTCACTAAAGCGCTAGTTGTTCATAATATACATTTTACAAATCAGACTATATTATTACATATAGCTGTGATGTTTTAAAGATTTTGAACATCTGTGAAATTCCGCTCAAAGTGTTAAGCTTCTTTGAAAATTGAAATGTGATAGCTAGGCTATGTGTCGCTAAGGTCTCCTCTACCTTTCTGCAGAATCTTCAGGGTCTCACGGGAACGCCTCTGGTGGCAGGCAGCCCGATTAGACATGACACCACAGTCCAGGGAAATCCTGTAGAAGTTCAAACCTATCAGCCTCCGTGGAAAGCCTTAAGCGAATTTGCCTTACAGAGTGACCTGGACCAGCCTGCTTTCCAACAGCTGGTGAGGACTGCCATCCCTGAACAGTTATTACAAGGCCTATCATGCCGACTCTTTTCCTTTAAATCCAAATGATCAATCATACAATTTTAAAATTTTTCACATTTTAAACTTTTGTTATATTGGCTTTGGGGCTCCGTACGTTTGCCAGTTATTTCAAATGGACATTTTGCGTAAAATCTAGCCTAAAAGAAGAAATATATAGGACTAAATATAGCCTATTCGTTAAAAATGTTTTTAAGTGTTTCACTACTAAAGTTATAGCCTATTAGCTACAAGTTTGTATGAGCACCAACAGAGCGTTTTCCGTTAGCTATCAGTATAGGCCTATACTGAGCGATACATCGACAAAATCAAGTGTAATTATTTATTATAAAATGTAGCTACATGTCGCAAGCGTAAGAGAAAAAAACGATAGTAGGCTATTTAAAACGATAAATTACATTTTTGTTGTAAGGGCGTGAAAACAGACTATCTTTGCAAACAGATCGCGCGACATTTGTAATGGAATTGTTTTGGAAAAGTTGAGCCCACACTTGTAATTCGCACACTGGTTGTTATCTGTAGCATATATATTGTCATTATTTAACAGCATGCCAAAGTTCTGCAGGCTTTTGTAAATGTCAATTGCAAATCGTATGTAAAACTCTGACATTTAATCAAATTCGGGTCAAAGCTGTATTAGCCTCAGCATGCTGACAGCAAGCGAACAGCCCACTGATTCCCAACTCTTCCCCTTTTCTATATAGGTGTCATTTTCTGAGTCGGGTTCGCTGGGTAACTCGTCTGGTAGTGATGTGACCTCTCTGTCATCGCAGTTACCCGACACCCCCAACAGCATGGTGCCCAGTCCCGTGGAGACGTGAGAGCCCACCGGAGACTCCCGCCCCAGCATGCCCTCACTCGCCCTGCATGAAAACCCATCACCTCACCGCCTCAAACGGAAAAAGGGATTAACCGAGATGGATTTAAACAGTTTGCCAAACGGAGGAGCCTGTCCAAGCGACTTTGGGGTTTCCAGACGTGTTACAAAACTGTTTTTAAAGCATTTGGACGGTATATCGAGGACGTCCAGCGGAATATGAACACGTTATTTTGGTTTTGATTATGGATCACTGTCAACCTTACGAAACAACAGTCTTAACAGTGTTTATTCAAGACCATCATTGTGTAGCTTTATCAGCAAGTGGTATTTTCCTTATAAGACAAAAATCAACTTTTTGTCTTAATGCGCATGATCTCTACGATGTATAAAAACTGAGCTGTAAAATATTTCAAAGTAACGAATGGAGGAAGGATTGTATAAACTTCTCGATTTAAAAAAGTAAGTTATTGTTATTTATTGTCAGGACAACCGTCCATACCAAAAATTGAGAAATTACCTAAATAAACGACGTTAAATGCTGTTTATGTCTGAGGAAGCCTGCATGCAAAGACAACCATATCATGTTACCTTTACATAGCCTATCTTTTTATATTATAACAAGAGACACTTCAGTTACAAAGGTATACTGTTTACTGGACTGGAAATAACTGTCCAAAGATCTAGTAAAAAGAAAAAGAGCAACGTGAACAGAATTAAATAGTGAATGACATTTCAGTGTCGTGATTTCTGAATTTATTCTGAAAAGAATTTGGAAATTGGATTTTGCTTTTTCATCCAGTTATGCAGACGTACTACTTTTTTTTAAACAATAGCTGGGTTAAATTATACATTTGCTTTTTTAGATTATAGACATAGAGACGGAATATACTAAATATAAAGAACCGCATTATGCAGAATTTGTTCTTTGTTTTGGGGAATACGCTTCTAATTCTGTTCTTCCAAAGTTCGGTTATGGAACCTCTAAGACTGAGCACCAAAAGGTTAGATGCCGTTCGTAAAAGTGATAGGCTTATTTATAACAAACTGCTGCCCAATCACTAATAAAGATGCTTTGACATATTGAGGTCATAACTCGATCACAGAACCCTGAACTGTCACATTCAACTCTTAACGGAGGCTACGAATGAATATACATCTATCTATCTAAAAATCATGCCGAGCGGATACTGAATGAGTAATTGAACCCCTCCCGTAGAAGTGATCAATCTCGTGTTGCTCGTAAAGCTGTGAGTCTAGACGGAGGACTCAGGGATCGGCGGCCGCTTATCTGCGCTCGGCATCACCTGCAAATGATCCACTGAATGGAAGCACAACAAACCCGAAGCCACCTTTCTCTTAACGGGACTCGCTTTCGGCAAACGCACCCTTGCATGTCCAGGGTTTATTTTCATTGCGAGTCAGAAGATAGCCGCTGGACACCAGAAGATCAGACCAAAATCACTGCGGGCCATTGTGGCAAGATAATCCCAGTTTGTCAGATAACCAAACTAAGGATAAGCAGTTGTAAAACAGCTCTATAGCCTATTAATTTCTGTTGCTTCAGTTATTTTCCCGCAATTAATTCAGGCATTCAAACGATTTTTTTGCTTATATAGTTTTTGTTTTTAATAAATGTTTGACTCTTAAAGCCTGGAAAATCACAAAGGGATCTTTGTGGGTTTTAGTCCATGTATTTTTAAGATGATGTTCTGCTGAACGCTAACAAACACTTCTAGCAAATATGTGGATTTAATGCGTAGTCTACAGCTTCCAGCAAAACAGAACAACATTATTGATGACTCATTCTGCACTACTGATTTTTGTCCAATCAAACGCTCTCTACAATGACAACGCCCCTCCCTCCATCAATGACTGAAAACGACTAGCATCTATGAAATCATTCAGATATGCATACGTTTCTATATATTATGCAAAAAGCAGTATGCTATTAACAGTGACAACCTTAATGTCCGCTCTTTTTAACTGTAAGTGTTATATAGATACCAAGAAAGATTAAATGTGTGGTTAAATTTTGACGTGTAGCATAGTAGCTAGCTGTCATTATGTCCATAAATGTAGGCCTATACACAATACATAGCCTAACTAGAATAATAGTGGAGAATTAAGTTCTTCATGTTACATATTCTGAAAGAATGGGAATTTCGTCGAAGCTATAAATCCGGCTTTCCAAAACAAGCCCTTGAACATGTTCCTCTCTAGCTTCCTCTTTCAACAGAAAACGTGTAAACACAAAAACAGCGATAGTTACGCGATTTCACGCGGTCTTTAGGAAAATCTGAGGTGTTGTTACAATGTTCTCTATTCAAAATCTAACAGCAAAATTTCACAGCGATTAAATACGCAAATATAAGATAGGTTATTGTATTTCAATTTTTATTTAACGATTAGCCACCTTTTCTGACGCCGGAGCGCATTCTGTGTGAAAGTCCTTAATCTGTTTGCAAAGGCAGACAAAACACACATCTACACCTAACTAAAGCCTTAAGCTATTGTACCTGCTTAAAACCTTAACACGTCTTTTGCTGTCTTGTAAGCAGGTTACTGGTATTTCCTTCAGAAAAAGGAAAAATGAAATGTTGCCTAAATTGTATCAAGCCACGTTTTAAAAGCAAGTCTTCATTGTAAAATCATATAATTCTTAAAAAATGTAAAGCGTTTAAATTCCTGTCAAATGACCAATCTTAGATGATTTTTCATTGCTAAACTGTCTTCAGATCTGATCCCCATTAAATCGACTGAAATTAAGACCGCTTAAATAGATTCAGATTGTGAATGAAGACGGTTTGTCGAGATCAGCGCTCATGGATAGATGCTTAGGGAGAAACAACGATTCAGATATCATGGCCAGAGGTCAAGAGCCACATCTTGTTTCAAATTCCGCCACTAATTTAATAATTTAGGCCTAATTAAATAAAGGCACACTTAAGCCAAGTTCATGTTTGCATAAAACAAATCTTGAAATTTTTGCAAATTACAACTCTGTCCTTGTCTGTCATTTTAATTTGAAAATCAAAGTATTTAGCTAACCTTTGGTTTATAAATCTAAACACCAACCTAAAACAATTATTCGACTTTTAAAGCTAAACATCTAATAGCCTACATGTCCCTTTATGGAAATGTTGTGTGTTAGTTCAAATGTTTAAATTATTCCTTGCAATTAATTTTGAAAGCTGTCACGACAGACAACCTCAAACCTTGAAATATAACGAAATAATCTACATCCAAATATTTTGGATGCTGACAAGAGGCAAGAAATGTCAAACACATTCAGGGCTTTTCTTCAATCATATTTCGTTGTTGCCTGTTGTAAAAAAATATTGATTTGCCTAAAATATCAATTTGGTTGGCCTATTATATATATAAAACAGCTCGTAAAATTGACAAGGTATACGAAAATGAACTGGGGGAAAACTGGAAAAATTACAAAGGTATTTAAATAAGAAAAAATGAACAATATTAAGTAGAACTGAGGCTGCATAAAATGCTGCAAAATAACTCTCGCCATTCTTGAACACAAATTTAATGTTCACACCAATCTGTTTAGTGAAACAAACATTTAAACTAGCCTAATAAACTTTAACTAAATAAAATCCCGAAGCGCTTTGCCATTAATTAAACCCGTAATGTACCTAAATAATTGTCAGAATTTTTTTATACTAATTTTCCTACAGATACACTGTTAATCTGTTTCTTAGTATGGTGCGGTTGATAATGATGTTTATTTCTTAAAGCTGTGTTTTGTACACCTATAAAAACATTCTGAATGTCACCATAAAAACCTTTATTTTTTACACGTTCACAGCCGCATTTCTTAATTAAATGTAGAAAAAGACATTCAGACAACAGATTTAGCAAACAAATCCAGTTTCTAACCGCATGAACGCTCATGATTCATTAGCTGACAGGACGGAAAGGGCGACAGCGTTCTTCTGTTCGAGTTCACTTCAGTCTGCCAAAATCACGAGAACGTCAAGATCTCCGATGCTTTTGAAAAAACAAATAACGGAACGGTCTATAAAAACAGCTCCCATTCGAGCTGTCACATATAAGTACTAAGTCCACCAACCAGATCCCACATAAAATACATGCATTTTACAAGACTGAATCTAAAAGCAATATATTAAAAAGTCTCGGACAATCCAAATGACCTTAATTGAATATTTTTTTCCATATTTGGAGCAGAAGTGATGGTCTTATGTAACTGAGGTGGGTCTGACCCAGAGGCTCAGCGCTTGTGTTGACACATCGGTGTATTGAGTGACTCGGAGAAGGCGGAGTGGAGCTGCTGTGACTCACACAGGTACAGAAAAGGGACAAGCGGTGTACATAGACTGAGTGTGAGAAGAAAAAGTGTATGAGAGAGAGAAGGTTTGAGCAGAAGAACGGCGGGCTGTTTGTGGTGCCCCAGGGCCTTTTACAACCCTTTTACAATGCCGTGTAACCAACATCGCAGGTTCCAGCTCCACTGTGTTTCCCTGCGAATAAATTAGCAAGTTAGCCAATAAAAGCTCTCAATTAAAACACATCCCATGTTGCTTATTTTTTTTTATATAGAGATGTTTATAGCTATAATAAAAGAGTATTTTTTTTTAAATATAAATAACCTCCAGTATGCTTAAACATCACAATTATGCATGGGAATAGTGTATAACGGTGTGATTATAGATATATTTTAGAGTCAAGTTGCAGAATGTATAGAGGGATCCAAACGTCTGAGACCACATTAAAATCTGAGATTCAAAATCTGATTTAAAACTGGAAATAAACAAAGCTGTCGGAATTTTAAAACACTTCACATTTGAAAAAACTACAAGAAATATTTCAGATTTTGTACTATTTCTGGTCACTAATATTATAACCAGATGTGAACTCTTTGTACAGATGGTCAGATGTTCTTTGGATCATCTCAAATAGTGCTGGACAACATCATGATGAGGTTTGACGAACTTTATGCAACGCAAGTGCTACTTTCATTAAAAAGCAAATACTTAGATTTTCTGTAATTATTTTTTTTCTTTCAAGTTAAATTTGTACTCAAATGTTTGCAAGTTAAAACATTTGTATTAAATTAGAAAAACTCAAAATAGAAGCAATTTCATTAGTTGTCCCAGACTTGAAAATTAGAGACCCTATAGCTCTCGACTGCGTATATATTCAAATATCCAAAACATATTCTGGTACACAATATTTCAAACCAAGCTACAATGAAAGAACTCAAAGACTGTGCAGTTTTAAATATTTTTTTAAACACGTCCATGTCTTAAATTAAACTTAAGTGCTTCAATGTGTAGAATACATCTTCACTGTGTATAAATTACAGTATAAAACAAGCAAAAATCACAACAAAAATGATTAAAAATCATAGCATGTCAGCTACAGGAAGAAATCTTCCACTTTATGCATAGAAAAACTGGAACAAGAAAACCAACGAATGAGGCAACTCGTCATTCTCCCTTAATTAAACGAGTGCTTCTGTTTATTCTGCATCATTCCCCAATATCTTTTTATGTACAAAACAACACAATTACAGTCAAACTCAAACCTAACAATTAAACTAACCTTAGAAAGCTTAGAAAGAGATTTGCTCTTTTGTGAAACACAAGATCACTATGAATGCGTCCAACAATGTATTTAAGGTAAAAATCCTGTAAATTAAATCCCTAAACATTCTATTGCTTATAAATACATGTGCGAGAAGTCAGTGTGTTAACATACAGTTACTGGATAACTACTAGGAATGCCTCACTACTGATTGACGGGTCGTCTGATGGTCTGATTACCGGCATCATTCGTACCCTAAACCCCTCCGGCACAGCTTTGCATTGTAGAGTGTACATTTCAGCTTATCATCAATGTGTGTAATGTGCTCTTGTAAATGACTGCAGTTCACTCCTCCTGCTTCTTGAGGAAGAACTGAAGTGCGGAGTCCCACTGGTCTCTGGGGAAGCGGTTGGAGAGCTCGCAGAAGTCCAGAGGAGCCCAGCCCTTCTCTGATGGGGAAAGATCAGAGCTTTAGAACTGACACAGGAAGTAAAGCATTAAATCAATGCTAGAGAAGGATCCTTTTGTGAGCAATAAAGACATTTATTTTTAACTAACGCACTTTAGAATGGAACGTGGATTTTTTGGATCCATTTGTCAATTGTAAATATTGAATCCCATATGTATATTTAACCCTTGTGCTGCGCTGAAAATCCTTTAACCTAATTTGGTGTTCCTGGTCAAAAATGACCGGCCTTATTAAAAACTGCTTGTAAGTTTCTCATTATGCTATATTATCACCAAATCTTGGATTCAAAGTTTTTGTCAACTTGTTTACTTATAATTAGCACAGGTTTTTTTGGAACTGATTGATCGCAGGCCTCATTGATCTGAGCTTATGCACCTCAAGCATTATTTGTGGATAATGTTCATGCAAAAACTAATTGAAAAAGCTCATATCAATGAAGCCTACAATAAATCAGTTTTAAAAATAAATACAAAACCTGAGATAACTGAAAGGAAACAAGTCGATAAGATTTCCATCCAGTATTTGGTGATACTATAGCAAAAAGCTGTTTTTGGTAAGCCAGTAATTTTTTACCAGAAATACCAATAAGGTAGGGAAGAAATCCAAAAAAAAAAAAAAAATCCAGTTAGTAAGTTTCAGTCCAATGCATTAACTAGCATTTTCAGGCAAAAGAAAATCATCTACAGGTCCAAAATGACTGGAAGACAACATAAGGGTTAGAAATTTGTACCAAATTACATTTAAAATGCATGCATGCATTTTAGCAAATAGTCTATAGACCTTATATAGACCTTACCTAGATGTGAAGCTTTGCTGTCCGATTGGTTCTCGTTGGTGGCACAGTCCTAGATTACACAAAGGCAAATTCCACTTTATTCCACTTGGCAAAGTTTGTCCTTCTATCCTATCCAAATATGAACACCAACTATACGTAAACCATTTGAATTTATTAAAGGGGTCATATGATGTTGCTAAAAATAACATTATTTTGTGTATTTGGTGTAATGAAATGTGTTTATGCGGTTTAAGGTTCAAAAAACACATTATTTTCCACATACTGTACATTATTGTTTCTCCTCTATGCCCCGCCTTTCTGAAACGCGTCGATTTTTACAAAGCTCATCGGTCTGAAAAGCGAGGTGTGCTGTGATTGGCCTGCTATCCAGTGCGTTGTGATTGGCCGAATACCTCAAGCGTGTGACGGAAATGTTACGCCCCTACCATACTGTGATGCCGTGTCCCTGAGCGACAAGACATAAACATTAAAACCCATTACAAACGAGGCATTTGTTGCATCCAGTGGGGACATAATTACGGATTATAATTACTTATACTGTCTTTTTACGTGTTGCATTGCATAAATGCAATGGTTTTATGCGTAAACATAAAACCATGTCTGCATTTGTGATCGGAGAAATGACAAACAACAAGCGCTACTCTACACTGCCCAAAAAACCTTGAGTGAGCAGAGGCGAGAGAACGGCTCGGCTGGCGGATTCGACGAAGGAGCGATCGGCGGGCTTGCGGCAACCACATGTGACTATCCCGGGCTGGACTCCGCTTTGTCCACGGTGAAAGCCGATCCGGCGATCGACAGCACGAAGTTGATGTATTTCCTCAGCGACCAGCACGGATCAGCTCTAGGCATGACGAAGTGGATATCGTCCTCTTTTGGATGGCGTTATGCAAATCTTCCCACATCGTGACGTAGACATGTGGGGGCGTGTTAGAACGAGGCGTTTTAGGTAGGCGTGGTTGACTCTGAACTTTTAAAAAGAATATCTCTTTGGATTTGAGACTTTAGTCTTTGGAACTTTACAGATCTTCTTTATGCACCAAGAGCTTGTAACACTCCAAAGAGAAAGGAAAAATTGAAATCGCGTTATATGACCCCTTTAAACATTCAGTTTGGTTATGTTAGTGGTGCAGGAATTACATTTCAGATTAAATTGCTAAATCTCTTTTTTATTTTAACTCTTTTTGAGTTTTGGATGAAGTGGATGAAGCTTTTGTCGTCAGTGTCAATAAGTGACTTTGTCAGCGTCTTTCCATTGTTTGAACAAGTTGACGATTCCTTGTCCTTGTTAAGAGTTGGAGCTAATCTCTGTGTAAGTAATGGCAGCGGTGCTGTGGTGTGGAGAGCGCTGCCAGGAACAAGATGAAGGGAGAGGGTTGTTTACAGGAGGCTCAAGTAGTGGCAGGTAAATCCACTCAAACAGAGGAAACCATCCATCTGAGCAAAGGAAGCTGCTTCTTTTAGTGAGACTGGTGGGGCGCTAGAAACCCAGAGGTCATAGGTTCGATTCCCAGGGAGTAGACCAATAACACACTTTTAATGAAAAGAAGAAATTTACAATGTAAATTGTTAATGTTTTACTAAAAGATGCAATGCATCATGAAATCTAAAATTTGGGTATGATTTGGGGTGATTCGATTCCAGTTCAATTACTATAACAATTTGTAAACGTTCTAAAATATGCTAAATAGCCTGGATACAATTATCTTTTAAATTTTCTAACATACATTGAATTTTATTGTTTAATTTATTGCAAACATTTTTGCATAGGTTGCTTGAGTAAATCTGTTAAGGGGCATTCACAATAGCGAGTTGCGAATTGAATTGAAGAGAAAAATCTGAACATTGCAAAAACGAATGAAGAATAAAGAATATTTTGCGAAAAAAGCAGTGTTTCATTCACATGTGTTCCTGAGATTTGGTAAATGTGTTTCCAACGACTTCCAGTTGTCAGTGTGATCACCCCTTTATAGCTGGAATATGTAATTTAGAGACATGTTTGTAAAACAAAAATGTACATATTTGATTATTTACTCCATTTAGTGATGCCAAAAAATGATTCTATCCCAGATAAATACCTACATACAACCAAAAGCTGTATATTGATTCCCATGAAATGTGAAACATTAACGCTATCGGTTCATCCAACACACATTTTGGGGGAGGGAATATCTGTTTGTCTGACCAGAGGAAGATAGGAGAAGTATTGAGGGAATGCTGTTTGAAAAATTTCACTATTTTTGCTAGTCAGTTTGGCAACGCTAGTGGCGCAGAAATTACACACTTAAGATAACATTATGAAAGTACTGAATTTCTATTTAATTTTTTGAGTTTTGGATAGAGTTGATAAAGTTAATTTAATATCGCTGAACAGTTTCAAATAAAGCACCGTTTCAATCCCATGCGTTACGAGATTTATTTGGTACATGTGTTTCCAACGACTTCTAGTTTTGCAGTTGCATATCGCTTTTAAAGGGAGCAACCCAGTTTGTGGACATGTTCATGAAACAAAGTCTGAATTGCACGGTAGTGATGGAGTGAAGGCCGAGCGATTTACCTGTATGAAGGTGGCCAGCAGCACACAGCTCATTTCCTGTTGCAGGATGACCTTGTTCTGCAGGTTATTGTAGCAGGCACAGATGAGCGAGGGGAAGAGCACTTTGATGAGTCGCGGGTGGCTGAAATACTGGAACGGCAGCTGACACAGTTTCTGCAACACGCTGGGCTGGCGGCCAGACTGCACAATCACCTGGAACACACACAGTGACAGTGCACACACACACACACACAACCAGTGAGGCCAAAGCCACAGCTGTAAATCAACCAGCCCCTCACTGCCCGTCCCACACGTAAATCTGCCACTAAAACAACACACAAACAGCCATTAAGAGGAGAAATAGAGGGCAGTGCCTCCCAGCGCACAATTACACTCCATAAAACACAGACAGAGATGCCTCATCCACTTCTGCTAAGCATGTACGCTGAACACACAGGTTCAGATTTGCCCAATGGGAGGACACACTCGAGCTCTGTTCCAAAACCTATTGAGCTTCCTTGCTACCCAGCATTGAAATGGACACATAACTTCATAAGAGACCAAAAGGGATTGTTTTTTTGTAGGTGGTAACTCACGCTAAACAAATTGCGCGCAGGAGACTCAATTTGCAACTAACTTTAATAGAGTTTAACGTTAGCATGTTGCTATGCTAACAGCTTCATTAAATAAATACTGAAATTAAATATCTGGAGTGTTTTATATAGGTAGTAACTCTGTGCTACACAAATAACACACAAGAGATGCATTTGCAATTGGCCTTAGCATGTTGCTGTAACCCCCTCCGGTTCTACTTGACCACACTCGCTCTGAGCGGGATTCGAACCAGCATTTCCAGCATTGGAGGCAAGTGCGCTAGCAAGCATGCTAAAGACTGCAGCCTCTAGTGTCTGTTGCTAGTGCGCCTCTTGAGATCAGAAGGGTGAGGCTTACCTGCACAGCACTTACCAGCTGGCCTCCGTTACACTCACCTCCCTAACACTCACTCTCAACCGGGTCACGACACCAATATAAACCCTCTGATTCTATTCCCCTCGCTCCAAGCAGGATTTGAAAATGCGTTTCCAGCATGGGAAGTGGGCACACTCACAAGGACACTAAATACCGCAGCCTCTAGCGTTTGTCGCTAGTACGCCTCTTGAGATCAGGGGAGTGAGGCTTACCTCCACAGCACTTACTAGCTGGCCTCCGTTACACTCACCTCCCTAACACTCATTCCCATCCGGGTCACGGCACCAACGTAACCCATCCGGTTCTATTCCCCTTGCTGGCTCCGAGCAGGATTCAAACCGGCGTTTCCGACATTGAAGGCGGACACACTAACAAGGACGCAATGACGTATCAAGCGTCTGTCAGTAGTGCACCTCTTGAGATCAGGGAAGTGAGGTTTACCTCCACAGCACTTACTAGCTGGCCTTGTTACATTGCTATGGTAACAGCTCTGACAGTAAAAAAAATAGCACACAAACATTGGTTAAAATAGTCCATTTTAAAAGATGCTGAATTATTTTTCAGTTGGGACCACAAAATTGTGGCCATCTACAAATGTTGTAGCAAATCACTGTTCAATGAAATGACAGGAAACTGACAAATGTTGGTCGTTCACTGAGGTTCATGTCGGTGCAATCTCTCATCACAACCTTTAAGAACCATCTATTCTATATTAAGGTCTATAACATGCTGAAATGCATGTTTGTGGGTCAGGTTTTGGAGTTGAACCTTGTGCGAAACACGCAAACAAGCCCGGTCCCACTTTAATAAATGAAGTAATACCCGTAATGGAGTTCGTAACAGGCGTATGGCCCCCCTCCGCCTTCCCATTTATCACTGCCTTCAATCACGACGTTTAAATCAGGCCCACACCTTAGAATTAAAACCAAATCACAGCAGGCCTGGACTGATTAAACGCAGTGCTTGGGATGGGAAAAAAATCGGACATAGCCCCTAAATGCTACAAGCTTCCGACTCCGAGGGTTTGGGAGCCTGGGAAGGCCCTCAACTCCCGGGAAAGGAATCAGAGAGTTGGGAGGTCACCACAGTAAATCCTGACTAGAGGGATTTGGGGAGAGAAAGATGAAGAGAAGGAGGGGGTGTTAAACAGTCCCTATTACAGGTACACTCATCCGTCCATTGCTGCTCAGCCCCAAATGCAAACCATAAGGGAGGGGTTACATTCCCAGGGAAAAGGGTGACATAAATTACCAGGATTTACAAGATTTTAAAAATACTCTTAACAATACTCTTTCCATGGCATTCTCCGCTTTAATAATACCCCTCAAGGGTTTAAGAGCATGACAAACAAAGTGATAACTCACTACTTTTATCATTTAAAGGGTGAAGCGCCTTAAAATGTAGTTCTACAGCAGTGTTCAAAGGCTTTAAGTCCATGTCACTCTGTATTAGGAACTGTTTAAAGATGCCTGGCCGAAACGACTAAAACAAACCACCGTGGAGCCCTTTAATGGTACTCAGAGCTGGAGTACAGTCTCGTCCATGATCGTCCGGCATCTGTCGACTAAACACCATGATTCAGAAGCTTTTCACAGGGTTGAAATTAATGCTCTTGCTCTGCTACTATGGAACAAATGCTGTAAAACATCTGGTTGTTTTCAGCGTAGGAGCTGCGTAGTGTCAAAACGGTGGGTGAGATTAAGGAAAGTCTTTTTTCGGCCAAATGCAGAGAGTACAGAATCAATCTCTCACATCAGTTTTGGACAAGACTAGGGAGTGGTAGAGATACTGCTGTATTTCTAATCATTCATGAGATTGTTAAAAATTACAATGCCGCAGACACACCGGATACCTGTTTACCTCATCAACCCTTGGGACCTTCAGTGGGTATTCAGAACTTTAGACTAATTACTTGTCATACAACAAGCTGACAACATGCTTGGTAATGCAAATTAAATGTGATTAATTTTTTTACAAACAGACTGTTCCATGTGAAGGACGTTGGGTAGGACTTGATTTTATTAATCGAGAATTGACTGGATTGGGAAAACTAGCCAATAAACACCAGAATTTGCAGTCAACTATTATAAACTACTACTACAAAACACAGCCGGCACTTGAAAAGACATTTCATAGGTCATACAAGTTATTACAGAGAAGCGATATTGTTAGAATATCGATAATGATATTGATATCATTGGAAAAATGTTTTTCCAGCTGATGAATGATAAAAACATTAACAACCAATCAGAATCCATCCTGCCTTAAAGGGCTTGAGCATTTAAAGCAGCAGACAACATAATTGCAGCACGTTTATAATAAACAGAACGTTATTGTGCCTTGGTGTGAACGCTAATAGTTATTATCTTTATATTTATGATTCTTGAAGTGAATGGGCCTTAAGACCAAAAATGTGTATTATACAGAGCTGATTTTTTGTTTCAAATTGAGCTAGATTTTCACCAATTTCCCTTTGCATGTAAAGATCTTAGTTGTCTTTCTGTCAGATTATTCAATGCTAAAATGTCTGACAAACACTTTCGATGTTCTAAGTTCCTAATTTCGAAATTTCTCGCAAGTACGGTTTTCATTCGTTGCCGATATCTCAATTTGCTCCCTTAAAGTTGGTTTAGTTTTGATAGATATCTGCGTTCTGTTGTACACATAAACTAATTTGCAAGGCAGAATGAATTTGCGTAAATCGTTTGCGAAACCATTCTTTCCCAATGTGAGAGCATGAGTTTGCGTCCATCTGTGGGGGTTGCGGTTTTGTGGACATTCCGCCCACAAATCACGCAGCCATCTCATAATCCTTCAGCACGCAGTGCTTCATCTTCACACACCTAAACAATGAGCCCCCGCTTCAAGTGTCCGCGGAGGGGAGACATACAGCTCTAAGAGCTCAGAGGTTACCTACCGCCCCAACCCAGGCAACGAACTCACCCACCTCCCTCTGGCCGGGAGAAATGACCCTGCCCCTAACCGGCCCCAAACTTGGATTAGGACCTTGGCCAAGTCCTCCTGTACCAATGTCTGTAGAGGTATCCATTCAGTCATTGACATCATAAAAGCAACGGCGGGCGTTTGAACTTGCGATTCCTCCCCCACTTTAACACAGATGGCCATAAAGAAAGGAAGAGACAAGGCCTAGTGTCTAGTGTTGGTCTTAAGTAGAGACCACTGGAGTTTTCAAACAGGGCCATGCTTTTACGGGCAGCCCATTACATAACTCCCGGCCTGTCGACTGAAAACAAAGGGAGCGTAAAGTTAACACAGTGAAACGCAAACATGCACACTCTGAGCGACTCAAGGTGAAGAGGAAGGAGACCTGTGGGCCAGGGGTTTGTTCTTTGATGAAGACTTGATAAGACGGCCGAGGAGAGACGAATGGCAACAGTAAAATGGATGGCCGGTAAGATGTGTGGAGCCATTGCGATTAAAAAAAGTCTTTATAAAACAATCCTTATTAGGGTTGTTAAAAGAACTGGCTTGTGCAAAGTGTTGTTTGAATCCTGTATCGGACACGAGGGTTGAATGCAAATCCAGAGATGCATTTCTCCTACGGTCAAATGTGTATTAAAACTATATCCAGGAAACAAAATAATTTCTGGATTACTACACTGAGTATTTATTTTAATAATGGAATTAAATTAAGGTTATTGGAAGTTGACCATTGATAATTATTACAAACTTGACCATCATGAAATCTAATTTGCATGAGGAGGGATGTTAATTAAATCTGTTCAGAACAGATACTAATCTCCAAAGGGGCAGAATATAAATTTCTTAAATCAGGGGTTTTCAAACTCTTCGAAGCCCCTAAAAAGGATGATCCCCTTTTAAGGGACCCCCTTTGCAGCTATATATTTTAATGTATAAAGATCCATTTATACTCTGATAAAAGTAAAATATTAACTTGAAAGGAGTTACTTGCCGTTAAGTTGACCCAAGAGAAACAAAACGATGCTTGTCTATATAAATATAAAATAATAAAATACTTATAATTAATTAAAATAGAATACAATAGAAATCACTTTAATTTTTCTTAATTTATTTTTTATTTTCAAATTATTAAATTTTTTACACTACTTTCTTCAAACTATGGATGAGCAGTTTGCTCTATTATTTTATATGTTGCTTCATAAACGCCTATATTGCATAGGACCGTAGTGCTCAATATGTTTATAGTGCATTTTATTCATATTTTCAGCATGTTAAGCAGGATAAAACAAGCTCAGCGCTAAAACTCTACATGCAGCTATGTTTTTGCTGTTTAGCACCACTGTGAGAATGACAATGAAATAAATCCGTGTTAGTTTCGTGTACAGTGTGAAATTGGCCTAACTGTTGTTTTTCAATATAAATGGGAGGAGATGATGCAAGTGTCCCATGTTGCCAAGACACCTCAGCAATTTTTCGTTGGGATGTGTCCGCTCTTGCAAAACAACTAAAAATCTACAGCTCCGCCTTAAAGATGAACCAAACCGAGAGGATTGGAGAATGTTCACGCCGCTGATAAGACAGGAGGTCTGCCTACATACAAGGATGCAAAGAGAGCACTCAGAAGAGGAAGTTATGGCTGAAAGGCCTTATCTGAACAACGCCTACCACCCCCTCTTAACCGTCCATCCAGACAACCTGACGGCGACTGGTACACGGGCATAAACATAAAATTAAAAGACAAAAAAAGATCTGTTGGTTTTCATCTCTCATAGCAGAAAGAATGCTTCTTTGCCAATACACTGGCGAGCGGAGCCGTTTTTATGACAAAGGATCACTGACTTACCTACCTACTGTTTACTTAATAAATGAAGTGTCATCTTCGATCCTTCGAAAGATAATCTTTTGTTCTCGAGAAGCCGATCGGACCTGGATCATGCTCAAACACAGCATTAGACGCAAATGGAGCCCTGAACTCTGAAAGATTTACAGGCAAACAAACTAAATTAAACCGATGAAAAACTGGAAAAATTGGCAATATTCAATAGTATGTTCAACTTGAATTCACCCTTCAGGGACGCTGTAAATCTTCCTCACTGTCGTCAATCACGGCTGTCCGCCTGCAACGTTTACAATCTCTGTCACAAGAAAATCAAAGATGTTTGGTGAATTTCCATAACATTGGCCTGCGGTGGTCTGTTACATCTAATCAACGAGGGTTGGGTTATCACGGCAGTAATGGACTGTTGAAGGAAGCGCTTCAAATGTCAGTTAAACCAGGATTAGAAGCCCAAGGTTTGAAGGCAAAGGAGATGCCCTGCAATTGTAGGGAAGAATCATACGTGTGAAGGAGAGATACTATAGGCGTAAAAGATAAAAAGGAAGGGAGGCAGAAGATAATACAAGTGAGTGCGGTGGATTGGCTCAGTCTGGCACTTTTGGAGGGGTAGGGGCTACAGGCTAAAAGGGTTGTTAGCCTTCACCTTGCTATCGTCGCTAAAACACCAAGTGTTTATAGATAATAAAAACAGATTTTTGCCTGGAATCGCCTTAGAAGCTACGCATGAGGAAGTTTGACGATTTCATCGACTGGACAAAAAAAAAAATGAAAACCCTTATAATGGCACAATCTTTTGAATAATACTTGGAGAATAACTTAATGTTTAGTAAGTCTACAGACATGTGAATTTCATTTTAACTTGGAAATAACCTTTTTTGAATTGAGAGTAATGAACAGAATCAACTATGCGAGCCGGATTTGAATTAGCATGTTAAGTAAATGTTAATTCACAGCCAAAAACAAAACAAAACAAAACAAAACAAACAAAAAACAACAACAATGGTCAACAAGCAGAGGCGTCATGCCCATTCAAAGTGAGGGGGCATATGCATTTTGAATGCAGCTTCCAAAAGACAAAAAAATAGCCGATTAATATTTTATATATTTAATACAATCACACCGGTGTGATTATAACGTTCAGCGCGTCATATCATCAGCTGCTAAATTCAAATCTACATTCACTGGCTGGCACGGAGCCAGAGACAGACGTTTTTACAGCACTGCGCATTATAACCAATCACACACTTTGCTGTTGAGCTTATGAATGCAATGACCAATCAGAGGTGTTCAGATGAGTCATCGCTAAAATGCCGGTGTTTTGTTCACTCGCTCGCTGACTGAATACCTCTTTCTGGCGAATTCTCTCGTCAGAAACTACAAAGTGCAAATGTGTGTACGAATCTGTAAGATATTAATTTCATAGTGTAAACAGATTCAGTGATTTTAATGGGAGTTTTTGAGAGTGCTCGAACTAGAATGTCAGTGAAAATGTTCTTTGATAATGTAAATGTTCTTTGCTCTCTTTCTGTAGCCTAAGTGTTATGATTAGTAGCCTAACTTGCAATGTTTTTATTCACATTAACTTTCAATGTTAAATTCACATTAAATATAAACTCAGTAGTATTAAAAATATGTTATGGTAGTATTAAAAATATGTTAAGTAAACAGACATAGTTTACAGACTTATGCATAGTTAATAGATTACATTATTAGGTAACTTTGACCATCGCCGACTATAGATCAACATAATCTGTAAAGGTGAGAATCAAGATATTCAAGATAATTCAGTTAATGCGTTTGGGAATGTTTAAAAAAAATAAATAAAAATAAAATAAAACATAAGTGCTGTTGTGGCTGTGTGTCATATTGTGCAGTTCTCAGCACAATATGAATGAAGCGCACGAGCGTCGCCATTCCTATCGCGAAGCTGATGGTCAAATATGTGATCTATTTGAATTATTTAGAGAAACAGCCACTTTAAAATGCTATGGAGAAAGTTGAACAGTATCTAAAAAAGGCAAATAAACTAAAAAGACTGATGATAAGAGGAGAAAACAGTGTTGAACCAGCACTAACATATATTAAAATCTTTTTAAACTACTCATGACCACCTTTACCGGAATTTATCACGTTTTATTGTAGGCTTATTTATTGTACACATGCTTCTCTTTTTCCAAACTGTTCATGATTTACAACAGTACATTAAACCAAATAATTATTTGGATTAAATAATATTGACCAATAGCGAATATGGTCTAAACTATGTTTACATGTTTGGGGTAACTTTTTATGTTTTTGAAAGTTTCTTATACTTACACCAAGCCTGCATTTATTTGATTAAAATTACAGTAATATTAAGAAATATTATTACAATTTAAAACAGCTGTTTTATATTGGATTATATTTTGAAACGTAATTTATTCCTGTGATCAAAGCTGGATTTTCAGCATCATTACTCCAGTCTTCAGTGTCACATGATCCTTCAGAAATAGTCATTCTAATATACTGATTTGATGCTCAAAAAACATTTCCTACCAATGTTGAATTACTATCAATTTATCGTCATCGTTGAAAACAGTTGTGCTGCTCATATTTTTGCAAAAACCACGCTACATTTATTTATTTATTTTATGGAAAATTCAAATTCACAGCATTTACTGGAAATAAAACAAATGTTTTGTTACATTATAAATGTCTTATAATTAATTTAATGCATGCTTTTTCAATAGTGGTACTATATGTGACATCAGCCAAAATAGAAAGTCATTTTTTTTTTTTATGAAAAATTACAGACATTTTTTAATTTGTAATAACATGCTCTGATTAATTGTTCACAATAAGAGCAGGAATGTAAGTTAAAAATGTAAACCGAGACCATTTTGAATTCAGGTTGACTTAAAACAATATTAAAAATGAATTTCTCTTTGCTGCTGGCCATCATTCAAAAGTCTTTATGCCCCCCTTGAGTACAAACACACTTCCTATCAGCTATGACGGTGCATATCTCACGCTCTAAATGGCTCTGTGACCGAGGGTCTGAATAATATCCATGTGGAAAGAACAAATGTCCACCAGTAGTTTTTCCTGCCTTTATGAGCTGCATTATTTCTCAGATGCACACATGTAAACACAGGCGGGCCGAAGCAGAGCGCAGCGCTGCGAGACAGACCAGGGTCAGCGCCGTCTTTGTCTTCTGCCAGTGCTTACATTAGTCTGAAAGAGTCAAATATTCCCGCTCCAGTCTCCATTTATCCTGTACGAGAGCCGCGTGGACATATACCAGGGCCCCTGACGCTGGCAAGTATCCGAGTGGAGAGGGGTGGGGCCGCAGTGCTAAGATCTACGCTGATGTTTGTGTCATTTAATTCAGTTTAACTGTGCTGAAGTTCTTTTCGTGATTGGTTGGTGTTGCTGCAAGCATACTGTATATTTAGTCGATGGGAAAAATAACAAGGAAGAGAAAATGACTCAATGTGGTTGATTTTGAAATTTAGCAGGCAACCATGGCAGTAACTTTTCTCTTCATTGCCATTTAATATTCCCGCTCCAGTCTCCATTTATCCTGTACGAGAGCCGCGTGGACATATACCAGGGCCCCTGACGCTGGCAAGTATCCGAGTGGAGAGGGGTGGGGCCGCAGTGCTAAGATCTACGCTGATGTTTGTGTCATTTAATTCAGTTTAACTGTGCTGAAGTTCTTTTCGTGATTGGTTGGTGTTGCTGCAAGCATACTGTATATTTAGTCGATGGGAAAAATAACAAGGAAGAGAAAATGACTCAATGTGGTTGATTTTGAAATTTAGCAGGCAACCATGGCAGTAACTTTTCTCTTCATTGCCATTTCTTCCATCAAAATAAAAACAACGTTAAAGACATACATTATATATATATATACAATATATATATATATATATACACACACACACATACACATTTTTGGTCCCACTTTATATTAAGTGGCCTAAACTACTATGTACTCACATCAAAAAATAAGTACAATGTACTTACTGTGTTCATATTGTATTGCAAAACACTTTTGCTGCTATTGAGGTGGGAT
>NW_015540895.1:36594-38467 GCF_001515605.1 Sinocyclocheilus anshuiensis
ATCATTACTCCAGTCTTCAGTGTCACATGATCCTTCAGAAACCATTCTAATATGCTGATTTTATTTCTTATCAATATATTTTTTTTTGTGGAAACTAATTTTTTTTCCCAGAAATCTTTAATGAATAGAAACAGCATTTATTTGAAATATAAACCTTTTATAACGATCTATAAATTTTTACTGACACAATGCATCATTGCTGAATAAAATAATGAATTTGTTGAGAATGAATTGATCCTAAAAAATGTGTGTGTGTGTGTATATATATATATATATATATATATATATATATATATACATTATTAAAAAAAATAATTATATATTTTTTTCAATAATGAAAATTAATTTTAAGTTGAATAAAATGATATCCTCAAGATTTTTTTGTGCACAGAATAATAGTGAAGGAAAATAAGAAGATCATAAATGTTCTTTAAACATATTACAAGACCAAAGTTACACAGTTTACAAATACATTATTAAAAACTGTTACGTTCAATTAATATTGATGTTAAAAACAATGTTAAAACAACATTAGACAATGGCCAAAGATTTCAAATCTTGAATGTGACACTGGGTAAAAACATGCAAATAACACATGAGCTCAACTTTTGCTTACCAAAATTCCACCTGCAAACAGCCAACTAACAACAATGTAAAATGATGCCACAAGTCACAGTTCATCACGTCAGCTTGCGGTGGCTGCACACATGTGGTAGGTGAATCCAATAAACTTCAAATTCACATGACCTACCAGCAAGAACTTTAGCCAAAATGCATCTTAGCTGAATAGCTTCACCTTATTTTTTCCAGCTCTCTCCAGAGCACCTGCCAGTGTTGCTGCTGTTTTTAATAATAAACCCTGACGTGCTGCCAAATGGCAGCATAAAACAGCAGCTTGCGTCCTGGAGGGAAGTCACAAGTTTAAAGACTTTTTTCAAATTAACAAAGTGGGCTGGGAAGATATGAATATTCACAAGGCGTTATTCCCAACCCGCTCGTCGTTTAAGTTCTCCCATGTGAGCACAAAGCCCAATCATCTGTCACGCCCCCTTAATTCAATCATCAACCCTCATTCAATTATCCAATATAATATGCAAATCAACCCAACAATGGCCAACAAATGCTAATTACCTACATTAAAATAATTAAATTGGATGGCGGCAGCACAGAAGGACTGAACCGCCATAAAAACAGAGGCCGTTTCTTTAATTAAAAGCAAAAATGTTTTAAATTAGAAGCCCATAAATTGCGAGGACTCTGACCCCTCCCTTCCCCGTCCCCCAAGGGGACATTAAGACGTCACGGACGAGGTTTCCGCGTGATGCACGCATAACTAAAACCCGACCGAGTGTGGCGTACTCACACCTGCCATGCAGTCGGCGGCTTCCAGGTAAACGGAGCATGCAAAGAGTATCAGGGACTCCCACTTCTTCATGCCAGGCTGATCTGTGATGCCAGGTGAGTTCAGCACCCTTCCCCCCTCCACCAGGGCCGAACAAAGAGCGGGCCAACTGCCAGGCGGCAGATAACAATGGCTGTTCCTGCTACACAGCGCAGAGCCAACAGAGGTGGCAAAGTCGCTGCATTATTCAACAGCCTCCCTTTGTTGCTAAAGGGAGGCTGGTTGTTTGTAAGGAGAAAAGTACACCAGCTCTTGATCTAATGACGGCCAAACATTATACACACCTCAGTGACGGAGAGGAAAGGGTCTTTTACAGTGCTAAAATATGCCTTCAGATACTGTATTAAGCACTATTGGCAAACTACTGTTTATTTACATATGTATCATACTTAGCACTTTAATCCCATCTGTAACATTTGTGCGTGTGTGTGTATATATATATATATATATATATATATATATATATATATA
>NW_015540895.1:38509-59362 GCF_001515605.1 Sinocyclocheilus anshuiensis
ATATATACACACACACATACATATATAAAAATGTTCAGCTAACTGCAGAGACAACTTTTATTTTTCATCTAGTTTAACTTGATGTACTAAAATAACTGAAACTGAAATATTAATAAAAACTATATATAGATATTTAAAAAAAAACGAATAAAATGACAAAAACACAAAACAAAACTAATAAAACTTTAAAATTAAAATTAAAACAAAATATAAAAAATACGTAATTCACAATAGTAATAAAACAATAATTGTATCTAAATGACACTAAAATGACACTGATCTACACAACACCCTCCACAAATATAATACAAATGTGCACTTTTTTTTTGCAGCATTGCAATTCACAATTTTTTGTCGCTATTAGATATTTTACATAAATTATCATCTAATATAAAATTAACGTAACATTAAAACATACTGTATCATATTCGATTCACTTTGGTAAAAAAATATTTTCAACAAAATATTAGCAGTTATTACCAGTTTTGAGTAAATTACATGTGCTCACTTAGCTTTAAAAAATCTGGGATGAAATGGTTATACTACATGATCTGTCAAAAATATGTTTGTTGTGGATATACTGTATCGTTCAAAAGTTTGGGTCAGCAAGGTTTTTAAACATTTTTGAAATGTTATGTTCACTAAGGCTGCATTTATTTGATAAAAAATACAGTAAAAACTGCAATAATGTTAAATAATTTTTACAATTTAAAATAACTTTTCTATTTTAATATATTTTAAAATGCCATTTATTTTTGTGTAATTTTAGCATCATTACTTTCGTCTTCAGTGTCACATTCAGAAATCATTCTAATATGCTGATTTGATAAATGCTGAAAACAGTTGTGCTGCTTTTTATTTTATATATAATATACATTTTTCAGGATTCTTTGATGAATAGCATTTATTTAAAATACAAATCTTTTGTAACATTTTAAATGTCTTTATTGTCACTTCTGATCAATTTAATGCATCCTTGCTGATTAAAAGTATATGTTTGGTGTGGGTGTATTTGATAAGACCGCTTAATATACTAAAAATGCATCAAT
Source organism: Sinocyclocheilus anshuiensis (assembly GCF_001515605.1). Lineage (NCBI taxonomy): Eukaryota > Metazoa > Chordata > Actinopteri > Cypriniformes > Cyprinidae > Sinocyclocheilus > Sinocyclocheilus anshuiensis. Next base: position 39,559 of record NW_015540895.1, read on the forward strand.
ATATAATCATGATACCATATGTATTAATGAAACAAACGTGTTTGCACGCTTGCACATTACATAACATTAATAATGAAGGTAATCCCACCTGGTTGTCTGGGTGGTTGACAGTGAAGTAGCCGACGCAGATGATGAGCTCATGGAGCAGCTCCTCGGAGCGGTGTTGAGAGCAGTACCACAGCAGAGAACTCACAATGTGTCTGAAGGCCAGAGACAGACCCTCCGCTCCTAAAACACACTAGACACAACAGAAACCTACATCAGAATCTGACCAGTGGATGAGTCAGCGATGTTTCTGTGCATTAAAAATGCAAAAAGCCACGGAAAAAAGCTGTGCAATACAGGGATTTCAACACTATTAAATAAATAGATCACACACAGATTAAAACTGTTTCTTCTGTTTCTGTTTCTTCTTCGGAACACAATAGAAGAGAGAATGTTTTTTGTCCATGCAATAAAAGTCATTGGAGACTGGAGACAACACTGGAGACTGTTGACATTTATTTTATGGACAAAACCACACTGAGATATTTTCTTCATCTTCTTTTCTGCTGTGAGAAAAAAGAAAATCATACAGGGTTGGAACATCATGAGGGTGATCTTTTCTCAGCAGGAAACGTGGTGCAAGAGAAGGAGGTGGAACTTGTTGCTCGTGAAGGTCGAACTGGTTCTGGAATCAGTAGTCCCACCTCAAGACCCCCCAATTCCCTCAAACTAAAGAGATGCTATCTGCTGGTCTAGAGACAGTATTTATTAAACATGTCAACATGACTGAACGCCTCAGGGTCAGCACTGAAACTACTGACATTTTCTGCTGGGTTGGAGAGTGTTATGGGATGGAGAGTCTAAACAACAATACCTGAAATTCTCAGCATATGTAATGGGAGCAAGACGCTGGGTTTGCATCACCACAGGCAGTCTGTTTGAAAAAAACTCTGATTAACATTTCTTACCAAAAGGAATAATACCAAGACTTCTGATTTTTTTTAGTATGTATCACTACTAAATATTTGTTCATAACACTATTGAAAGGCCAGCAAATGATGTAAATATTAAATTGTGAACAAATGTAATTTTTAGTTAACACATTAGGTTCAAAGTACTATGTGTAGTGTTTAGATTGTGAGGATGACATTCATATGCTGGACAGAGGTACAGTGGATGGATGCAGCAGAGCTCTTTGCTTGTCTCACAAAAACAAAACAAAACAAAAAACAAACAAAAACAAATCTAAACAAAACAAACCAAACCAACACACACACACACACAAGCCCCCCCCCCACACAACTAAACAAAACTAAAAACACTAAACAGAACAAAAACAAATCAAAACAATACAAACCAAAACACAACAAAACAAAAACAAATCTATGGAAGCACATTTCCGCCAAAAAAAAAAAAAAAGTATTTTTTTCCTCACAACTGCAAGTTCACATCTCGAAATTCTGACTTTTTTTCTCAGAATTGTGAGATATACATTTGCAACAGAGTTATAAAGCCAGAATTGCAGGATATAAACTCGCAATTGTGAGAAAAAAAAAGTCAGAATTGTAAATTTCACAATTCAGAAATATAAAAAAGTCGGTGCTAATGGTTACACCGGTGTTAAGCCGCAACACCGGTTACGTCACTTTCCCACCGTGGCACCGACCCCCACCGTCGTTTTGATTTTTTTATAGTAATAAAAATCTCATTCAGTTCAGTAAAAGAACAGACATTACAATTAAAAACTGAACGCGGCTGCTCAATGCAGCGTGCCGAACGACAGTCGCACCACAGATCAGATTTCATTTCTCCAGTGAGGAGAGTGAGTCGAGCTGACTGACAAGAAGAGTGGGGTGAGACAGACAAGACGATCGCGGATGATTTAGTTTCGAAACGAAATGCAAAAGCGCCTGTTTGGCAATATTTTGGATTTTGAAAAGCCTGTTGACTTTTGCCGTTAATCTAAGGTGATTTTGGAAGTTTTTTTTAAACATTCGTTTCTTATTTACTTGTTCCACAGTGTTTGCTGATTTTTACTTTATTTAAACTATGTATAATTAATTGATTTGATTTGACATCAAGGTGTATGCCGTGCCTCCAAGCTTTCTTATTCGTTTTGCTAATAAACTTCGTTCTTATTTATTTGGTTATATATTATAAATGTTTACCTATTTCCAGTTGTGTATACCTATTTAAACTTTATGTAAGTTATTTTATATTAGGCATAGCCTGCCCTATAGCATGGTGTATTTTTATTTGTTTTGTTAATAAAAGCTCTATGTGTTATATATAGGCTAAAGTGAGTTTGACGTTGTATTTTGTTGTTGCATTCAAGCAATTGACCCCGAACTGCCGCTAATTCAAAAGTGAAAGTAAAATGCGCACGGCGCTTTTAAGCTATTTAAAAGTGAAGGAAAGAGAGGAAAAGAGGGAAAATTCAAACGAACAATTTCTTTACGCCGAATTGCCGCTATTTGAAAGTGAAAGTAAAATGCTCACGCCGCTTTTACAAGCTATTTAAAAGCGAAGGAAAGCAAGGAAAAGAGGGAATGCCCCGCCCCCCTCGGTGATACCGGTATTACCGGTGTTGTCACACGTCGATTAACCGGTGGGAAAATTTCCTCACCGTCACAACCCTAGTCTGAATTGAGAATTTGTATCATGCAATTCTGAGAAAAAAAAGAGTCAGAATTGCAAGATGTAAACTTGCAATTGCGAGAAAAATCTCAGAACTCTGAGATAAAGTCGCAATTACCTTTTTTTATTTCTTACTCAGTGGCGGGCTTCCATACAAATCAAACCAAACCAAACTAAACCAAAAAAGACTTTAAATTTCGAAATTTCAGAAACCGAAATAAAAAAAATGAACTGTTAAACATAATTAATCATGTGCATTAACACTTAATTGAAAATAAAAAAGCAATAATTGTGTTTTTAATTTTGGAGTTTTCTGAATGCACCACCCAAGGCCAAAGAAACACCTACGTGCCACAAGCTGACCTATATAATATGAAAAGATGGATTATGCTCAATTATCAAAAAAGCTGAAAAAACACAACAATTAAAACCTTAGGCTGTGTTTTGTCTAGAAGCTCTGCTACTAAGCAACCAGATCTATTCTATAGGGCTATACTTATACATCCAGTCTGGTAACAGCTAAACCGGCATGAAAGACCCCACCTCAATGAGTCTCTAGCTCAGGGTGGACTCTTATCCACATCATCTCATGAAATAATGTTAATGCATTACCCATAATGCTGCTGGTACCTCCTATCTCGTGTTGAACTTGTTTTTTTCCATGTGGATATAACCAAAGTTAAAGGGATAGTTCACCCAAAAATGAAAATTCTGTCATTAATCACTCGCCCTCATGTCGTTCCAAACCTGCAAGACCTTTGTTCATCTTCGGAAGACAAATTAAGATATTTTTGATGAAATCCGAGAGCTTTCTGACCCTGTATAGACAGCAATGCAATTGACACGTTCAAGGCCCAGAAACGTAGTAAGGACATCAATAAAATAGTCCATGTGACATCAGTAACCTTAATTTTATAAAGCTACAAGAATACTTTTTATGCGCAAAGAAAACAAATATAATGACTTTATTCGACAATTTCTTCTCTTCCATGTCAGTCTTCAACGTGTGTTCACGACAGTACCGCTTGTAAACAAGGTTCAGCGCATATGTCATGGTACTCTCGTGAACTCGCATCGAAGACTGACATGGAAGACAAGAAATTGTTCAAATATCTTATTTTGTGTTCTAAAGATGAACGAAGGTTTTACGGGTTTGGAACAACATGAGGGTGAGTAATTAATGACAAAATTCATTTTTGTGTGAACTATCCCTTAAAAGCTGAAATCCAAGTAAAAAGAGGAGTAGGAGAATACAGGGTATAAAGAATACACCTTTTGAACAATGAATCATGATTTTTACAGTTGCTCATCATTAGTACATTGTTTTAAGATCGATATAAATATTTATACTGTATATACACATTCCCATGACTGTGGGATTAAACGGCATTAAACTTGAATAGGTAAATTTACATTAAATTCAAACTAAACTATCAATACACTAATTTATACGTTAACTGATATTTTCATAGAGTTTGAATCACTACTGCTGTCGCCACTGAAAAACTAGTAGCTACTTTTAGTTACTCCCCAATACTGACTAAAGTACAAAATCTAAATTGCCCATCATACTGATTCCCAGCTGTTTTGAATAGTTGGCACGAGAAACTGAAAAAGCCTGAGAGACACAGAGTTTCTACAGCAACACATTGAAGCAATTCATAGGTTTTCCGCCCTCCTCGTTCACGCCTAGGTGTTTACATGATGATTTAGCCTAGCGATACCGTTCTTGTCTCTTTATCATGCCGGCTGAAGTACGACCGGAGCCTGTGCACGTTATGCCACTCTCTGTCTGCATTACTCACCCAGAGCTTTCAACATGACTGGCCCGGGGTCAGAGGTCAGGTGTGTTTACATCCACCGGGTTAACGTTGTTCTGTGAAGAAACACTGATATCCTACCAGTGGCTCTGAGAGCATTTGGAGGAAACCCTGGCTGGACCATTAGCTTGAGGCTTATGTCTTTACGGTCCACATTTGTGTGTGCAGACGTACCTACACAACCATTAATGAGAGCCCAGGAGCTTTTTATTGCTTTCAGAACGTCTGTCTGAAAGATGGGGCTGACAGATCTGCCGCTAGCTGAAGGCCAAACCAGTGGTCTGACTGCTGCGTTTAGAAAAAAACAAGCTGTGCGGCATTACTTTAAGCAGACAGGGTGGCTTCAGAGAGCTGAACTACTCTAACAGGATGGACAGCATACCGCAAAAGAGATGGTCACATACAAGCATCCTTCCACAGAGCTTTGAACCAAAGAGGCAGGATCTCACAGATTGTAAACAGGACCAGAGCAAAATGGTTATTCATCACATGAGGCGTAGTTCAACAGAGGGCCGCGGTACTTTTCAGAAGGTAAACATGGTCTTCTGGACTCTATAAAACACTTGAGCCAGATTCTTTTTTCTCAGTGTGCTCAAGTCAGGCCCTAAAAACCTAGATATTTGGTGTGCTAACTAATTAAATGAATATTTACACTGAAGATTCGTCAGTGATATTCATTTAATTTTTCAACTGTTTGACACATCTATAACACACAGGAGCCACAACGGAAATGAATACCTGGAAGGCTGAGAGGTCCAGCAGGGCGAAGGTGTTGAGGAAACGCAGTCCCTGGAGGGCCACCTGGATGACGGCAGGGCTGTAAGGCTCCTGGGGGCCCACAGGGCCGGCTGAGAGAGAGTCAGGGAGGGCACTGTGGAGCAGGGTGCAGTATAGCATGTGGAGGACGCCCACCAGGTCGGTGCTCTGCAGGAGGGCCGTCAAACCGGTGGGGTCCTGACGTTTGTTGTCAAAGACGCTCAGGGAACTGAGAACGAGAATTGGAGGGTGAAAGAATTGCAATATGGTTATTATGCAATGTCCACTTTTTGAAAAATACTACTACTACTACTACTACTGCTACTAATTATTATTAGTATTAATTCTATTAAAATTTTAGATGGCTGCCAATAACAACAATATTAATAATGATGATAATAATAATAATAATAATAATAATAATAATAATATAATTATTATAAAATCTATTTACCTCATTTTATCATGCTGCCAAAACTATTTATAATAATAATAATAATAATAATAATAAACAAATACTATTACAACAACAATAATAATACTAATAAACTATTTTTAATGTAATTTTTGGCAAAATAAGAAAGTTTTTAAAACCTAAAAATGTAAGACTTTTTTCATTCTATGCAGCGTTCTAAAGATTCTGTAGTAGATCATGCATATCCATATAAATATGCATATACAAATTTAATTAAAAATTGCATACACTTCACAGCATTCTTCTTTTTTTTTTTTTTTTTTTTTAAATAGAAGGCAGTATGACAATCTGAACGTAGCCTAAAATCAACAGACAGCTACAGACATTCAGAAAAAGCACATAACGTTGTGTAGGAAAATACTCATTCAAATATCCACAAACAAGATCAATCACACATGATGTCGTACAAAAGGCCACTTTGTTCAACAGGTAATAATACCCTTTAACCACTGACTGACACGCAAGAAAAAAAAAAAAAAAAAAAAATCAGGGTCAAAAATACCGTTATTTTATTAGCAAGGCCAAAGGTGCTTCTCATTGTATCACATGTATCAGGCCAGTACAAATAAAGTTCTCATGCTTGTGCACCTTTCAATCTGAATCACTGGCCACTGCACAGGGCTGTTGTATGGTGCACAGTGTGGCAAAAGGTGGCAGGGGTGTGGTCTAAAAGCATCATAACCTGAGGTGTTGCTGGTTATTTGCTTAAGCCACAAAAACTGAAGACCCAGGATGTAGGGGAGTGTGGGATGTCTTGTCCCCGCGGCTTCTAGATTTACTTGCTAGACCAGAGCCTGTCCGTTCTGATATAAATAACGAAGGCAAGCCCCATCTGTGAAGCATGCCTATGGGGCAAATATGTTTAACTGGTAACATTTGGCCCTGCCTGGCTCAGGAATGAACACTGAGACACAGTGAGGGTGGCTGTAGTCTAATATATGAGGAGAGATAAGAAAGACTTTACACTTCTGAGCCTGGGATCAGGGACTGGAGATCAGAGAGAAAGACACAAAGAACAGAGGAGTAAAATAGAGATACAGGAGAAGAAAGAAGGGGCTATACATACATGCATACATATATGTATATATTATATAGTGTAGAGTGACGGATAAAATGTGATGGACAGGACTAAGTATAGAATAGATGTATAAAATGTATACTTACATGGACTAAATATGATGATAGATACATTAAATGCATGAATGTATGGAGAGAAGACAATAGAGCATTTTATTTCTATAAAATGAATATAGAATGAAAAGCAAGACTGTGATGGCAGTTGTAAAATAAGAATGCACAGAATGTGGTGTATAACAGAACAGATATATAAAATCAATGTAGAGAATGTCCAGATAGACTGACATAATTTGGTGGACATATTTATAGAATGAATGTGTAGAAGTGTAGTTATGGATAGAACATGGTGCACAAACAAATAATGAATGCATAGAGATGACAGAATGTAGTGGGGAGATATAGAATAAATGTGTAGACTGCATAAACAGAATGTTTTGGACAAATGTATAGAATAAATGTGTAGAATGTACAGTGGAAAACAGTATATAGTGGCCAATGCTTAGAATGAATATATAGAATGTATAGAATTTGATAGAATGTGAAAGACAGATATAAAGAATGAACATAGAACTTATGGAGATGGACAGAAAGTGGTGTATAGAATAAATATATAGAATTTATAGAGATGGATAGAATGTGATAGATTTATAGAATTAATGTACAGAGATGATAGAATGTGTTAAGAAAGAATGAATATATAGAACATATTGAAATGGACAGAATGTGGTGGCCAGATGTATAGAATATACAGAGAGATGGACAGAATGTGGAACAGATAAAAAATAATCATACAGAGACAAATGCAATGTGACAAACTTAAAGACAGAATGAATGTATAGAACAGGGGTGTCCAAACTCGGTCCTGGAGGGCCGGTGTCCTGCAGAGTTTAGCTCCAACTTGCCTCAACACACCTGACTGGAAGTTTCTAGTGTGCCCAGTAAGAGCTTGATTAGCTGGTTCAGTTGTGTTTAATTAGGGTTGGAGCTAAACTCTGCAGGACACCGGCCCTCCAGGACCGGATTTGGACACCCCTGGCATAGAATATTTAAAGAAGTGGACAGAATGTAATTGACAGATATACAGAATTAATATCTAGAGTGTAGGGAGAGATGGATGTAGAGGTGAGGTAAGGACATAATCTATAAATGTGACAAATCACCAACTGATCAGGTGAATCTTGGGGAAATTGAGCTTCTAAGCTATGAAGCTGACCGTCCAAACAATGACAATCCTGGAGCGCTCCACACAGCAACAGAAGAGCCAAAGTGGAGGGAAGCCTTGGAACTTGGACAGCCATCTGTCAGCCAATAGCACTGGCTCCACAACTATGCAAACTCACCTCACTCTCTGGCCATCTTGTGTTGCAGCACATTTAATTAAGACCCATCTTACCAGATTTACAGCAGCATGTTTGTGTGTCTCAGTCAGGACAACACCCTGCAGATTAGCAGGATTGGTAACTTCATACCCCTGAGGGTCTGAGCAGAAGCGCTCCTTAAGGCTGATCTGAGACAAGATCTTCTGTTACCGTCTCAGTGGCAAGAGTCTGGATTTTGGTATCAAGGGCTGATCCCTAAACAGCACAAAAGGGGCAGGTTCTACAAGGTGTCACATTGCAGTTGAGGATGCGTCCGTGAACACTACACCAAGTGCACTGGAGGGGAAACAGACCTTTTGGTAAGCCAAGGGGGGAAAGGAGTGTCAAGCTCGGTGAGGGGGAAACCTCACCCTCGGCAATGAGATCACAGCAAGTACAAGAGATCGGCTACTCGGGAATAAGCTTCCGGGTGGAAGCCACCTTGTGGGACTGATCTCGGCTCTGTGCCTCTCATCTACGTTTAACCTTAACCGGCGAAAGAAAATCCCCAGAACTGGTCTCACTTCAGAGGAGAAGGGCAGTATCCGCCGAGACAGTCATGATCAGTGTCCACATGAGGGAACAAAGACTTGGTTCTCACAGAGTGACTGTGCATGACGTACTTCACATCTCCTGACCCTGAAACAGGAGACAGCGGAGTGGGATGAAAGTGAAAGGCCTGACAGAGGCAATTTGAGCCTAACCACTGACCCCAAATCAGCATCGTCTGATCAGATCCATGCTTGCAGCTAAACCTATGGTAATGCTGTTAGCGTCTATCTGATTTAAAGAGGACGAGATAAAATATATCTGGAACTCTGATTTGCCATGAAACTATTTCCTTGAAGGAAAAGGATTTTTAATGGCAATTTAATGACTCGAGAAAAAAATAAGGTTCCTAAGTCGGTCAAGGTGTCTAAAACTCTGCTGGATGCTTGACACCATGGCATAGAGTCAGAAAGGGAATGGGGTCAGGATCCGAATATGCCCCCGGAACCATTTCCTGACCCTTTTCCTGGTCTCTCTCCCAATACCTTCTAGTCGCTTTACACCAGGAGTGTTCAGACTTGCTCTGTTGATTTGAATCCAACCCTGACCAAACTCACCTGCGCCAATAATCAAGGTTTGCAAGGATTTCAAAGACAGCAGACAGGTGTATTAGACCAGAAACTTTGCAGGAAGGAAGATCCCCAGAAGCAGGATTGCGCACCCCTGCTTTATAGCAAGGAAAAGCCCCATTAGTTAACTTTAAAAAAGAAAGTCCCCTGATCCAAAGCAGAACAAGCAGATACTCCACCATTTCAATCTATTCTGACTGCAACACAAGCCACAACTCAGAAGCTAACACATTGTCATTAGCTCAGCACAAGCGCTCCTTGACAAGCTTTCATTGGCGTTGATGACTATCGATATTTAATCCCACCAAATACACTGGTAGTCGGTGACAGAAACACAAAGCACACGCTGTAAGAACAAATCCCAGGGTCTGGCAACTGCAAGTGAGCAGAGCAACTCGGAAATGTCGAACACGAAACACAAAGGGACAACTTCCTGGCCTTCAGCATAGTGAAGAATGACGGAATGGAGCGTTGACTTGATTATGAAAGATGTTGATTATGCTGCTGAGCAGGACTATTAAAGAGAAGAACTGGCACTGGAGTTTCTCACAGATATTCAGTGTCAGAAGCCAAAGGATGTTGGGAGAGACACTAGAGTTGTCATAACCAGCTGGGTGGCATTATAGCATGCAACAGCTGGAACAGTACATAGCTGGCCAATAAAGGAGGAGCTATGACCTTTGAAGAAACTCCAAAACCCAAGTGGAATGGACTGAAATATGAATTTGTGCAAATGCAAGGACTCATTCAGATTATAGTGGGGATCAAGAGAGTTTCATTCAAATTGTTCTGAAACACATCAGTAGCATGGTTGAAAATATATCACTATCACTTTCTTCCTACCTTTTATCACACCTTACAATCAGGTCTTTTTTTCAACATCACATTTCATGTTAGATCGTGTTTTCACAATGTACACAAACGACCACTCCTAAAATGTTTACAGTGCAATTTAACGAATGTCGAAAGCAACAGTGCAGCATCACAGTGATTCGTCTTTTCTGCAAGTCAGGGTCAGAGGTCAAAGGCGGGATATCACAAACTGTGACTGTGTGGTTAGCCTCTGTCAGCAGTTGTGCATGCACAAACGTACTCCGATGCACATGTGGGTGGGCCGCAGGCAGAAGTTTACAGTGCGGGGGGACAGAGCTGCGGGGCCGCTAGATGACTATCAGCACAGGCTCTGCAGGGCTAGTGTCAGACACTGGGAAATGAGCTGCTGATTGATGGGGCTGCTGTCTCTGGTCTGCACCTCTTCAGACATCTGAACAACAAAACTACAGTGGACTTCACCTATTAATTCAGATAGGAATGAGGTTATATACTAGTCTGGGGATGTTTGGGAAGGGTGCAACCACTATAAATAGATACCGTGGATGTATCATGGTACAGTGATTGTAGCATGATTGCACTTTAAGAACCCTATAGTACTAAATATCAACCATGGTAACTAGTAATTCAAAAGCAATTCAAAGAATACCAAAATATTGTAAAGATGTCCTAGTATATGCTATGCTACTTTTTTGTAAGCAGACTGGAGGGGCATTTCAAAGAGTGGATGACAATGGAGACAAATGAAGTAAACATTAGAAACCACTCACCGTCCAGTCACAGCAAAACACAACTTGCACATCCCATGGAGGAAAGCTGTGGCTTGCTCGAGAAAGGCAGCCATCTTGGGACTCTCGTTAATCGGTCCTTGTATGGACAGGAAACAGCCGTACAGCTTGTCGATTAAGCCCATGTTCACCACATAGCTGAGGGAAACAAGCCGAAATGCATCAGACTTGACTTAAAAAAACATTCGAATGACAATCACATGAATCATTTCCTTGAGTGGATTTTGGGTATATTTATAGTCAACATTTGTTTTCTGTTATTCGCCATTTTGGATGAATTTTCCACCAAGTTTGCCACACTGCGTGGGATTGCCTTCTCTGGGGAAAATGTGAAGGTGCCTTAAAGCGTTAGGTAACCCAAAAATTCTGTCATTAATTACTCATCCTCATGTCATTCCAAACCCGTTTTTTGACGCTTGTTTACGTCAGTACCGCGATGCATGTGTGTGCATTGCTCTGCTTGCGTCGTGATACTGTCGTTAACTTGCATCGAAGACTGACAGGGAAGAAAATTAATTGTTGAATAAAGTCATTATTGTTGTTGTCTTTGCACACAAAAAGTATTCTCGTAGCTTTATAAAATTAAGGTTGAACCACTTATGTCACATGGACTATTTTAACGATGCCTTTACTAACTTTCTGGGCCTTGTCAGTTGCGTTGCTGTCTATGCAGGGTCAGAAAGCTCTCGGATTTCATCAAAAATATCTTAATTTGTGTTCTGAAGATGAACGAAGGTCTTACAGGTTTGGAACGACATGAGGGTGAGTAATTAATGACAGAATTTTCATTTATGGGTGAACTATCCCTTTAATATTGGCCAAAATGAGAGCAGCTTATGGTTTTGGACTTTCTGTAACAGGCAAGTGGCAGCACACTTATGATACCTTAAAATGCTGTCTAAGTAGACAGCTCATGGTCATGAAGGCCACTGCAATCCAGAATACTCCTGGCCTGAAATCTGAGCTCTCATCTGAGCCCACAACTCCTGCCTATTATGTCTATATCTCTAATTTGTCTGGTCAAATGAAAGGTCTCATGACCGTGTTGGTCCGCACCCTCCTGGCTACAAATCAGGCCTAATTACAGTATTAGTGGATGACTGTGTCTCCGTGTGCCAGCTCAGATCTAGAACAGGAGAAAAGCCCCCCCTTCTTCCCTCATGGCTCAGGTATTCTGTCCCTCCACCCTCTCGCACTGCTGAAAGTCTCCTGGCAGTCAATCACTGGACCTCCCAGCGAAGTCTGGGCCAGCGTTTTGTGGCTCCAGCACAGCAAAGAGCTGAGTCAGTTGCAGATCTGCATCTCACACGCTCTACTTTAGCTTCTGTTTCCCAGTCTGTATCTTTCTCCCCTTCATTCTCTCTTTTCTACTTCCCTCATACCTCCTTTTGTTATGGCTGTCAGTCAAATGAGGCTGCACTCAATTAAGGTAATTACAATTCTTCCTCCCCCTTCTTCTCAACAGGTCGGCCATCACCTGAACTAAAGCCCCTTATGGCTTTATCCTCCTCTTTGGTTTGGCTCGAGCAGAAAGCGGCTTTCCACACACCATTGTGCAGCCTTTCAGACGCTTCATCCTGGCAACATAAGCCAAAGTGATCAGTCACGATTAGGTTCTTCCAAAGGTCTAGCGGACCTGGATGTGACTTATTCAGAGTTTTTCCACCTACATCAAATTAAATTCTACAAATTCTGACCATTATCATTTGGTTTTCACTTTATTTTCTACATCGGACAGATACTGAGAGAAATGTGGCCATTTTTTGGATTCGTGGCCAGCTGTTAATGCCTACATTGAGCCTTGCTGGTCATATGGGAAATGCAGGTTTGAATCTGGTCTTTGTACCACTTCTATTCCCCCCACAAGTCTGTTTCCTTTTTACTTTTGCAGTCAATGAAAAACTAAAAAGGAAAATTTCTTCTCTTCAGTTTTATTTTTGGTGATCCAGACACTGCTTGGTCTGTTCCGGCCATGTCTGTAAGGTCACTCCACGGTCACTGCACTGGGCTTGAGACTGCTCGTGTCAAACAAATCATGGGAGGGAACACTGAGGGATTGTGGGAAGCTTGGGATTCTTAGCAGGCTGGGCTGTCTGCCTTTCCTCAGAGAGCAAGGGAAAGCCCAGCACTGGCGCTCTCCTCCACACTGCCCTACTCTAATGCGGAGTTCAACTTCAAGTCGTGCACTTCCAGAAGGGAATTTTGGCTGATGTAAAGATGAAAAAACTTTGGTTTAGAGCACGGATATAAGAAGGCGTTTCCGGCTAAGTTAGGAAAGAGGTGCATCCAAGAGCATACTCCACCTAACAAATGTGCAGAAAGCCAGGGCCCTCATTTATCAACAACACGTAGAAAAGGTTCTATATTTTGTCCTACGAATGAAATTTAGAATGCAAGTACAAAAAAAAAATCCATATTTATCAAACGTGCATACGCGGTACGCACGCACACCAGTAAGTAATCATTGTTGATAAATCCCACACGTTCTTAAGCACCATGCTCATTCACGTTCATTGTCATTTGCATTCAGAAACGCCTCCAATAAACCATATATGGTGACAACAACACCTCCCTTTATAAATCACGTGAATGTATAAATGTCCTCACCGAAATCATGGCAAAGAAAGCGGTACCGACTGAGAAGCCATTCTGTGCTTTCACTAAACAGATCAGCGCGATCTTTGAAAACACGTTCTCTGCACAGTGCATGGTTTGCCTAATATTCCAGCAAAGTGAGATAAGCCATGACACTACAGCTACATTTCAAATGACTTCCCACCTGCAAGGCAAAAAAAAAAAAAAAAAAAAAAAATGGGTAAGAAAAATAATCTTGTTTTAAGAGGATTCTACTTGTTTTAAACAAAATTCACTTTATTTAGATAGCAAGACTAAATATCTAATGTCTTTTTGCTTATCTAGTAAATGCATCTTGATTTAAGATTTGTTTAGATATTTTGACTAGAAACAAGACAAAATAAATAGTTTATTGCTTTTTACACCAATTATGCAAATGTCTAGCTTGAACTATGAATTTATAAATTGAGTATCTGCAATTAAATACAGGAAATACGCAGCGGCACGTTCTTTTTGTAGTATCTCCATTCTACCACTAGATTCTCTGCGTAAACATGCTCAGAGTTGTGCTTATATTTACACACATTCCTACGTTTAAGTACAAGTTGGTAGATCCCACACTTTGCTTGAAACTGTTCTTACGCACTCATTACACACACATCTGTGCGTACGCACTGTTGATAAATGAGGGCCCAGGTCTTTATTAATTTCACAAGATTATTATGTCATTAAATTGGAGTAGACTTTTGAACAAATTTCCAAATTGTCTGTTCATGCTAACCTCTGGATCAATTCCAAGAGATCATTCCCTGCACAAGGGATCTCATTCCAAACTTTGAGAAATTCTTGTGTATTTTACATTGGAAAAAATATTGTTGCTAACAAGAGCCATGTCATGTTTTCCTGCCTCCATTTGCCTGATGAGCAGAAGGTGAGGTGTGTGGAAAAGGGAAATTAAAAAGGCAAACTTTAAGACTGCAAAGTATTTCAGGTAACTCTATGTACACTTTGCACTTGTTTGGCTCATTTTAAACCAGCACTGTTGTCCAAAAATGAATGTGATTATGTAACTTATGTGTTACTCAAACACTGGGCATAAGATTAGCATTCAAGAAGCTGAATCAGGAAGAGTCATGGAAAGAAAACATATAAAGCAATAACCTGATGAGATCTTGAGTTGTGTTGAAGTTCTCACTGGCAACAGGTTTGCTCTTGGCATCCGGAGTGCATATACGTGGAGCATCTCCATCCAAATTAGGTGGGTGCAACTGCCCCAGTACCTTGGCTACTGTCTGCAGAAGACCTGTAGTCAAACCCTCAAAGACCTGCTTATTGACACTGCGGCCGAAGATGGAATTGTCCTCATCTGGCACGAAGAGCTACGGAAACAGGTATAGATGTGTTAGTCAGCATTGATGGAAACAGAAAAAGCCATTGTGAGAAGTAGTCACTACCCTGAATTTTAGTCACTACCCTGATACTACCAAGAAAAAAGACAATGGTGTCTAGACACGTTGGAGCTTTCAGGTTTCATCAAGAGCTACAGATGAAACATCTTTGTCAACGGCTCTCAACATGTCTACAAGCGTGTCAAACATGGGAAGGTCTAAAACTACAGTCATGTTCAAACAACTGTAGGCATTTTCTTTAAACTCTGTTTAGAGCTTTGATACAATGTCGTTACCATAACTTACACCATTAAGCTGCAAATCCTTCTTTTGCTGCAGTTTACAAAAAACACAATCATATTAATTGCATCCCTACAAGATGTACAGTTTTCAAAGCAAACATTGAAACTGATTTGGAAAGGTCTAAAAATACCTTTTTAAATTTGCAAACACTTGCTCAACTGACTGATGGCTGCCTCTTACACCAATCTTGGCAGTGACGGACATCTGAGATCACTCAACAACGACCCGTGCTGGTCTCAATATCCGGCCCAGCACTGTTGCACAATAGACAGGGTCATTTAACCTCAGTTTGCATTTTAAAACATGTCCAATTAAAGCAGAGGGTGCAAATAAAAAGGATCCTGTCCTCTTTTGTTTCCACGCGCAAGCCATTAATCTTTGGTTGGAATCCTGATCCTCTAGCGCATAAATAACTACAAGGGTGCTGCTCTATTATTCATCAGCTCTGGGTTATAAATTGGTAGTTACAACTCGAAGCCACATTGTCACTGGTGGCGTGCCAATGGCGGGCATACGAGAGGTATTCCCTTGTTGGCGGGCACCACTGGCAGGCTTGAGAAAGATGGGTCATGTAACAAGAATGGGAGCAAGGATAGGGAACATTAATGGATTTTTTCACTCAATGTTTATGCATCAAAGAGCGAAGCTTGCAAGGGCAATAACGTAAACTGTCTTCTTCCATGATAATTTTCTTTCACGCCAACTACTGCCACAAACAGAATTATAATGGCGAGCTAGTTAATGCTAATTAAACCGTCAGCATGTTTATAGCTACCTACCTGAACCTTGAATAAAGTTTGTTGTTGCCACAGTAATGCAAGGACATATAATTAGCCAGTACAACTGGACCGTGATTTATTTCGATTTCTTAAAAAATAAAAATGCTTGTATTTAAAAACACTAATATATATATATATATATATATACACTAGGGGTGGAACGGTTCGTTTAAAAAAATCGAACCGTACGGTTCTCCACACACGGTTCGGCACGCGCTAGGACCAGATTTAACTTTAATCTGACAATGCATCTGTAATACGGTTTGCTATAAATAACACGTAAACCTGAAAATCACTGTTTATTTTATTTGTATCTTTATTGTATTTATTTGTGCTGTTGCTTGTAGTTAGATAGATTATTCTTATTTTCTTTATTTTTATTTGACAGTATAGTTTTTCCCTAAACATAGCACATACCGCACCGCACCGAAACCGTGACTCTAAAACCGTGACACAAACCGAACTGTGAGTAAGTTGAACCGTTCCACCCCTAATATATACATATATATCATTTATATTTGAAATAAATTAATGAATTAGTGAGTCTTAATAATTAATTAGAAAAAAAACAATTCTGTAGCATATTTATTAATTTCCCAAAACATGACCATTTTGTTGTTTGCTATTATACAATTGTATGCGTCATATATAAGGTTTAATGCATTTAGGTGGTTTTAAGACTACTCAGACATCATTGGTTAAAGACAAGAAATACAAACAGACTTTAGCACAGGTACAGCCCATGTTAAAATGGCAGTTTTTACAGAGGAGTAGGTTAGTATGCTGAGAGAGCAGGCAAAACCAGCTACATTCTCCACAAATCTAATTACAGAGAAGGGAAGGGTAGACGCCAATACTGGCCACACTGAAACACACACACACACGTAAACTGCTACATAGGTCAGCTTGCAAAAATAACTTGAATATCGCTCTTTACTGACTTATTCACTTCACTTGGGTGACTATTCTGTCCGTTTATATCAATCACATGTCAAATAATCAGCGTGCTGACTGACTGTTGTGTTGAGTTTGAAATAAACCCCTGTACCCCCCAGGAAATATTATGGCTTTTAGACTGGGACGCACACTGACTGGGGCTTAATGATTTGCCAAACCAATGTTTCTTACGCAAACACACACCCGCAAGCCCTATATGACTCAGTCACTGTGTCTCATTCACTAATTGAATGCACATATTGAAACGTAAAACCTGCATGCACAGACATGATTCATCAAAATCTGCATGTACATTCCAATGCAATGTGTTAAACTTACTCGCATATTAGTAAATTAATAAAACTGACTCCTCATTTGGTCTCCACATTATGTCACAGTAACAAAAATTATATGGGATATGTTCTGCATGAAAATGCAGCCAATTATGTGCAATTTGGGTCTATATATATAAAAAAGTGTTAGCACCTGTTGCAAATTCAGTGGAAAATGTTTCTGTAACTGTTTATGATGTTCTTTTCAATCAACGCTGAGAAACTTATGCAAACAACCCCACTGGCATCGGTGTCTTTCCATACTTAGTCTCAATGACATCTTAAAAAGCTTGAAGCGTAGCATGCGTTTGGTTCTGAAACCCCCTTTGCCAAAAATCAAAGGACAGGATGGTGGGAGAGATTGACAGGGCGGGTGGGGGTGGGGGGGGTGTACACTGAAGTACAGACAAAAAATAAGGGATAGACGCAATGTGAAATGTGATTCAGCAGTAGAGCTTTCCCAGAACTTAAGATGATTCAGTGAGTCATATAAACAAGAGAAATGTTGTATGTATTAAAATCCATTTTGGCACTTGCTTTAAACTGGTAGATGAGCTACATATGCTCTGGCAATATGAACAAGACAGAAATGACCCTTTAAACATGACAAACATCACTTCAGGCCTTTAAAAGCTGAAGTGGAAGTCACATCCTAAAAGTATTAGTTCACCACAAAAATGAAAATTCCATCAGTTTTTGCTCTCCTTCATGTCGTTCCAAGCCCGTATGACTTTCTTTTTTAAGTGGAACACAAAAGGAGATATTTTAAACGAAGTACTGGTCGCTCTTTTACATGCAGTCATAATAAATGGGAAGTGGTTCCCATTTATTATGCATCTCTAAATAATTGATAAAAAATAAAAAAAATTACAATTTTCTGTTAAATAAACTGGTAATTTCTAGTAAATACATTTCTGTCACAGTTTCTTCAAGTTAAAGCAAACCTTTATTTTGACGGATTGTGAAGACCTTTAGGTTTCTGTTTGTGTATGATATGACAATAGTTTTTCTCACAAGAAACGGTAAATGCTAATGAAGTGACTCTCAGAGCAGTTCTAGAGATCATGTGCGTGTGTTCATCTGCTCATATATTGAGGCAGCAGAGGCCGAAAACAGCCAGCGTCACGCGCATGTGTGTGTAGTAAAGAAATCGCGCGTCTGCGCCATTCATTCACACAGAGACGCGCAGAACATGCAGAATTCATATTTAAAGAGTCTTTTTGCGGCTTAATATTCACAGACACTAGTCTATGTTGCATTTTGATTTTAAGTGTACTGACCTACTTTTGATTTATTCATCCAAAATTTGGCAAATTCCATGACATTCTGCATTATATGGTAAATTCCGTTTTTATGACCGGATTCCACAATTACGTCCGCGTTTTCCGCATCGTGGAAATCATAGGGCTCTACATTATGTGGAAACAGGTGGCCAGGATATTAAAATTTTGGGATGCACAGAAGAAAGTAAGTCAAAGTTTTGGAATGGCATGAGGGTGATTTTTATTTTTGTTGAACTATCCCTTCAAATGACAATAGTGTAGTGACAAAAATGTGGATTCACGGCACATAAAGATCCTAAAACCGAGCATGATTAGGCAAACTCAAGTAAGCTTGAGCCACTAATACTCACTGTTAACTGATGGAGGAGAAGGTCCATGAGAAAGGTAATTTTGTTGCTGTAGAGAACATAGGAACAGTTGTTGTGGCAGTGTACACAGGACAGGTAATACGTGTTCATGGCAGTGCAGAGGGACCTAAAGAGAAAGAGAGAGGGGGGATTAGTTTTCAAAAGCCAACTGCTTCTCCTGTTTTGAGGTTTCCATCTAAATGATCAGGATACAAAGCAGGCCCCATATAAACATTTCAGGGTTACTCTGACTCGCAGTGTAAAAGATCGCCAATCAGATGAGCCGGGTTCTCTGCCGTAATACAGTAAGGTTATCTGAGGAAATTGACACTTAAAGCTTAGAGTGTGAACATTGCATGCAATCCAAGAAGCATGACAACACTTGGAATATTACGCTCAAGGGAGTTTCTCTCAGGAACAGCTCCTTATGCAATGCTGAGGAGAAAACATGAGATGTGCCCTAATGAGGGCTCAGTCGCTCACAGAAAAGAACGACCGTGGTATTAGTATGATTCTTTTGGGACATGATACCATGGTAAGTTTTTTTTTTTGGTCACACTTTATTTTAAGGTCCAATTCTCGCTATTAACAAACCATTAACTACGACTTTTCCCTTAAACTCCTAATTTGCTGATTATTAATAGAAAGATAGTTGTTAAGTTTAGGTATTGGTAGGATTAGGGATGTAGAATATTGTCATGCACAATAAGTACTAATAAACAGCCAATATGTTAATAATAGGCATGCAATTAAGCAGCTAATTAATAGTGAGAATTGATCCCTATACTAAAGTGTTACTTTTTTTTTTTTAACAACCATGATGGTTAAAAAAAGAAAAACAAAACTAAATGAAAACAAAACACACACACACACACACACACACACACACACACACACACCAACAACACTTTTTAAACTGCCACGCTTTCAGCCTCATCCTGCTTTATTCTACTACATTAATAAATCATTAGCTCATCCATGAACATGATTTCTGCCCGAGTCCCGTCGGATTGCATC